>NW_028240180.1:0-347500 GCF_028749965.1 Puma concolor
TTGAATAATACTTTCTATATGCTATTGAATGTGATTTGCTAGTATCTTGTTGAGAATTTCTGCACCCGTATTCATCAGGGATATTGGCCTGTAATTCTCCTTTTTTTTGTGTCTCTGTCTGGTTTGGGAATCACCGTTTGCTGGCTTCATAAAATGAGTCTGGTAGTTTTCCTTTCATTTCCATATTTTGGAACAGCTTGGGAAGGATGGCTATTATCTCTGCTTTAAATGTCTGCTAGAAATCGCCAGGGAAGCCACCTGGACCAGGACTCTTATTTATTGGGAGATTTTTGATAACTGATTCAATTTCCTCACTAGTTATGGGTCCGTTCACATTTTCTATTTCTTCCCGTTTGAGCTTTGGAAGTGTGTGGGTATGGAGGCATTTGTCCATTTCTTCCAGGTTGTCCAGTTTGTTGGCATAGAAGATTTTATAGTGTTTCCTGATGAATGCTTGAATTTCTGAGAGATTCTTTGTAATAATTCCCTTTTCATTCGTGATTTGACCTATTTGGGTCCCCTCTCTTTTCTTTTTGAGAAGCCAGGCTAGACGTTTATCAATTTTGTGTATTTTCTCAGAAACACAACTCTTGGTTTCATTGATGTGCTGTACTGTTTTCCTTTAGACTCCACATTGTTTATTTCTGCTCTGATCTTTATAATTTTTCTTCCTCTGCTCGCTTTGGGGTGTCTTTTCTGTCCTGCTTCTAGTTCCTTTAGGTGTGTTGTTAGATTTTGTATTGGGGATTTTTCTTGTTTCTTGAGATAGGCCTGGATAGCAATGTTTCTTGTCGTCGTCGTCGTTGTTGTTGTTGTTGTGTTTTGTTTTGTTTTGTTTTGTTTTGTTTTTGTTGTTCCCTGTCTGGACTGCCCTTGCTGCATCCCGAAGGGTTTGCATTGTTGTATTTCATTTTCATTTGTTTCCTTATATCTTTTAATTTCTTCTCATGTTGCCTGGTTGACCCATTTATTCGTTGGTGGGATGTTTTTTAACCTCCATGCTTTTGGAGATTTTCCATCTTTTTTTCTGTGTTTAATTTAATGTCCCCTGCAATTACCACATTCTTATCAACAAGGTTCTGTATGTTTTTAATTAATTGTTTATATATTTGTGTGTCTCCGAATTTGGTGTGTAGACATTTAAAATTTGTAGCTCCTCCTGATGGAGAGACCCTGGAATTAATATAGAAAGCCCTTCGTCATCTTTTGATACAGCCTTTAATTTAAACTATACTTTGTATGATACAATTTGGCTACTCCAGGTTTCTTTTGACCTCCAGTAGCATGATAGATAGTTCTCCATCCCCTCAATTTCAACCTGAAGGTGTCCTCATGTCTATAAGCAGTCTCTTGTAGACAGCAAATAGATGGGTCTTGTTCTGTTTTTTGTTTTTGTTTTTTCCATCCATTCTGATACACTATGTTGTTTGGTTGGAGCATTTAGTCCATTGAAATTCAGTATTATTATGGAAAGTTATGCGCTTAGAGTCATTGTGATGTCTGCAGGTTTCATGCTTGCCGTGGTGCACCAGTTTCCTTTCCCACCAACAGTGAGAGAGGGTTACTCTTTCTCCATATCCTCACCAGCATCTGTGGTTTCCTAAGTTGCTCATTTTAGCCACACTGACTAGTGTGAGGTGGTATCTCAGTGTGGCTTTGATGTGTATTTTCCTGATGATGAGTGATGTTGAGCATCCTTTCATGTGTTTTGGGGCCATCTGGATGTCTCTTTTGGAAAAGTGTCTATTCATGTCTTCTGCCCATTGTTTCACTGTACTACATTTTCCAGGTGTGACTTGGGTAAGTTCTTTATACATTTTGTGTAGTAACCCTTTATCCAATATGTCACTCGCAAACATCTTCACTCCTTCCATCGGTTGCCTTTTAATTTTGCTGATTGTTTCCTTTGCAGTGCCGAAGATTTGTATCCTGACCCGGTCCTGATCATTCAGTTTTGCTTTTCATTCCCTTGTCTTTTGAGACATGCTAAGGAAGAAATTGCTGCAGTTGAGGTCAAAGGGTTTTTTTTCCTCTTTTCTCCTCTAGTGTTTTGATGGTTTCCTGTCTCACATTTAAGGCTTTCATCCATTTTGCCTTTATTTTTGTGCACGTTGGAAGAAAGTCATCTAGGTTATTCTTCATCATGTTACTGTTTCGTTCTCCCAGCACCCTTTGTAAAGAGGCTGTCTTCTCTCCATTGGATTGTCTTTGCAGTTTTGTCAAAGATTAGTTCACCATACATTTGTGGGGCCCCTTCTGGGTTCTCTATGCTGTTTCGTTGGTTCATGTGCCTGTTTTTGTGCCAAAGTCATACTATCTTAACGATTACAGCTTCATAGGAGAGGCGAAAGTCTGGGCTGCCTCCCACTTTGGCTTTCTTTTTTAAAGTTAACTTTGACTACTCAGGTTCTTTGGTTGTTCTGTGCAAAGTTTCAGATTGCTTGCCCTAGTCTGGAGAAGAATGTTGGTACAATTTTGATTGGTATTGCATTAATGTGTAGATTGCTTTCGGTACTATTGACATTTTAACAGTATTCATTCTTCCACTCTTTGGCATGGATTGTTTTGTTTTGTTTTTTTTTTTTCTGTATTTGATGTGTCTTCATCATTTTCCTTCATACATTTTCTATACTTTTCACTGTACAGATCTTTTACATCTTTGGTTAGTTTTCTTGCTAGGTATTTTACGGTTCTTGGTGAAATTGTAACTGGCATTGATTTCTTGACTTCTCTTTCGGTTGCTTCCTTATTGGTGTATAGAAATGCAATCAGTTTCTTTACACGGATTTTGTATCCTGTGAGTTTGGTCCATGCATGTATCAGATCTAGCAGCATTTTCATGGAGTCTTTTGGGTTCTCCGTGTTCACTCTCATGTCATCTTTGAAAGGCCAAAGCTTGACTTTCAATGATACATGTTCAGTCAAGTGTAGTTAAAAAGAATTTACCCTTTAGGTTCTAAGTTAACTTTATAATTGCATCATAAGTGACAAATAAGCAAGAACTGGGCATGTTATCCCACATTAGAATTGGTAACTGGAATCTAACTCTTTAAAACTTATTGAATCCCTCATGATATGGATAGAAGTATGAAACATCTAACTTCACCCAGTGCACACGTGTGTATTTGTAAACACATATGCTAAACAGCAAAATTGTAATACTCGTGAGGTGTTCCAAATTTTACATGTTCATGGTACAGATAATATTGTTTTACCATCTTTTTGGTAGAGGCCCAATAAGACATTTGGAATCAAGGAGAGAATCCAGAACCTACAGGGTACATTCTCCATGCACTATTCTGGCTTTCAAATAAATGAACAAATGGAATTAAAAAAATAGATTGCACTGGTAATCCTGTTTATTGCAATGGTGCAATAACTTTTTATGGACTCTAGCCATACTAAGAGTGCACGTGAATAGGTGTTGGAAATGACACACTTTATTTGACATGACCAAACTCACTAGAAACATATACTTTCAAAAACTTTTTAATATTCATTTTTTCAGTTAGTCTATAAGGCCTAATAACTTATTACTCCACATTGAGAAGAGCAAAGGTCGACATGGTGAACTTTGCATGTGTTACAATGGCTATCACATAATATTATTTGATATCCTAGAATTTTAAACAACTATACAGCTACACAGTTCATGCAAGGTATTTAAACTTGACATATTTTCGCTCTCTTGTTTTCATTATTTAATCGTTTTTTTCTAGAATTAGCTTTTGCTACAATCGCATAACTACTAACTTGGGTAATGGACATCCAACGTTCCAGCTTATCTGTTTTTGTATCAGTGATGAAAATCAATCTCTATGTCATTGACTTTTCAATTAACCCTGGCTATGTTTTAGGTCTTTTATCACTGCAATGATAAATTCTCTGTCGTCTTCTATACCTTTTTTGAAGCCCAGTGATTAATCTTATGCCTATGATTCTACATTCTTGTTGTTATACTGCTTTTATCTATTTTGATCAATTCTTTAGAGGTCACTTCTTGCTGGAATTTCGTCTGAGGGGAATTCTTGCGTTTCATCATTTTGGATAGTTTTCTATCCCTTTTGTGTTTTAACGTTGTTGTTGTTGTTGTTTTGTTTTGTTTTGTTTTGTTTTATGTGCTATGCACCTGAGAGCACTGCTACTTTAAAGTGGGCTCATACCGTCTCCATGGCCTAGCCCTTCAGGACGTGTGTTTTGGAAAGTGTTACTTGCTTCGTGTTGCTATGACTTTTGTGTTTGAGTTCTCATCTCAGAGTGATTTTTGAAAATCCCACGAGGTGTGCTTTGATGTGTTCCTTGAAGTACCAAATGAAGTAATTGGAGGCTTGCACTATCTTGACAGGGGTTAAAACACCTTAAGTTGCCACGGATGGGTGTTCTTGCCCTTCCCAACAATGGGGGTTACTCCTGGTAGTGAGATCCTGGAGATGTGATGGCGCCAAAGCCCCGGCGCCACACAGACAGCTCCTCTGAAAAGCTCTAGGCAGCTGCACTTATGAAAGCTGCTCATTTTCTGATTTCCCAGAGGCTACCTTGGGCAAAATTGTGGATTTTGTACATTACCTGGCCACATCTATTTCTTCTACCAGCCAGATCTTAGATTGTAGGCAAATGATACCTCCGAGTTTGCTTCTCCAATTTGTAAAGGGGAAGTATAACGCCTATGTCCGGTATAGTGGTGAGATTATAGGTAATGCCTGTAAAACGTGTGGAAAAACTCCTGGCACATTACACTCCATAAACACTGTATTTTGTTTTGATTTCCTCATAGTTGTCACTACATCCATACAAACTGTACCTCCAGGGTGGGGTCTTATGTAGGTCAAAATGTAAGCTACACCATAGAAGCTATCAACGAGGCAAAATGTTTCTCCTATGCGTGAGGACGTGACCCTTCCCTTTTTTGCATATGTATACTAAATTTGGTGGTAGAGATCATTGAAGACTTGAATGTATATTGCAGTCTAGCTCGCCGGGAGATAGTTAAAAATCCCCTATTTCAGGCATCGTGGATACACATATTGAACACCTTAGGTGTCAGGTGTTATTAGGTTCAAGTACACAGTGAGAATCCAACATGCACGCTCCATATATTCAGGATGTTTCAAAACTTAGCTACAAATAGTACAGGTGTAATTACAACGTGTGGCAAATGCTGTTAAATAGAACACTAAATTTTATGAGAAGGAATGGCACAGGGGACAAAGTGTAGATTACAGGATTGGCCAACAAAGGTTTCTTGGGGAGAAAAGTCCTTTTCAAACTGGACCCGTAGCAAGAACTGGTAAGGAAACTAGCGACCACAAAATGCATTCTAAGCGGAACCTACATGGGTCTAATTTGAGCAACCAGGAGAAGAGACCATCCCGGTCACCTAATGAAAGGAGAATCAGGAAAGATGGCATTAGAGGGGTGACAAGGCAGGACTGCCAACGTCTGGTGGTCACATTACAGATTCTATGTGTCATTTTGAGTACAGTGGAGACTAGAGGGTTGTCGTAAGCAGAGGAATGAACTGCTCAGATTCAGGAGTCTTGGATTGCATTCCAGATGCAGTGAAAAGAATGAACTGGGATTTTGGTGGGAAGGGAAAGGCAGCATGGGGCTAACAACGAAAATGGAGAGTAGGCGGAAGGTGGTGAGAAACTAGCTGGCTTGGCATAAGTTGGAGGTGGAGTTGAGAGCCCCTGCTGCTGAGTGGATCACAGAAAAGACGTTGAGGATGGGAGGACTGACAATGAGCCTCTTTCCCTCTTGAGCAGCTGAAGACAATGCCCCATTAAGAGAGAAACACAAGAGGGGTCTTAAGTTGGTCATGGATTTCAATTGGTTGTTGATTGGGTATTAATTCATATGCTTAGAGACTTTTGCTTAGAATTTTATCTTTTCATTGTTTTGTTTCTACAACTTGTTTCGTTATTACCATCTTGAGGTTCTAACGGATGTTCTCCAATTCTTCGCTGTCTCCAAGACCTTCTTACATAAGAGTATGGACATGATGGGTTATGTAGGTCCATCATCTTCTACCCAGTCTTTGTCGTCGTCACAAATACATAATGGCCACTGTTGTAGAAGAACCTCAAGGTCCAACAGGTTTGTTCTCACTGTTCTCGGAATGCCTGCCCCTCCTTTATTCCTGCACATTTGCTTTTGTCTCCTTTGTCCTCCTCCTTTCTGCCTGCCAACTAGAAATTTGGTCATCCTTTAAGATTCTTTGTGCTATGCCTCCGAGACGCCTTTACTGATCAACTCGGCTCAGTGGACTTCTCCTGCTACATGAAACTTGACCTTGAAGTCTCACTGTGCTTTGTATGGTGTTTGGGTTTTTTGTACCCTCAAATATTGAAAGTTTCTTGAAGGCAAGGATGCGGTCTTGCATGCTTTCAGAAACTTTTATAGACACTCAAACATGGTCAAAGTTTAGAAATCTTTCTTGGTGAAGTGGTTGAGTCAACGTCAAATCAGATGGGAGGGTGTCTGCTGAAGGAATAACACTGGATTGTTTGAAACTATCCTTGATGTGTTGAATGGACCTAATAAATTTATGAATTGACACATTTTATTTATTTAACTGATACTAGACTAAATCATTTATTTGAAACGTTACTTTATGATTACGGCGGTCTTAAAGTTTATTGCAGAAAATTTAGAAAATAAACAAGAAAGAAAGAAAAATGGTCATAAGTCAAACACCTGGAGATAAGCATATGTAAACACGTTTTTTATGTTTATGTATTTTTGGCACAGAGAGAGAACGAGAGAGAGATGAGCAAGAGTGGGGGATGGGAGGAGAGAGAGAGATAGAGAGAATCATAAGCAGGCTCAACGTTGTCAGTGCAGACCTCAATGTGGAGCTTAATCGCACACACAGTGGAATCATAACTGAGCTGGAATCAAGAGTCAGATGCTTAACCGACTGAGCCATTCAGGCGCCCCTGGAGGTAAGCACCTCTAACACTGTGGTATAATCGTCACGGAAGAGGTATATGTACATGCATTAACCAAAATTTGCTATGTAGCTGTGAATCCCATTTTTGATCCTCTAGTGATACGAGCATTTCGCTAGGTCACAAATGTTCTCCAGGGCTATGAATTGTAAAGGTCTCATAGCATGCCATAACTTATTTAAAATTTTTTTTAATGTTTATTTATTTTTGAGACAGAGAGAGACAGAGCATGAACGGGGGAGGGTCAGAGAGAGAGGGAGACACAGAATCCGAAGCAGGATCCAGGCTCTGAGCTGTCAGCACAGAGCCCAACGCGGGGCTCGAACTCACGGATCATGAGATCATGACTCGAGCTGAAGTCGGACGCCAAACCGACTGAGCCATCCAGGTGCCCCATGCCATAACTTATTTAAACATGGCTATTGATCATTTAGGATGTTCCATTTTCTTGCTTCGAATAGTTGCTACAAGTAGAATTAGCTTTTCATGGTGTAGACACAGTTTAGTAAATGTCAGTTAAAAAATAAAAAGAACTGCAGCCTGTAATGTGAGGCGGAGGAACAGGTATGACCAGATTTCGCTTCACCTTGTCTATTGCTGGCAGTCTTTACAGCCTTCTCTCCCTCATCCTCTTTTTCTCCTCCTTGACCCACAACCTCCCCCTCTTTATTCCTCCTTCTTCTCATCCTCGTTTCTCTGTCTATGCTGGCCTCCTTACTTCCCATCAGTACACACGTTCACTCTCCTGCCTTGGGGAATTCATGGGTCCTTCTGCCTAGATCACCTTCCTGTCAGCAGGTATTTCTCTCATTTCCGTGAGGTATTTATTCAACTGACACCTTTACAGTAGGGCCCTCTGTGTCGAGTATTTCACACCCCCTCCCCCAATGCTTATATCCTCTCCAAGATGTATTTACTTGTTCTTTCCCCATTCATTATTCTCTACCGTAGTTTCTAGTTCCATTATGTTTGTCAGTCTCCCCCACTGGACTCTTGAGCACCAAGAGTGCAGTGATCCTTGCTCCTTTGGTTCCCTAGTGGATCCTCAGGGCGTAGACTGTGTTGTCTCATTCTAAATGCTCCAAAAGTATTTATTGAATGATTCAATGAATCAACAACACTCCTTCTTTCTTAAGAATGTTTTATAATTTTGTACTTTACACTTACATCTATGATCCATTTGAGTGAATGTTTCTATAAGTGATGATTTTAGGTCAAGGCTTCTTTTACTTAATTAATTAATCAATGAAATGATTGAGTAAAATATTAATTACTTAGCTAGATATGGCATATCTCTCCATTTATTTATATCTTCCTTGATTTACCCAATCAGCCTTCTGTGGCTTTTCACGTACAAATCCTGTGCATGGTTGTTAGACTTAAATGTAAGTATTTCAATGTTTGGTGTGATTTTAATGGTTCTTGAAAAAACAGTTCAGGAGAGGAGAGATGGCGGCGTAGGAGGACGCTGGGCTCACCGCGCGTCCTGCTGACCACTTAGATTCCACCTACACCTGCCTAAATAACCCAGAAAACCGCCAGAGGAATAGCAGAACGGAGTCGCCGGAACCAAGCGCAGACGAGAGACCCACGGAAGAGGGTAGAAAAGGCGGCGAGGTGGTGCACGCTCCACGAACTGGTGGGAGGGAGCCAGGGCGGAGGGGCGGCTCGCCGGCCAAGCAGAGCCCCCGAGTCTGGCTTGCAAAAAGCGGAGGGCCTGATGGACTGTGTTCCGACAGCAAGCGCGACTTAGCGTCTGGGAGGTCATAAGTTAACAGCTCTGCTCAGAAAGCGGGAAGGCTGGAGGACAAAGGGAAGGAGAGCTGCTGAGCCCCCTGACGACAGAGCTCAGTTTGGTGGGGAACAAAGGCCCTCGCCAGCGCCATCTCCCCCGCCCATCCCCCAGCCAAAATCCCAAAGAGACCCAGTTCCTGCCAGGGAAATTGCTCGCTCCGCGCAAACACCCAACTCTGTGCTTCTGCGGAGCCAAACCTCCGGCAGTGGATCTGACTCCCTCCCGCTGCCACGGGGCCCCTCCTGAAGTGGATCACGTAAGGAGAAGCGAGCTAAGCCTGCCCCTCCTGCCCCTGTGCACCTTGCCTACCCACCCCAGCAAAGACGCCAGATCCCCAGCATCACAAGCCTGGCAGTGTGCAAGTAGCCCAGAAAGGCCACCACACCCCACAGTGAATCTCGCCCCTATGAGAGGGGAAGACAAGGCACACACCAGTCTGACTGTGGACACAGCAGTGGGCTGGGGGCAGACATCAGGTCTGACTGCGGCTCCGCCCACCAACTCCAGTTATACACCACAGCACAGGGAAAGTGCCCTGCAGGTCCTCACCACGCCAGGGACTATCCAAAATGACCAAGCGGAAGAATTCCCCTCAGAAGAATCTCCAGGAAATAACAACAGCTAATGACCTGTTCAAAAAGGATTTAAATAATATAACAGAAAGTGAATTTGGAATAATAGTCATAAAATTAATCCCTGGGCTTGAAAACAGTATGGCTGACAGCAGAGAATCTCTTGCTACAGAGATCAAGGGACTAAGGAACAGTCACGAGGAGCTGAAAAACGCTTTAAACGAAATGCATAACAAAATGGAAACCACCACGGCTCGGATTGAAGAGGCAGAGGAGAGAATAGGTGAACTAGAAGATAAAGTTATGGAAAAAGAGGAAGCTGAGAAAAAGAGAGATAAAAGAATCCAGGAGTATGAGGGGAAAATTAGAGAACTAAGTGATACCCTAAAAAGAAATAATCTACGCATAATTGGTATCCCAGAGGAGGAAGAGAGAGGGAAAGGTGCTGAAGGGGTACTTGAAGAAATAATAGCTGAGAACTTCCCTGAAGTGGGGAAGGAAAAAGGCATTGAAAGCCAAGAGGCACAGAGAACTCCCTTCAGACGTAACTTGAATCGATCTTCTACACGACATATCATAGTGAAACTGGCAAAATACAAGGATAAAGAGAAAATTCTGAAAGCAGCAAGGGGTAAACGTGCCCTCACATATAAAGGGAGACCTATAAGACTCGTGAATGATCTCTCTTTTGAAACTTGGCAGGCCAGAAAGAATTGGCACGAGGTTTTCAGTGTGCTAGACAGAAAAAATATGCAGCCGAGAATCCTTTCTCCAGCAAGTCTGTCATTTAGAATAGAAGGAGAGATAAAGGTCTTCCCAAACAAACAAAAACTGAAGGAATTTCTCACCACTAAACCAGCCCTACAAGAGATCCTAAAGGGGACCCTGTGAGACAAAGTACCAGAGACATCACTAAAAGCATAAAACATACAGACATCACAATGACTCTAACCCCATATCTTTCTATAATAACACTGAATGTAAATGGATTAAATGCGCCAACCAAAAGACATAGGGTATCAGAATGGATAAAAAAACAAGACCCATCTATTTGCTGTCTACAAGAGACTCATTTTAGACCTGGGGACACCTTTAGATTGAGAGTGAGGGGATGGAGAACTATTTATCATGCTACTGGAAGCCAAAAGAAAGCTGGAGTAGCCATACTTCTATCAGACAAACTAGACTTTCAATTAAAGGCTGTAACAAGAGATGAAGAAGGACATTATATAATAGTGACAGGGTCTATCCATCAGGAAGAGCTAACAATTATAAATGCCTATGCGCCGAATACCGGAGCGCCCAAATATATAAAACAATTACTCGTAAACATAAGCATTCCTGGGATGCAGGGCTGGTTCAACACTCGCAAATCAATCAACGTGATACATCACATTAACAAAAAAAAAGAGAAAAACCATATGATCCTGTCAATCGATGCAGAAAAGGCCTTTGACAAAATCCAGCACCCTTTCTTAAGAAAAACCCTTGAGAAAGTCGGGATAGAAGGAACATACTTAAAGATCATAAAAGCCATTTATGAAAAGCCCACAGCTAACATCATCCTCAACGGGGAAAAACTGAGAGCTTTTTCCCTGAGATCAGGAACACGACAGGGATGCCCCCTCTCACCGCTGTTGTTTAACATAGTGCTGGAAGTTCTAGCATCAGCAATCAGACAACAAAAGGAAATCAAAGGCATCAAAATTGGCAAAGATGAAGTCAAGCTTTCGCTTTTTGCAGATGACATGATATTATACATGGAAAATCCGATAGACTCCACCAAAAGTCTGCTAGAACTGATACATGATTTCAGCAAAGTTGCAGGATACAAAATCAATGTCCAGAAATCAGATGCATTCTTATACACTAACAATGAAGCAACAGAAAGACAAATAAAGAAACTGATCCCATTCACAATTACACCAAGAAGAATAAAATACCTAGGAATAAATCTAACCAAAGATGTAAAGGATATGTATGCTGAAAACTATAGAAAGCTTATGAAGGTAATTGAAGAAGATTTAAAGAAATGGAAAGATAATCCCTGCTCATGGATTGGAAGAATAAATATTGTCAAAATGTCAATACTACCCAAAGCTATCTACACATTCAATGCAATCCCAATCAAAATTGCACCAGCATTCTTCTCGAAACTAGAACAAGCAATCCTAAAATTCATATGGAACCACAAAAGGCCCCGAAAAGCCAAAGCAATTTTGAAGAAGAAGACCAAAGCAGGAGGCATCACAATCCCAGACTTTAGCCTCTACTACAAAGCTGTCATCATCAAGACAGCATGGTATTGGCACAAAATCAGACGTCGACCAATGGAATAGAATAGAAACCCCAGAACTGGACCCACAAACGTATGGCCAACTCATCTTTGACAAAGCAGGAAAGAACATCCAATGGAAAAAAGACAGTCTCTTTAACAAATGGTGCTGTGAGAACTGGACAGCAACATGCAGAAGGTTGAAACTAGACCACTTTCTCACACCATTCCCAAAAATAAACTCAAAATGGATAAAGGGCCTGAATGTGAGACAGGAAACCATCAAAACCTTAGAGGAGAAAGCAGGAAAAGACCTCTCTGACCTCAGCCGTAGCAATCTCTTTACTTGACACATCCCCAAAGGCAAGGGAATTAAAAGCAAAAGTGAATTACTGGGACCTTATGAAGATAAAAAGCTTCTGCACAGCCAAGGAAACAACCAACAAAACTAAAAGGCAACCAACGGAATGGGAAAAGATATTTGCAAATGACATATCGGACAAAGTGCTAGTGTCCAAAATCTATAAAGAGCTCACCAAACTCCACACCCGAAAAGCAAATAACCCAGTGAAGAAATGGGCAGAAAACATGAATAGACACTTCTCTAAAGAAGACATCCGGATGGCCAACAGGCACATGAAAAGATGTTCAGCGTTGCTCCTTATCAGGGAAATACAAATCAAAACCACACTCAGGTATCCCCCTCACGCCAGTCAGAGTGGCCAAAATGAACAAATCAGGAGACTATAGATGCTGGAGAGAATGTGGAGAAACGGGAACCCTCTTGCACTGTTGGTGGGAATGTAAATTGGTGCAGCCGCTCTGGAAAGCAGTGTGGAGGTTCCTCAGAAAATTAAAAATAGACCTACCCTATGACCCAGCAATAGCACTGCTAGGAATTTATCCAAGGGACACAGGAGTAGTGATGCATAGGGGCACTTGTACCCCAATGTTCATAGCAGCACTCTCAACAATAGCCAAATTATGGAAAGGGCCTAAATGTCCATCAACTGATGAATGGATAAAGAAATTGTGGTTTATATACACAATGGAATACTACGTGGCAGTGAGAAAAAATGAAATATGGCCTTTTGTTGCAACGTGGATGGAACTGGATAGTGTGATGCTAAGTGAAATAACCCATACAGAGAAAGACAGATACCATATGGTTTCACACTTATGTGGATCCTGAGAGGCTTAGCAGGACACATGGGGGAGGGGAAGGAAAAAAAAAAGAGGTTAGAGTGGGAGAGAGCCAAAGCATAAGAGACTGTTGAGAACTGAGAACAAACTGAGGGTTGATGGGGGGTGGGAGGGAGGAGAGGGTGGGTGATGGGTATTGAGGAGGGCACCTTTTGGGATGAGCACTGGGTGTTGTATGGAAACCAATTTGACAATAAATTTCATATATAAATAAAAAATATAAAATAAAATATATTTAGGCTTACCCAAAAAAAAATAAAAATAAGAAAAATAAATAAATAAATAAATAAATAAATAAATAAATAAATAAGCTACAAAAAAAAGAACAAAATTACAATTAGTACATAATGATCAACATTTACTTTAAATATAAACGGCTGAAGTGCTCCAGTCAAAATACATAGGGTAACAGGATGGATAAAAAACAACACTCATCCATATGCTGCCTAGCACAGACTCACTTCAGATCTAGACACATAGAGACTGAAAGTGAGGGGATGGAGATACATTTCCCATGCAAATGAAAGCAAACAACAACAAGGACAACAAAAATAACATCAAACAACAACAACAACTCAGAACCAGGTAGCAACACCTATATCAAACCAAATAGACTTTAAAATCCTCAATAAAATATTATCAAACTCCACTCAACAACACGCTAAAATGATTACGTGGCTTTTATTCCAGGGAAACAAAGGTGGCTCAACAAATCAATCAACATAATATCCCACCTCAACAAAACGGAGGGTAAACATCATATGATTATACCAATAAAGGGAGAAAAAACATTTGACAAAATTGAACATGTATTCATGGTAAAAGTTCTCAACAAAGTCGGGGGGACGGACATGCCTCAACACATGAAAATATTATTTTATATATTGTTTATATTAAAAAGTTCACACCTAACATCTCAATGGTGAAAAACTGAGAGATTTCCCTCTAAGAACAAGAACAAGATAAATATGACTACTTTTGCCACTCTTGTTTCATATAACACTAGAAGTCCTAGCCACAGGAATCAGATAAGAAAAAAGAAATTATTCATCTATGTTTGTAAACAACCTGAACTGTACTATCCGCAGATGACGTAAGAATATGCACAGAAAACCCTAAACTTTCCCCCCAAAACTACTAGAAGTAATAAACGAATTCAGGAAAATTGTAGATACGGAACTGATACACAAAAATTAGTAGGGTTTCTATAGAATAATAATGAAGTCACAGAAAGAGAAATTAAGAAAGCAACACGCATTCATAATTGCACCAAAAAAAAAGAGAGAGTAAAATAGATACGACTCAACTTATCCAAAGAAGTGAAAGACCTGTAGTGTGAAAACCATAAGTCAGTGATGAAATTGAAGATGACACAAACAAATGGAAAGATATCCCATGATCATGGATTGGAAGAATTAATATCATTACAATGTCCATATTACTCATAACTCTCTACAGTTTCAATGCAATCCCTATCAAGATACCAAAGGCACTTTTCACAGATTTGAAAAAACTAATACTAAAATCTGTATGGGACCGCAAAAGACCCTGAATCGTGAAAATATTCTTGAAAGACAAAAACATAGCTGGAGGTATCAAAATCCCAGATTTCAAGATGTACTACAAAGCTTCAAGTAAACCAATTAGTATGGGTAGTGACACAAAAACAGACGCATAGGTCGATTGGACAGAATAGAAAGCCCAGAAATAAACCCAGGCTTATGTGGTAAATTAACCTATAACAAAGAGGCAAGAATAAACAATGAGGGAAAGACCGTCTCTTCAACAAAAGGTATTGGGATACCAGGAAATCTACATGCAGGTAGCGAGGACCTAACCCTAACGCTGGCCTGGGCTCTGGCTTTAAAGGCACCTAGCATGGACGTCTAAAAGAAATAACGGATTGGGGCCAATTACCATTGGGGAAAATCCTGTGTGGAAGTCACACTCTCTCCATGACATTTCCACAGCCGTGATGGAGATAGAGGAGGAGATCCCGAGACAGTTTCAGTCTGTCCCACGCATACGTTTGGCTCCGCCCTTCCAACGGTAGCCCTGAAACATAAGAGCATATGGGCCCTCATTTCAGTCCTGGAGGGAAATCACATCACTGTGGGTGGTTGGACCAAAGGCACTTCCGGGGAACCAACCCTACCCCTACCCACTGCTCTGCCTCTAAGCGGGATCACCTTCTAAGGCTGAGAAAAGAAACGGTGGGACATGGATTCCTCCTTTTTCTACCCTGTGTTCTCTTTGGGACCTCAGGAGATTGAATGCTGCCCACACTCACTGGGGACGATAGTGCTTTACTGAGTCCACCAAATCAAACGCTAATCTCACCCAGAAACACTCTACAAATATCCCGAGAAAAAATGTTTAACCTTGGGCACCCCACGACCAACTCAGGTAGACACGTAATAATAACCATCACAGGGTCATTCTTGTTTTGCTTCCCTTCCCTCATTCACCTCCTATTGCTAACTTTCAAGTTCTGAAGCCGTTGCTTTTTATATTCTGACCAGTGTATAGCGTTAAGATAAATTCGAGGAAAGTTGTCTTGTGCATGGACTAGTGTTTCAGTTAATATGAAAACTTTTCGGCAAGGTAAGGGAAAGAGATCTTAGCTAGGGCACGAACATACTCCATGTTACTTTATCAGGGGTGGCTTTCCAAACCCTTAACACGCTCATGGGAAGGCAGTGTAACATGGGTGAGAGCATGCATGTTGGCATAGGAGCAGAGTTGGTGCCCATCCCAGCCACACCACTAGTGTTTGTGTTATCTTGGACCAATTACTTAACATATCTGAAACTCAGTTGCCTAATTTATAAAATGGAAATAATAACAAAGGGTCAAAAAATTAAATGACACTATTGGCAAGGTGCTTAATCCAACACCTGACAACACGGAACAAGTGTTCCACAGATGATAGCCATCATTATCCTCATTTGAACAGCTAAGACAGGCTAATATTCTGTCTGGGGTCAGATACCTACAGAGGAATCTCAGGTCTTCTGACACTGATTCTTCAATTTGGAGGGAGCCCAGGACCAGGATGGCTGAAAGAGTACAAGGAGATAGACCAGTAAGCCAGTCCTCTATCCACCTCTTATTTGATAGTCCAGTTGTATATTCATCTCTTTCCTTCCAATGAAAAAAGTGCAAATCCCTCCCTCTAGAAGAAATACTACACAGAGGCTTTCATGTAATATTAAGTGTTAGGCTCTGTAAAACTGGCACACGCATCATCTCATTTAATCTCACAATGGCCCTTCATATGGGGGTCCTTATTCCAATTTCCAGGTGAGGAAATTGAGACCTAGGAAAGTCAAGTGCCTCCCCCATAACTTGTTTATGACCGTGTTAGACAACAACCCTAGACTCCTACTCCATGTCCAGTATGTTTCTTCGGTGCCACAGTTTGTTCTCATCCAAGGCGAACACTGCTAAAGAATCATTGGAACAAAGCAGGAAAAAAATCATTTAAAACGTCTAGTTTTCACCCAAGCACTGCTTTCTGGGTGACATTGGTGTTTTCTCTCTGAGAAACAAAGGTGAGAAATTCCAAACCTCGGCCTTTGTTATGGAGTTATGAAGACCAGTAAAAATTAGTAAAGCTCACTGGAAGATTAAGCTTTCCAAGTCGAAGAGATTAGTTTCAATTCTCACATTATGTGTGTTAAAGTGGGAGCTGGGATTTCACATGGCTTTGACAATCGCCATCAATTCCTTTCTTCAAGATTTGACTGCATATTCTCATTCTTTCCTTTTTTTTCTCTTTTCTAGCTATACTTCCAATCTGCAGCTCATCCCTAGTTTCTCCCTATGTCTAGCAATGGCCATTCTCCATATGTCCACATTAAATCTATCATCAAAGGAGAATAAAAAGATAAAAGAACAAAGCCAGAGAAGTAAGACTCAATACTAAAATGTAAATTGGTGATAACACGTCTACTTCCAGGCAAATGTAATAACGAAAACCAGATTTATAATCCTTATGGAAACAGCTAAAAGCGTAGACAAAATATATAAGAAGCTGTTCTCAAAACATCAGACATGAGGCAGTGAAGGGCAGTGATCCCTGATATTGGGAAATAAGTGACATGGTTCCTATAGTGCCCTAGCTTATTGACTAGGCTGGGTTTTGAGTCTGTGCTATAGAGAGGAGGAAGCTGGCATAGCCCAACATATTCCCTGAATTGTGGAAGGGTTAGTCACTGATTCAGGAAGACTGCTATATTTCACAGAGCAGAGGACCAAAGAAGAGAAAGTTGTTCACAGAGAGAACCCCAGAGATCAACAGATGGTCTGCCTTGAGTATTCAATGGAATATTGATAAACTCTTGTGTATGAGGACACTGAGACCAGGGGAAGGAACAAAACCCACTGCCATACAGGGTCAGGAATAATGCCTGACAGCCAGTGTGGATGACCTCACAATGTACATGCCATTTGGAGAATACTTGATTTTTGTGTCAGTTACTGGACAAAAATTATCCCTAAACTAAGTGCTGCCTGTGCCTTGCCCAAAATATCTTTAATGAAAGACCTGAAAGGATCAAGCTATTTGTAAGTAACTAAACCCTGTCCCAAATCAGAGGCAAGGATATTTTTAGGAATCTAAAAGTATCCAGCATCTGACAGGCTAAAACTGACCATGTTTGGCAACCCATAAATTATTATCAGGCATGCAAAGAAGCAGGAAAATAAGACACGTAAGGAAGGGGAACTCAACTGACACTGACCCAGAAATTACACAAATGATATAATTTATACATCCGAACATTCAAATAGTTATTATAACTATTATCAGTATATCCAAGAAATTATAGGGCAGAATGAGCATGTTAAATGGAGACATGCAAGTGGTATGTAAGACCTAAACCGAACTTCGCATGACAAAAGCAATGACTAAAATAAGAAATCTGGTCTATGATTACTGAATGGAATTAAAGGCATGTAGACAGTGCAGAAAAAAAGGTTGATGAACCTAAAGACATAGCAATGGAAATCGTCTGAAATGAAACACACAGACAAATTATGCCTGCAAACCATCCAATATACATGTCATTGTATCTCCAAGGAACACAGACAAGAAAACTAATTTGAGTAAATAATGAAACTAATTTGAATTTATAGTTGTTAATGTTGATGCAAACTAAAAATATATAGTTCCAATAAGGTCAATGAACCTCAACGACAGGAAATATGAGGAATACTACACCAAGGTACCCCACAATCAAATTGCTTTAATCCAGGGAAAGGGAGGGAAAATATTTCTCATCAGAACCAATGCAATCTAGAATACAGTAGGATAACATTTTTAAAGAACCTAAAGTAGGAAACCATTATGATCTGGGCTTAGGCAAACATTTCTTAGCTACACCACCAACAATATGATTCTTTACAATAAAAACATATGGTTGGATTTTATCACACTAAAACTTTTGCGTTTCAAAGAACAAAGACTTTGAAATCACAATACTGAGACTGGGAGAATATATATACCAATCATCTATGTGAAATGTGACTTGACTTATATCTAGAACATATGGGCAATCTGCAATATTCAATATTCTGAACCTAAATAATCCAAAAAAAGGCAAACGATTTGAGAAGACACATTACCAAAACAGTTATATGTACAGCAGATACACACATGAAAATGTGTTCAGCATCATGATAGGGAAATATAAATATAAACTACCATGAGATAAATGAGATACAATGAGATCAACTACTACTTCATGCCTACAAGATGTCTAAAATCAAAAGACAGGGCTCCGAAGTGTTAGCTAGGATATGAAAGAACTGGAATTCTCACACCCTGCTGATGAGAATGTAAAAGTGATAAAACTACCCGGGCAAACAGTTTGACAGTATCCTAAAAGGCTGAACATGCAACCTATTCTATGACTCAGCCAAATCTACTCTCAAATATTTTCCCTAGAGGGATCAATGTATACGATCATACAAAAAAATAAATAAATAAATGAAAGAAAGAACAGAGCAGAAAAGAAATGAAAAGAAAAGAAACAAAAAGAAAGAAAAGAAAAAATGAATGTTTATAGAAGCTTTGTTTTCAATAGGCTAAGGAGCACCTGGTGCCTCAGTTGGTAGATTTCTTGATTTCTGCTTGGGTCATTATCCCACGGTCGTGATATTGAGACTCACATTGAGCTCCACACTAAGCATGGAGGCTGCTTAAGATTCTTTTTCTCTTCCCTCTGCTCTCTCTTTCTCTTTCTCTCTCCCTCCCCCTCTGCCTCCCCCTCTCTATCTCCCTCTCCCTCTCCATCTCCCTTTTCCTATCTCTCCCCCACCTCTACTTCCCCCCTCCCCTCTCCTTCTCACTCACTCTCTCTCTCTCACTCTGTCTCTCTCTCTCTCTCTCACTCTCTGTCATAAAAAGAAATAAATACGCCAAATGTGGAAATAATACAAATGTCCACTGACATGTGAACGGATAAAAAAGTAGTAAGATACAGACAACACTATGGATAATCCTCAAAATACTAAGTGAGAGAGGTCAACTCCACACCTCTAAATAATAAGGAGTATGTCTTATATAATATTATTTTTATAGTATTCTAGAAAATGCAAGATAATATGCAGGAACAGAAAACAGACCAGAGCTTGCCTAGGAATGGGAATCGGGAAGATGTGGGGGACGGAGGGATATCTAAGGGATAAAAGGACATTTTTAGTGGTGACAGACATATTCTTTTCCTTGTTATGTATACATTGGTGGATATGTGACCAAAATTTACCAAATTATGTAATTGTATTTATTAGTATTAGTATTAATATTAATTATTAATTAAGTAATTTATTTACTAGGGCTTTTTTACAGAGACAGAAATGAAGCGTTCATAAGTGGGGGAGAGAGGCAAGGGAGAAATAGAGAATCTTAAGCAGACTGCATGCTTAGCATGGAGCCCAATAAAGGGCTTAATTGAACCTGGGATCATGACCTGAGCCAAAATCAAGAGTCTGATGCTCAAGTGACAGCCATCCAGGTGCTCCACCAATTATGTACTTTAAATAGGTACAGTTTGTGTATATCAGTTAAACATTAATGAAGTTCTTAAAAACAAACAAACAAACAAACAAACACACAAAACATGATTGTATATTGTGTCTTTTGACCTCTGGGGCTGCTATTTCAAACCTGGTCCACCAGCATCTACTGATTCTCGGAATCCCCAGTATCTTTCATTAACTCACTTAAGTTCTTAAAAATAAATGTAAGTTGGGAAAAGGGGGAATCCCCTGGCAGTTATCACGTGTATCAATTATAAGTGTCACATCACTTAGAACTATGATCCATACATGAGATGGGTGATATAGCACATGTTTGCTTTCGACAACTTGGAGCTGTTTGAGTCCCAGCACCCCATTACCCTTGTACACTTGTTAATTACTAGTTTACCAGTTAATGGTCCTCTGTCTCCTTATACTGTATAAGAAGGGACTTGGTCTGTCTTGCTCACTTCTGTGTTTATAATGTTACAGAACAAGGCTGGAATGCTGGCGGAAAAACCAAATGGCACTCGGAGATCTTCTTTGGATTGCAGAACTTGGTGGAACGGCGGGCTCAGAGGACCCTGTTTCTCCAAACGCCTGAGCGCGGAATGCAAGTGGGGCAGGATATTTACAGTCATCAGCTGCCATATCTGTGGGGGTTTTCCTGCACACAGAAAACAAAGGAAGAAGAACCAGGGGGAGGGGTCTCTAAGATAGAGACCAGAGTTCGTTTTAGTCCCACCCGCCATTTTTGGTGCAGTATTTTATTCACTTCTCCAACATTATCCCATTTTATTCCTTTTAAGAAACCTTTTCAGTAGGTATCACCTTTCAGTTTTTTAGGTTGGTACCCTCAGAAGGCTAAGAAGCCTGCAGTAGTTTGGCGAGCAACAGTGTTTTCAATAAAATATATTATGGTATTCAGTGTGAGGGGCCAATGGGAACAAGTAAAATTATGAAGAAGAGGGGCCCTGCCAGGGCAGGAAGCCAGGATCCCAATCCCTGAGATCTCATTTATTCCATTGATTGGTACTTTCCTGTTGTCTATCTTGAATTATTATTTCTTATTATTATTATTATTATTATTATTATTATTATTATTATTATTATTATTATTATTTTATTTTTTAATTCCTTAACCTTAGTTCTGAGTATTTCTGACTGGTTTAAAAAATAGCAACATTCCTCCTCCGAAAGTTTTCAAGTCCCTCCATTTTCTGAAGTGAGGAGGTCTGGGGCTTGTCTATTTTGAGGGATTACTGTCACCAGAGAGTTTATTTGGTTCTGTAAATTTACCAGAGAATCAGCCACCTGTTCCATGTCTTCATTTAGCTCTTGAGATAGTCCATGGTACAGTCCTATGCATAAACCTATGCCGCCTTATCCAGTTCTTATTCCTGTCACAATTTCTGAGCCTATCAGAATGGGTAGCAGGACTGCCCGTTTAGCCTGAGACTTGGGGCTAAAGGTTGTTAGCAACTGATCTTCAGTGTATACAAATATCTCTGGGGTCCGGAAGATGGAATAACATTTCAGAGTCCAGTTGGCCTCTAAGCATCGATAGGCCGAATTACAACACAGATAGAACACCCCAAGCGTGCAACATAGGGTCGTAGTACTCATTAAGGTTCTATCTCTTCCTCCTAGAGAGGGAATTCAGGGACTGTACGGATTAGATTGTCGGCATTGGGAGATGGACCCTAGTGGCCAGGGGTCCAATTAAGACAGAGGTGTTGGTTTTGAGGTTTTCAGGAGCTTCCCAGGTCAAATGGATTGGAGTAGCTAAGTAAGTCCTCTGGCTAGGGGCAAGCACATCCAGCAGGTTTGCATGTGATTATCTATCTTATGGAGGACTAGTAGAGCAGTGTCGGCCCAATGCTGGAGTGGGGAATTGGTAGGCATCTGATTGACGGCTGAAGTTTCAAAGGTTGGTAGGCTGCTGGCAGAGTGGTCGCCTTTATGGCTTGAATTACCCCCTCCTGGGTATATGCTTTATAACTTTTTGAAGGGCCTGTAGTGCAGCTCTCCCCTGTTTGAGATTCCCCATTGAGGAAGGTAAGTGTAGCAAGCTCGCTTCCGTGTCTGGAGGCCCTTGTTGTGACATGGGTTACTGATAGTTTGGTTATATCCTCGGTCCAATACTTAGCACTTCGGGCACCAGGTGACTGACAGAGAGTGGGTGTTTTTCCCATGTAGCAATCTTTGTGGAGGGAGGGAAATGTGCTGAACACCCTGGACGCCCTTATTGTCCTATGACAATTGTGGGGGCAAATTTGATAAGCGGCAGTTGTGAGGGTGAGAACGGTTATCATAATATACAGGCAATACTTGGTAACCCTCCCATCCAGAGGAGGTATGTGAGGCCCAGGATACATCTTTTGCACCATATCCAGATTGTTGGCGCAGTCTCTATCAGCCCAACAGTAAGAAGTAAGTCCAGGCTTATGACACCAGTAAGGGGCAAGGGTTGGCAAAGTTGCATTCAAACCCCTGGGCTTGGTTCACGCATTGATTCCTCAAGCTCCTGCTGTGTGCAGGCCAGCCATCTCCCATGGTGTGGCTGGAGCAGGGCTGGACACCTCAGGGGTCAGTTCCCTTTTGAGGGTAGGTTTAAGGGGATGACTGGATCTGGATCACTTCACCAGGTTGTGGGTTCTTCTGAGTGGACTTCTTAACTGTGGAGTGATGGACCCATGGGGTGATACTTGAAGTTCTGGGGGCTATAGGAGTTGTTAGAATAACAGTGAGAGGCCCAATCCACCATGGAATAAGAGGTTCCTTCTTCCAATCTTTGACCCACACAGTGTCTTCTGGCTGAAAGAAGTGAACGGGGTCCCTAAGGAAATTGTGACCCTCTCTATGGTGTATCTCTAACTTGTTTAGGACTGCCCCCAATTTCTGGACCTGTTATCTTATTTCTTTGTCTCCAATATGGTTTAGGTCTCCTGGGAGCTTTCCTAAATGTGTGTGTGTGCGTGGGGGGGGGGGGGAGGATCGCCCATATAATAACTCAAAAGGGGAGAATCCCAGTGCCCCAGGCGGGCATTGGGCACACAGGAGGACCAGCCGAATCAAATCTGGCCATGGGGGGTTAGTCTCTTGGTGGAACTTGGCCAGGGTTTCCTTGAGGGTGCAGTTCATCTGCTCTACCTTTCCCTGAGCCCTGGGGGCGTTAAGCAGTGTGCAGTTTCCAGGCAATGTTAAGGGACTTTGTTAGGGTTCGTATAATGTCCGCTCCAAACGCAGGTCCATTATTACTGTGTGTGGTTAAGCCCAATCTCCCATAGAAGACCTTTGGCCACCTCGTGAATTCATCCCATTCTGGTCTGGAAAGCTTGGACGCATCCCAAATTGGTGCAGATTATTACAAGAAGGTACCTCAACCCTTTATTTGGTTGTATGCTGGTAAAGTCCACCCCTATGTCCATCCTTTGTGAACCAGGCAGGGTCCGTGGGGCCGAGCAAGCATTGTTTTTGGCACACATTACACATTATTCACTGACAGCCTGGCATAATGCTGGCAGTTGGCTGATACCGTAGTTATTTTTGAAGAGGACCTCTAGAGCAGTTCCCTAAGAGGGTGAGTTAGTTATCTTCCTTCACTAGCTGCTTTCACATAGATGATGGGACAAGACTCACCATCCGTGTTTGCTTAGTGTGTCCCCTTCTGGGGAAGCCCAACTTCTTTCTTCACTTGTGTCCATGGGTGGGGAGGCTTCCTTCTGGGGCGCAAGAGTCAGAGTGTAGGTAGGAGCTTCACCTAGGTCACCTCATGCAGCCACTCTGGCTGTTTTGTCGGCCTGGTGATTTCCTTGATTTATGGGGTCATCTCATTTCTGAGGTCCCTTACAGTGTAGGATAGCTACTTTGACTGGTAGCCATATGGTCTCAAGAAGCTTTAGTATTTCTTCCTCGTTTTTGATAGTTTTCTCTGAAGCGGTAAGGAGGCCTTTTTCTCTATAGATGGCCCCATGTACATCACAGTAGCAAAGCCATACATGGAATTGATGTAGATGTTAACTCATTTACTTTTGTAAGGATGATGGCTCAAGTTAAGGCGTACTGAGTCCAGCCCATTGTGCCGACCATCCTTCCGACAAGGCCTTAGCTTCCTGAACTTCCGTGGTAGTGATGACCGCATACCCTGCTCTTTGGCTGCACTCCTCTAAAAACCTGCTCCCATCGCTGAACAGGGTGATCCCTGGGCTTGTTATACCCTGGTCTTGGAAGTCTGGGAAGCTGGCGTAGACTTCATCCACTACTCCAGAACAGTCATGGTCAGGTTCTCCCTCCTCTGTGGGAAGGAAGGGGCCAGGTTTAGTGTTCTTACACTGTTTTGAGAGTGAGCCTTGGGTTCTCATAGAGAAGGCCTTGGGATTGTGTCAGCTGAGAAATGGAGAGGAAATGATATCCTTGGGTGCTTGTGAGCCACACAACCGTGTGTGTGACCTTAACATTAAATGTTTGGCCCAGTGTGAGCTTGTCTGCAACCTTGATGAGCAGGACTGTGGCTCTGAGGTTTTAGGCACAGTGGCCATCCTCCAGCCACAGGATCAAGTTTTTTTTTTTTTTTTTTGACGGAACACTGGCCCTTGCCGAGGCACCATGCTCTGAGTGAGCACTCCTTTTCGTGTGTGAGGAAGTTAAAGGGTCTGTCTATGTCAGGCAAACCAAGGGCTGGGGCTTTTCCCAGAGCCAACTTTATTTCTGTGAAAGCGGCCCTCTCCTCCTCAGTCCATGCGAGGGGCTCCCAGTTTGGTCCTCCCAACAGGTCATAGAGGGACCTCACTATGGCTGAGCATCTGAGGATTCCCAATGCGACAGAACCCCCTGGCCCCTAAACATTCACACAAGCCTCGTTTTGTTTGGGGCTGTGGCAGTGTGGTGCCACACTTTCTTCCTTTCTGGTCCTCGTTCTCCTTTTCCTTTTGTGAGGAGGGAGCCTAAGTATTGGACCTGCTGCTGACGAATCTGTGCCTTTTTCCAAGAGGCCTGGTACCCCAAGTAGGATCAGAGCTTTAAGAAGGCCTGTGTACCTTTCATACAGTCTTCCTGGGTGTCACTGGAAAGGAGGTCTTCTATGTATTGGAGAAGGACATACCCTGAGGTTTCCTTCGGAAAGTCAGCGAGATCTGAACCTAGGGCTTCCCCCAGAAGAATGGGCGAATTGTTGAATCCTTGGGAAAGTAGTGTCCAGGTCAGCTGCATCTGGCGCTCTGTAACGGGCTCAGTCCATTCAAAGGCAAACAATGATTGCCTTTGCGGAGCCAGGCAGAAGCAGAAGAAAGCATCTTTTAGGTGGAAGCACATAACCCTTCCAGCTGACCACGGAATTTGGCTGAGGAGAGTATACTGAGGGTTCGGAATGACTGGGTGTAAGGAAACAGTCACTTTGCCAAAGGCCCTCAAATCCTGTACTGGTTGGTGTCCTCCTCCTGGCTTCTTGCCTGGCAAGAATGAGGTATTCCAAACTGATTGGCACTCAGTTAGAATACCTGTTTCTCTGAGCTTGGTCAGGTGCTCTTGTATGCCCATTTTAGCCTCTAGTGGAAGGTGGTACTACCTTGGTGTCTGCGGTTGAGCTGCAGGGATCAGGCCCACAATGATTGGGACCCAATTCCAAGCTATTTCAGGCGGGTTATCATCAGACCATAAGGAGTGGAATGTAAGCCTGAATTCTAAGGGGTGACAAGGTAAGGCCTGGGCACCCAACAGTCTCCATTCTTCTTCCCTTGGCAGCGGTATCGCCAAGACCAGGGTTTCCTTCTGCTTTGGGTTTAATTGGAAGCTAGTGTGTCCAGTGGGTTCAAAAGGTATCTGGGCCCCAAGTTTGGAGAATAGATCGCGGCCCAGGAGAGGAATAGGGCAGTCAAGTAAGTAGAGGAACTCATGCCGGACCTTGTGACCCCCAAGTGCACCTTGTTGAGCCTGACAGAAGAGCTGTTGCATTGCCTGTGTCCCAGTAGCCCCAAGTATGGTTGCTGTCTTTTCGCCTATGGGCACTACCAGGGAAGTAACCAAGGAGTATTCAGCCCCAGTTGAAAAGTATTTCAACCATGAAAGTTATTGTTCAGCCCTCCACCTCATTTCAGCCGTGGATTAATGGGGGCCGAGAAAGAAAGAGTCCGGTCCCCCTCAGTCCAATTCTACCCCGGCCAGATAAAGAAGGTTCTCACCTCGAGGTTCCTCCAGATATTGGCTGCGTTTTGAGGTCCCCATCCAATTCGGACATTCTTACAGTTTCCCTTGCCTTTGCAGTATGCACACTGGTCCCTAGCTAAAGGGGCTATGGGCTTCCCCCCTTTTTGTGGTTGGAGTTTTTCGATGCTGCTAAAAAACAGTAGCATCTGTTCTTTAGTTCTGCTGTGAGAAAGGTGGTCTTCTTTTTTAGTCTTCACTTCCTTTCAGCTGCAAATTTCTGTTCCTGAAAAACTGTATTGACGACCTCTAACAAGTGAGTGATATTCATCTGGTAAAGCCTTCCAACTTCTGAAGTTTTCGTCGGATATGTGGGGCAGCCTGTGCCACAAAAGAGGGATTTACCATATGTTGACTTTCTAGTGCCACGGGGTCAAACGGGACGTACACAGGGTACGCTTCACAGAATCTTTCATAGTAGTCTCCCGGACCTCCCTAGGGTGCTGTGTGACTGATGATATTTTAGTCATTTTCATGGGATTGTTAACTCCCTGAAGGAGGGCTTCCTGGTATCCTCAGACGTGACCCTGTCCTCCTTATGTGGTGAAATCCCATGTTGGGTGTTCTTCAGGCATGCAGCTTGAGCCCAGACAGTAGGGTCATTGATTCCTGGAGATGTGTGATCTTCTAGGTACTGTCATGTTTCTGTCATCCTTATTTTTAATTCAACAATGTATGGAGTAACTGTTGACAATCTTTCCAAGTCTGTTGTAGGTCTGGAAGAGGGACTCCATCACGTCAACCATTGCTTGTGGCTTTTCGGAGTATGGTGGAGTGTTGTGTTTCCAATTGAGGAGGTCTGTTGTAGAGAAAGGTACATAACACATCATGGAATGGCTGGTCTGGACTGATCCATCCTCATTGTGTCTTTCAGGCTCTCTCGTCTCCTTTACATGCATTCGGAGAGTCTTAGGTCTGGGTCTGAGGCGCAGTCTGGCTGCTGGACCATGTTGGGGTGGGTTATCTGGGTATGAGAGTGGCGGGAAGATTTTCTACAAAATTTTCTACCTGGGACACCTATTAAGTCCTCTGGGGATTGATCATGTCCCCCTTCCACTCTTTTGGGTATGCTTGACTTCTTCGGGGCCCGGCCTTACCTGTTCCATGGAGCAGAACCTGCCCAAGACAACGGAGAAGGAGGCTGCTGAAATTCAGGCAGAGCATGCACTTTCTCCTTTGTGATCCTTTGCTTTGCCACCACCTCGCCTTTCTCCCAAACCGGTGGCAACAATGGACCAGTGCAGTTGGGGTTCCTGGTCAGCAATCTAGTATGTTATGGAACCAGGCTGGAACCCTGGAGGAAAAACCAAGTGGCACTCAGAGAGTTTGGTCAGAGCGTTTGAGTCACCAAACGTCTGAGCATGGAGTCAAGTGGGGAGGGTAAGGTATAGTCGTCAGCTTCCATATCTGTGGGGGTTTTCGCACATGCACCAAACAAAGGAAGAAGAACCCAGAAGCGAGGTCTCTAAGCTAGAAACCAGAGTCTGTTTGAGCCCCGTTGACCATCCCGTACTCCAATAAAGTGGGAGTACTTTATTCACTTCTCCAACAAGAGTAGAGCTCTAAATACCACATAGTATATGCTCATTAAATCTATATTAAGTGAATAGTTCTATTCTTTCTGTATCGGACATATAACAAGAATTTTGACAATCTATATGGTAAGAGTCCCCAGACCATCACATTATAGGGATTTCAAGGTTGTCTAGTCTCCACACAATATTAAGGTTTGGTTACAACCACCATAAGCTAACCCTACAACCTCACATCCTGGATCATATAATGTCCCTGTCTCCTCCTCATTCACAATCTGTTGCAACTGAGTGCAGACCATTCCATCATGTGGTCTTGGTTCAGAAAGCCAAATTCCTCCGTTTCTCTCAGTCACACAGAATGAAATCTGACTGTGAACGTCTGCCAGTAATGTTGCAATAGAGATGAAGAAGATCAATTCAAGTGGACTCCCTGAGCTGATCCCTAGAATCTCTTTAGGGCATGAGTACAGTTAAATAGAAATGCTGCACTCAGAAATGTGTCTGCTGCTTATCCAAGGAACAAAAAGCAATCATTTAAAAAAGTCAGCCGTTTCCCTGCAGAACAGCTTAATCAGGGAGAGTGAGTGGTGCAAAGTGGGTGAATTCTTCTCTAGGGCCTTAATGATTGCAGAGACACAGTTCAACCTATGAGGGCGTTTACCAGAAACATGAAACCTGAGAGCTGCAATTGTTGGGTAACAATGTTCTCTAACTGTGCCTTATGCATTTACATGATAACCAAAGGGAGACAAGCACTAATTATAAGTGGCATAGAAGTGGACAGTTTCTACATGCTTCATCACCTCTTTGTAATAATTAGTCCTGTCTGTTCTTTGCACGTGAACATTCCGTTTTGGTCATTTTCCCCAAGAAAGAAATGGTCCCCTGTGTTTCAGTGGGCTTGTAAACTTAGCCTTCCTGAATAGGGTTGGAGACATCCAACGGGCATCTCTTGGTACCTGTTGTTTAATTTTGTTCGATAGTTATGGACGTACCCCTATAAAAGGATTCGGAATTTTGTTAGTATGTCTTAAGACTGAATTGGAAGCCCATTTTCTGTATTCCATTCAACTTAACAAAGAGAGTATTGCATGTCAGACATTGTGAAACATATAACTGAAGGAATATTACTTCCCAAAGATTGACCCTCAAAATCAGTACACCTTACTAATGATGCCTTGTTGTTTGGAAGGTCATGAAGGTGCGGATCAAGGGAAGAATGGATTAAATTAAATAGAACCAATAAGAATATATACATGTACATTTAACCTTAGTACGGATAACCAATAATTAATGAAATGTTGTTTATTTCATTTATTTATATGTATGTGTATGTGTATGTGTATGTGTATCCTTATACTGGGCTGTGGCGAAATATGTGTTCCTTACAGTAGACTGGGGATAAAATATTTGAAAGAGCTGTGCTCATGCACCTTATCACGCGGCCTGGTGCCTCAGTAGCTTGGTTTCTTGATAGGGCTTAGGTGCATCCGCTTCATGCGCTTGCATGAAATTTGGAAGATGTGATGGCTAATTTTATGTGTCAACTTTACTGGGCCACAGAGGTCCAGATGCTTGGTGAAACGTTTTTCTGGTGTTTTGTGATGGGAAATACTTGAGTCTGGACAGTGAGTAAAACAGATTATTTTCCTAATGTAAGTGGGCCTTATGTAATCAGTGAGAAGGCCTGAATACAATAAGGATGATTCTCCCAGGGATACTAGGGAATTACTCTTGCCTGCCTGAATGTCTTTCAACTGGGACATTGGCCTCTTCCCCGGATTCAGACTGAAACAGCAGCTCTACCTGAGATTCAAGCCTGCCAGCCATTGGACAACAACTATGCCATCAGATCTCGTGGGTTTCCAGCTAGCCAACACATCCTGAAGATCTTGGGACTTGTCAGCATCCACCTTTATGGGAGCGAATTTCTTATAATAAATAAATAAGTAAAAAAACAAACAAACAAACAAACAAATAAATAAATAAAACATTCATAAATATATAAATATATTTATAGTAATAGATTCATATTTTATGTGAATGTATTTACATAAATATAAATAAATATAAATATAAATATATAAATATATTATATATTATAATATATATATGAGAAACAGAATTTTTCTCTGTTGAATCTTACTAATTCAGAAGGTGAAAAGTATTATCTATTGGTTCTACAGCTGTTTTTTTTTAAAAACAGAATGTGGTAGACATTATTCTAAAGAAAAATAAAATAGCCCCCTACGATCCATACCTTACAGCTGACAACCCATGAATATGAAGAGAGACCATTTCTATTGTCGTGTTGTATTATAGAGAGAGATTTTCTGGATCAACCTAGAATCATCATGAACCCATGCATCATAAACCCATGCAAAGCAGACAGTTTTCACTGGCTGGCCATCCACAATCTGAAAATGAAGACCTCAGTTTTATAACTGCAAGGAACTTAATTGTCCAAAACCCAAATAATCTCAGAAGTAGATTTCTCCAGATAAGAACCCAACCTACTGACACTTGACTCTTACCTAGTGATACCCTAGGCCCAGAACACCAGTGAGTCTGCCTGGACAGACCAGTGAGTCTGCTGGGGTTATTCTGCCAAGACAATTCTGCAGGGCTGTCTTTGGATTCTGGGAGTGCAGTGTACACCCCACTTAACTAACACTTCTCCTGATGGTTTGAACACACAATTGCTCATATTAAGTCACTGCTTGGATATAAGGTAATTTCTGCCATATGCTACTGAAATTTGACTATTTTATTTCCACATACCTCCTACTTGGTAAATGCAATGATACCTGTAGCTTATTTCAAACTCAAGTAAAACAAACACAAAACTCTAAAGAATGGACCACTCCTTACCTCTTGAAAATACCTCTTCTTTTATTTTTGATAACATTTGACTCTCCTGGTTTCTCTTATATATGCCCTCTATTAATTTTCATTCTATTCTCCTGCCTCATTTCCATTCATCAAGTATGCATTGAGCACGTACTATATTGTAGGCACTGTATACAAAGAACAGAGGTCTTATCTAGAACTATTAATGGACCTTGTTATCCAGGGATTTGCCGCTGTGTAAACAAATTAACTATACTGAGTTCATAACATCTGTAATAGGGGTGGATAAATGTACCCTGGAATTGCAAAGAAGAAAACACATGATTCTCTAGGGCACCCAGGGAGTGCTTTACACAAATGAGAGTCACTACAAGTGAGTCTTCTAGAGAAGACATATTTCAAATCAACAGAGAAAGGAAGGGCATTGCAGGCAGGAAAAAAAAAAGAGAGAGAGAGAGAGAGAGACATGGAAGTTTGAAAATGTGACACATTAAAGGAGTAGCAAAGTTTCCTTTGGATGGATTTCATGTGGGAATGGGAGATTGGTAAAGAGTGAGGATTAATGTAGAAGAAGACATATATATTGGATCCTAGAAACAGTTAACAGGAGAAAGTTATTGTGCCCAAATGACTTTGATGACTACCATTGTATTCAAATAAACCTGAAGAAACCTCTTGGCTTAGTTAGAACGTTGCTCATCATCTGATTAATTCTATAAGGTTAATCTAATATCATGTTCCTCTTCTCTACCAACCATTCACTCATTTCCTCATTTATTTCTTTAGTCAGAGAGGGTATGTGTGGGGTGCATATCATGAAGAATGTGAAAGTCATTATAAGGACTTTGACTTTTATTTTCGATGAGATGGAAAGTCAGTTGAGTAGTCTGACCAAATTCACATTTGAGTTTTATTTAATTATCTATCTATCTATCTATCTATCTATCTATCTATCTATCTATCTATCTATCTATCTATCTATCTATCTATCTATATAACTATCTATCTATCTATCTATTTAATTTAATGAGAGTGCCCGCAGGGGTTTGGAGGGAGCGAGAGAGAGAGACAGAGAGAGAGAGAGACAGAGGGAGAGAGAGAGAGAGAGAGAATCTCAAACAGGTTTCATGCCTAATTCATGCCTAGCACAGATCCTAATACAGGTTCTGACCCCATGACGTCATGCTTTCTGGATCATGAACTGAGCCAAAATCAAGAGTCAGATGGCTAACCACCTGAGTCGCCCAGGTGACCCTAATTTGTATGTTAAACAAATCACTCTGACTACTATCTGCGGAGCAGGATGGAGTGGGAAGCAAGCATACAAGCAACAACAGCAACAAAATAAGGAGGTTACTATAGTAATCCTGAAATAACTTCCATCCTGAATAAGGATGGAAGAAGGGGACATAGTGAGAAAATTATGATCATGTGTATAATATAAATGTGGATATAATAAGATTGCTTGTAGTTTGAATATAAGGTATGAGAAAAACAGATATAAAAAATGACACCAAGTTCGTTTTTTTTTTCTTTTGTTTGTTTCTGTTTTTGTTTTTGTATTTGTTTTTTTGGGCTGGACCACAGGTTGGTGGTAGTTTTAAGTTGTCTGTTAGAGATCATAGGTTTTACGGGAAACATCAGGACTTGCTCTTTTCACATGGTGATTTTGAGATGCTTATCAGACATCCAAGCTGCCTTTTTGTGAATGTAGTTAGATATAGGCATCTGGAGTTTAAACTAAGAAGTTTAGTGTGGACTGTAGGCTGGATTACTTAGCATGCGATCACATGAGATCAGCTAGGGAGTGAGAATGGATGAGAGAGAAGACATGCAAGGACTGAGCTCTGGGGTCTCTAACTCTTAAAGTACTGCAAGATGTGGAAAACCTAGCGAAGGAAACTAGACACAGTGGCCACTAAAGGAATAGGCGAGACATGAGGAGGCTCTCGAGTCCAGGAAGCCTGGTAAGGAATGTGTTTCAAGGAAGGAGGTATCAAATTGGTCAAGTGCTGATGGCAAGTCAAATAGGATGAGGTCAAATAAATGATCATCAGGGTCACAAGGGGGGGTCACTTGGTTAAGGGTCTGACTCTTGGTTTCACCTCAGGTCATGATCTCATGGTTTGTGGGTTCAAGCCCCAGGTCGGGCTCCATGCTGACAGTGTGGAGTCTGCTTAGGATTCTCTCTATGCCTCCATCTGTCTCATATCCTCCCCTGCTCACTCTCCCTTTCTTTCAAAATGAATACATACACTTGAAAAATTATTAAAATATAAATAATCACTGTGTTTTGCAAAGTGGATGCCATTGACATGTGATGAAAACCATTTCAGTAGCACCGAGGAAAAGCCGAATGGGAGTGGATTCAACAGAGAATTGGAGGAGAATGACTGTAGACAGGGAGTAAGGCAATTCTTTCGAGGATCATTGTGACAAAATGAGGGTGAAAAATGAGGCAGCAGTGGGAAGGGAAGGGAGCAGGGTCAAGAGAGGGCTGTGCTTTTTCTTTCTAAAATTTGAGAAATAAAAGCATTTTTTTAATTTCCACATTGCTGTTGGAAATAATGATATGGCAGAGTGGGGGAGAATTGCTGACAGAAATGTTCTTAACAGGGCAAGAGTGACTTTGGTCTAGTGTCCAAAAGATAATTGGCTCAGAGAGGAATGAACAGATCCTTCATATGAATGTTGGTGAGAGCAGAGCACAAGGAAATAGATGTAGATGGAATGGTAGATGCGATAGGTGATTTTTCAAATTCTCTTTTCAGTGACCTGGTTTTCTCAGTGCGGTAATAGGCAAAGTTATAAGACCAGAGTGAAGAAGGGTTGGGAACAGTTGGAAGTTTGCGGAGAAGGAAGTTGTGAACTAGAGGTCTAGGGGTGTGAGGAAGTAGCCTTCTGACCTCACTCTAGTCAGTGGCCATCAAATAACTTTTGTGCTGCTTTCCTCCAATTACATAGGATGTTCCTATGTGCAGGAAGTAGATGGAACTTCCTTCGGTTCCCCACTTCTTTCCCTTGGCATAGGTAAGTTTGCATCTGCCTGAGAAGCCCTCTCTACCCTCATCAATCATATTTCAAATTTGCCTCAACCAATACATACTTAATCCCACCAGGCAGAGTTAATTAGTCCCTTCTTGGAACTCTTGTGGTACCATGTGCAGTGCCCTGTACTGTAAGTTTTGCCATATTGTAATAATTTGCGTCCCTGTCTCCCTAGATAATTTGGCCACTCCTTGAGGGGGTCAGTTTGGTCATTGCAGTTCCTAGTATACAGTTTGACTAATGGTAGCCTTTGTCAATTGCCAATTGAATTCAGTAGAAATGAGTTGAATTGAATCGAATATACTGAATTGAATTGAATTGAATTGAATTGAATTGAATTGAATTGAATTGAATTGAATTGAATTGAATTGAATTGAATGGAGAGAATTAGTAGAAAGAATTGGCAGGTAGGAGAGGCAGAGCCTCGAAAGAGTGGTGACATTTAGAACGAGACTTGTCTGATCTATAAGGAGGGGAACTCCTGCTCATGAGCGTGGGAAAGGTAACTGTTTCCTCACCTGTAGTGGTGGAGTGAATGGAGCCGAAACCCCCAATGAACTTCTGTAAATTGTGTCAACAATTCTTACTTCTATAGTGTTTGCTTTGAGGACCAAAAGAGTTCATATATGCAGAAGGATTTTGTACATAAAAATGTGCTGCATAATGTAAGTTACTCTTTCTCACAACACTCTGTGCCAAGAAAAAGGAATGTGTTGATTTTATATATTTTACTAAAGGGTAGCATGTTTAACAGAGGAAAAGGACGGGTTAAAAAAAAAAACAATGATGATAGTTACACTCGTCTTGTTGACCTTTCTAGTCTTCAAAGTCTCTTTAGAAGATATCATCATGGTCTCTTTCAGTTACAGATGCCTCTTATTGTCTCTGAGACAATAACCCTAATATGATCTAATTTGCTAAGCCAGGTGGTGTGGAAGACAGATAAAACTGCCAGCTCATTCTGCAGAAAGCAGCATATAAGGAGCCCACTGATCTGACAGGCTTGTGTCACAATGCACAAGTTTGGGAATTGCCCAGGCTCAGAAAAGGCCAGTTTTTCGCAACAGTGTAAAACTCAAGAGAACTCTCTAACACAGAGGCGATGTTCACAGTTCCACAGAAATAACATGTTTGATTCTTGATGCTGACTAGAAGTCAACCAGTTATTTTAACACAGGTTTTAACTCTTATTGGTTTCACTTCACTTTCCTTACGTTACAGGTTTCTTAAGGCAGGGACCATGTTCTGGGCTTCCTAAACTCTGCCCACATATGTCTACCATGCTATTTCATGGGCGCTCCGTTATCATCTGTTATTAACTGGGTTTTTTCGTACGTGGCAGGCAGCTTTCATGGTGACCACGTTATTGGCAGAGCATAAAGAGAGTGGCAATAGTGGAGCTTTCTCTGCCATATTAACCACATGTTACTCTCTTAAAATTCCTGGAATATATGTATGATGTCCTGTATGAATGATGGTGAGTTTATGACACTCATATTCTACTCCTTTTTCCCAACAGTTTAAAATACCTTTACGGCAGTTTACCTTCCTTTCATTCCCTAACTTAAAATAATGTACTTCTTTGGCTTTGGATTACCTGTCTACCTGCTAAAAGATGCAGCACGAGAAAACATGTTTGCATTTTGATGTGTTCTTAGCAGGCTGCCTTACTTGACAAGTCTGCTGGGTGGGTTGGGTAACACTGTTATTTCTGTGAGGATCTTCTAAGATACAAGTATATTTCTTGGGCAAAGTAGCATGTTGAGTCCATCATCATTTGGAGTGAAACTCAGTCTACGTCCAGTAGACTTGGTCCCATTGGTCACATGAAGGAATGAAAAACAGGCCATATTCGTTTTGATGTCATAACATCCTGGGACATATAGTGATGCCCATAAAAAAAAAAAGAATCAGACTGGGGACTCCATTTAAGAGATATCTCAGCAAGCAGAATCAAGATGCCAGAATGAGGAACAAAGATAAATGCTGTGTAGGTTCTAGAGGTTGGAGACATTGCTCCAGCAGAGAGAAAATTCCTTCAGGATTAAGGGAGAGGCTGGATAGTGATCTACAGGCCCCTTGTTACCACCTCCAGGCCATGATCTTTATGCTCCTCTGAATTTCCTGCCTTCACCTCCTTAGTCCATCTATTCAATCCCAGAGTGCCACCCTTTTCTTCATGGAAATTTCTGGAGTCCCTTCCTACTCTTCTTTCTTCTCACGTTGCTCCTACCTCTGTTGTGGGCAATTTCAGAATCCTGGTAAAATTGCTCTAGCAATGTAGCTTCAGGGTACTTTAAATTTTCTGGCTCTCACAACCTAAGAGTCATTTTCCTCCAGTAGCTAACTTCCGTGATGGTACTCTGAGCTCTGTGATCATCCAGATGTCTCCTGGTAGAATGTCAATATTAACGTGCCAATATCTGAGAAGATAACCTCCCCTAACCAGGTGTCTCACTACTTGACTTCACAATTTCTCTTCTTCAGCCCGATAGAGACGTGTGGTTCCTCCTTCCTCCCTATCATTTCCCTGCATATCATCCCTTGTGGCTCCACTTCCCTTCCAAATGCAGTGTATACACCTCAGTATGTCACTTTGTGCTGGAACGTCCTAGTCCTCTGCTGCATCTGCTTTGGTGGCCTTGAAGCTTGGATGAGTCCTCCACTCTGTCAGCCCATCCTCTGTGTCACTCAGCCCAGTGAACTGTTACAGGGACTCACAGTCACTAGGGTCACTCACTCTAATTTTATGGTTGCGGATGTCAACATACCCCGAGAGTTTCTTGCCAATCTTAAGCGGTCTTCTCCACACAGTAGCTATTCCATACCTCCATCATTTCCCTCAACCTATCTTTTTCACCTTTCCCTGGGAAATGGCTCTTATTTCATAGATAGAACGTAGATTGTAGACACCTTCAAACTCTCACTCAGACCTCATAATGACACGTTTCAACACAACTTTCAACCCCAACCCCTGTATGAGAGACAAAAATGTTCCTATTCGCACTCTAGATTCACTAATTCATTCGGCAATCACTGAGAGCCAACTGAGTCCTACGAAGCACTGTGCTGTATGCTTGGGACATTAGAGATGAGGGGATAGACCCTACTCACAAGGCGCTTACAATCACAAGGAGCTTACAATCATGTAGGGGAGACAGATATTATGGGGTAATTGTCCAAACATGCACGGAGCATGAGGAGAGTGTGAAGAGAAAATCTATGTAACTCAGCCTTCAGGGGAAGGAGAAGAAGTGTCGTAAGGGACTTTTCAGATGGGGTGGTATCTTGAACTAATCCTTAAAGTGTGAGTAGGTATTAATTAGGCAAGGTTGGAGTAGGAATGAGACAAGAGGTTCAGGCATTACACAGTAGAGAAAAATCACACTGAATATAGGGAGAGGGTATAAGTAAAAATTGGACATTGAGTCATTCCAATTCTTGACTGTGTCCTACGCTTTGTGAAGAGGTCATCTCACAAAAAACCTCAAACGAGCACATGTTCTCAAAATTTCCTTCTCCATTTTTTATTCTTTATCCTAGTGTAATTCCTCTCATTTCCTCACCAGTATGATTCAATTAGTAACTCACTTCTGTGGATACTATGGCAACCACATTTCCTCTATGCCGCACCCTTCTGTATCTTTGCTTGGCATCAGTGCAACCTCATGATGAAGCTCATATCTCTACTCCGCTTAGAGTGGACTTTGTAACATGCAAAACTTATTCCATCACTGCCTTCCAAGCTGTGGTTCCCCCACACTGCAGCATGAGAGAAAACACCTTTCCCATCCACACCCTGCCCCCACCTTTGCATCCTTACTGGTCCTGGGCCAATGTTCATGCCCTTAGACTCCCTCATGATCAACTATCAGCAAATTCCTTAATATGCCCTATTGTTTTATGCCAAGTTGTCTTCCCCATCACCATGGGTATGTTTTGATGCAGCATCTTAATTCGTACGTATTTTAAGGCAGGCTAAAATAATTATCAAGTATCTAACATATTCTCTTTTCTTTATTTCCCAGATAACAATGGTAATAGATGATCTTTTTTTTATTTTTAATTTTCTATTATTGAAGTATAGATTACATACAGTGCTATTTTAGTTTCAGGTGTATAAAATAGCGATTTGATAATTCTATACATTATTCAGTGCTCTCCGTGGTAAGTGTAATCACCATTTTTCACCATATCGTGTTATTATAATATCAACTATATTTCCTGTGGTGTACTTTTCATCTCTGTCAGTTATGTATTTTATGACAGGAAGTTTGTAACTCTTAGTCACCTTTCCCTATCTCACATACCCCACCCACTTCTATTCTTGTATCTACAAGTTTGTTCTCTGTATTGAAGAATCTGTCTGTTTCTTTTTCTGTTTTGTTTTTTAGCTTCTACATAAAAGTGAAATTATATGATATTTCCTTTTATCGGAATAATCCCACGTAGCATAATACCCTGTAGGTTCACACATGTTGTTGCAAACGGCAAGGTTTTATTCCTTTTTTTTAAATTAAATTATATTCCATTATATGGACACTACATTTCTTTATGAATTCATCTATTGACAGACTCTTGGGCTGCTTCCATAGCTGGGCTATCATAAATAATGCTTTAATAAACACAGAGGTGCATGCCTCTTTCCAAATTGGGGTTTACCTTTTCTTTGGGTATATACCCAGGAGAGGAATTATTGGATGATATAGTATTTCTGAATTAATTTCTTGACGAACCTGCATTCTGTTTCCTAGAGTGGCTGCACCTATTTACATTCCCACCAAGAGTGCATTGGTGTTACTTTTTCTCTTACCTTCTCACCAATACTTGTTATTGCTTGTCTTGCTGATACTAGGCATTCTGTCAGGTGTGAATTGATGTGTCATTGTGGTTTTGATTCAGGTTTCTCTGATTAGTGATGTTGAGCATCTTTAATATGTCTGGTGATGTAGTAGACACTCTTAATTCATCCCTTTCCCCTTCCCTTTTGTTTCTTTCCAGGGTGATGATGACACTGATGATGTCATCTGACAGCTTAAGTCACCATTTTAATCTTCTATCAAGTTCATACATTACTTCAAGTGTCCTGCTTTCCTGCTTCAGGTTACGATGTTTCCAATGCATTACATGACGTCCATTCCACTAGTCCTCCTAGGGCACTCTGACTCACCTTTTATTACTACCCACTGTCACTCATACTCTTAGAAAGTTACTCTAGTTACTTGTCCTGATCCAACATTCTCTTTCTATGCCCGACTCTAATCTCTATACACACTTCAATTGACACCTGATACACTTAATTTTTTTGCTAATGTTTATTTATTCATTTATTTATTTTTATTATTGGAGGAGAGAGAGACAGAGCATCAGTGGGTGAGAGGCAGAGAGACAAGGAGGTGTAGAATCCGAAGCAGCCTCCAGCTCTCAGCTGTCAGCACAGAATCCTACATGGATCTTGAACTCACAAGCTGTGAGATAATGGCCCAAGTTGAAGTCGGCCCCTTTCCCAACTGAGCCACCCAGGTGCCCCAACACATCTTACACTTTCATGTCTCCAATAGGACTTAATATTTCTGTGGACCAGGACTATCCATTCATTAAGTTCTAGCACCTCCTACAGTTTGGGAAAAAATAGACACTCAATTATTTGATGCTCAATTGACAAATAAAGGAAGGAATGGGTCCAAAGACAAAGGGCTCAATAAAGACTTTTGTTCCTATGAATTCAACCCAGATTAACACTAGAGCATTTGAATTCAACTGGAGGGTCCTTTAGCCAACGGTGGGAGAATTTACTATATTCTAAGAGTTGTCAGCTGAGAGAGTAAGATTTTTTTGAAGAAATATGAAAGGTAGTTTAATTTCCTAAGAGGCCAAGCCTTGAAAGCTTATCTATAAGAACTATATAATGTAAGATGATTCTGGATCATGATGAAACTCAAGTGCAGTGAGAGCCGTGACAACATGGGGAACACACAGTAAGGACCACAGTAGTCCCGGAAGTGCTGTCCTGTATGAGAAAAGAGAGTTTAGTGACCCTGTATGGAGGGAGAGGGTAAACGGTGGGCAGAGTAGGGAGGGGGGGAAGTTGGGATCCAAACTGCAATATTGAAATATCAGAGGAGTGTTATTGTCATATTCATAAACTTCCCTATATATATCCTAAGGAAAACATTTTTTTTCCTTTAACGAGCTTTTTAAAGGTAATATACACATGGTAAAAATTCATATAGTAGCAAAAAAAGTTATTCAATGAAAGTAAATCTATGTCTTCGGTAGGCCTCCATTATTCTTCCCCAGAAGAAGACCACTTTTAACAGTTTGTAGGGTTTTTTTTCCAGAATCTCAAAGTATATAATATGCATATCTCACATGAGAAAAAAAATATATATATATAGCTGGTACCAAGATATTATGTACAGCTCTCCATTTTATAGATACATGATTTTTGTGATTGTGAAAAGGTATGACATGAGATTTGCCCTCTTAAAAATTAAAGTGTCTGGTCCAATGGGACATTATTTTTTAAATAGACTTCATGGTATATATCCTACCCTGGCTTCATTAGAGGTATGTAATCTGTCCCCTGTTTATGTGTATTTAATTTGTTTGTAGTCTACGAGTATAGAAAACAATGCTGCCATGAAAGTCCTTGTACACATATTTGCCTGCCAGAGTCCAGCAGACTGTGGGTGGTGGCTCGAAAATCTTAACTGGAAAGAGTTTAATGGAGAAACTATGAACACAGGTGCTGGTGAGATAAACCGGCTCCAAACTAGTGGTTCAGTCCTTGGGGACTAGCAAGAGAAGACTTCACCTCTCCCAGGCACCAAGGGACAAGGAAAGGGCAAGTGTTACTAGAAGCCAATGAGCCCACGGCTGGGAGAGAAGCCACCTAACAGGAGATGTGGCCATAGACTGAGGAATAAGCCACTGCCAAAATTCCAGAGTTCAGAGTACATATAATGACTGCTTTTCTTTTGCTCTCTGCCTACCTATTAGTATACCTGCCAACTATGGACGGAAGCCAGAGGACAAGAAAGCCTAAACGATGCAGTCCATGGACGTGAGTTTACTGGCAGGCATTGGATGATCAAAAATATATCTGCAAGCATGAATTGAGGATTAGCAGTCCCTGGCTTAATATGGTTAGACCTTACAATAGTGTGAAAATGATAGCATTGTTTACAAATTGTCCTTTGAAAAGCACCTGGCTTGCTCAGTGGTGTAAGCATCTGACTTTAGTTCATGTCAAGATTTCACGGCTCGTGAGTCCAAGCCTGCCTCAGGCTATGCTGACAACTTGCATCCTGGGGCTGACTTGAGATTCTGTGTGTGTGTCTCTCTCTCTCTGCCCCTGCCCTGCTCGCACTCTTTCTGTCTCTCTTTCTCTCCAAAACTTGAATAAACATTAAACGTTTTCAAAGATAAATTGTACTTCAAATTGAAGATTTTGACCTCTCCCAGTGCTAATGAGAGGCGATACGACCCTCTCCTGTGATGCCTGGCAGAGCATCCAGCCACAGCTCCCAGTCCACCACATGATCATGGTGGTGAACAATCTATATGCTTACAGCCATTCTGTACTCACACAACCGTTGTGTTTATGCTTTCAACACAGTATTCACTGAAATACATGAGACAGTTAAACTTTAATATAACATAGGCTGTGTGTTAGATGATGTCTCATAATTTCAGCTCATGCAACTATTCTGAACAGACATTATAGAGGCTAGACTAAACTATGATATTCAGCACATTACGTGTGTTACAAGCATTTTTGGCTTAGAATAATTTCCACTCACACTGGTTTTACCTAGAGGTGAGTCCATCCTAAATCAAGGAAGATTTGTAATGTAAAAATCTTGGGAAATTTCCTAGAACTGGAATTGTGGTATCAGTAGAACAGAAAGAACCTCTTCCACATCCATTCCTCCACCTCCTTCCCTTGCAGGTTATTACCAGCGCTGAGCTGTGCCTACAGGCACTCAGAATTAGGACTACATACCCCAGCTTCCCTTGCAGCCAAAGCAATATGAGAGGAAGTGTCATGTGACACCTTCTGAGAAAGTTCAGACAGCTGTGTGCCTTGTGTCCTTTATTTTTTCTTTGATATCATTCACATGCTGTCTTGGATCCTGAACTCTAGGCCAAACTATTTGGATGGAAAGTGAACTGAGATTCTTCCAGCAAGAGCTGGTAGGAACTAGAGTTCTATGCACTTCATAGAATACAGCTGCCCAATCAGACTTGAGCTGTATACCTCCAAAGTTCATTGATTTGGGAGAGAAATCCACTTTTACCCTGTTAAAACCATAGTTCTTCCTTTGTCTGTGTCGTAGGGAAAAACCTAACCCTCATGAAGGTGTACAGATAACAGGTATAAATATTTTGAGTTTTTATGGATATTGTCAAGTTTGGTATTTTAAAGTGAATTTTTAGTACTGAGTTTGAATTCAGCTACTCCATTCACAGCACATGTCTTAATCTTCTTGTGCCTCTGATTTCTCAGAGGGGTAGTAATATAAAGCACTTCATTTGGTTGTTATGAGGAATAATTAAATTAAAATATGTGAAATAAATCAGTGTCTGTCCAACATGCTAAATACTCAATAAATGTTCTTACTGTTATTTTTACCATTATCATGTTAAACTGTCCTCCAAAAAAGAGGTACCAGTTCGCCAATTACATTTCTGAAATGCCTCTTTCCTCTTCCGTTTTCCATAGTGTGCATTACCAATGTTTTTGTCCAAAAGATAGTAGTATTTCATTTTTATTTGCAATTCCTTTCTAAAATTGTGGTTGTACCTCTTATAGTTTTTAAAAGTTATTTATGCTTGTTTTCTGGTTAACTTCCTTTTTCTTTCCTCTATTCCTTCTATTGGATTTTTGTTTTGTTTTACAGTGTGGCTTAAAAAAAAGCAATACAAGCATTATGGGAATTTGTCTTCTGTGTTTCTATTGGTGGTGCAAATATATCCACTAATTTTCATTTGCCTTTTTTTAATTTTTTTATTTTTTTTCACTTAATGTGTATTTATTTTGTGAGAGAGAGAGAGTGAGAGTGAGAGCAGGGAAGGAGAAGAGAGAGAGGGAGACACAGAATCTGAAACAGACTCCCGACTCTGAGCATTCAGGAAAGAGCTACATGCAGGGCTCAAACCCACAAACCATGAGATCGTGACCTGAGTCGAATTTGGAGGCTTAACCTACCAAGCCACCCAGGCACCTCACTTTATTTTTTCTTTTCCTTTTTTTTTTGGCTTTGTTTTTTCTTTACAAAATTAAAAAAATATATGTACAATATAATAAAAATGATCCTTCTCTACTATCGTTACATCTGAGCTTAATGTCCACCCCTATTTTAGAAAGATCATTGTCATTCTGGATTATAAGAATAATTCCCCCATGTTTTCTCCTAGGACTTCATAGATTGACTTACATAAAAACATATCTTCTCCATTTGTAATAAAACTGGGGGAGGCAGTGAGATAAGATTTAAAGTGATTCTGCAGATGACTGTGTTGGAGCGTTGGCAAAAATGAATGCTTTGACACATAAATCTGACCTAAGAAAGTTATAGTTTCCTTTGATCCACTTAAAACATACTTCGTAAACAAAGCATGTGGGAAGCCATCCTCCTTGCAGGTATGGGGTAAGCTTGCCTCCTGGGCTTTTGTGTTGTTTTTTGGTTTGTTTATTTGTTTGTTTGTTTGTTTGTTTGTTTTACTCTTAGGGGGAAACGCATACGTTGTTTATAATGAAATTTTGTATTTCCAGGTTAAGGTGCTGTCAGGTACAGCATAACTAATTTCCCAGTTTATAAGACTGCCTCTCACACATCGCTTCCTGGTGGTAGGCAAAATTTCTTTCTCTGCAACCAGGGCCATACTGCCACTTGTTCACAGGTTAAGTAATGATGCCAAGACATTTTTATGCCTATGCTAACAATGACCCACCTGTGGACAAGTGCAGACAGATACTGCCTACCTTTTAAGGCCAAGGAGGGATTGAGCCCACAGCCTTCCACTGGGCTCCACCATTGTTTCTGCTCTCTCTGGTGTTTGTCAGTTGTTATCATCATGTTTGAGAACACACGCTTAGAGTAAAACTATCTGACTATGTACTTCCATCTTGAGCTATAGGGAAACAAATAAAGTCCCCTTACCTTTTTTGTTCTTTGCTTTCTCTTTTGTGAAACGGGCATTATCACAAGGTAGGAATTCAATAATTAAAGAAATAAATACCTAAGTGCTTAAAATTTCTTAGCAACAAACGCTCAGTAAATATTAATAAGGCTTTTCCCAATAAAGAATAGAAAAATAACTTTCTTGTTTTCTCCTATATTTTATAGATGCATTTTTAAAGAAAACATATAACATTGGTAACAATATTATAGCATATAACAATATGACATAATGCAAATTAAGACATTTATAAGAAAAGTATTGAAACTTCATGAATAGTATCACTGTTACTATTATTCGAACAATGCATTTGCTTTGAAAGGTTCACTTAGTTATATACTAAATTTGCATATGCTTTGAACCTACTTCTGAATTCTCAATGATGATTCATTCATTCAGCTGGACCACATTTGCTTTATAACATAATTTATTATCTGGTAGAACTCGCCTAATTCATATGCTACCTTTCAGAAAAAAATTTCTGGATCAGCTTGAATTTTGATATGTATACAAAAATCTTAGAACCAGCTGATCTGATTTTAAAAATCCATATTTTATTGGGCTTGCAACAAATTTCCATAGAAATTTAGAGATAGTTGGCATTCTTACAATAATAACTTTTCCTATTCCTACACAGGGAATGTATATATTTAAGCTTTTTTTTTTTTAAATCTCTTAGATGAGTTTAAAGTTTTCTGAAAGGCTTATTTATATACTTCTTTCAGTTTCTTGTTAAGTTCCCTCCTTCCTTCCTTCCTTCCTTCCTTCCTTCCTTCCTTCCTTCCTTCCTTCCTTCCTTCCTTCCTTCCTTCCTTCCTTCCTTCCTTCCTTCCTTCCTTCCTGCCTTCCTTCCTGCCTTCCTTCCTGCCTTCCCTCCTTCCACCTCTTTCTCCTGTTAATTCTGTTATGGTAAATGGCGCCAATTCTCTGACTATATTTCTAATTATTTCTTGTTTGTATGGGAGAATGCTAAATTGTTGCCTTGTGAGCCTGGATCATGTAATTTCATCAGGAAGACTCATGAAAAATCTGATCTCCCTTCCTTCATCGCAGTTATGTATAATTGACACTTGTTGCAAGGAGATAAACAGAGTCAAGAGAATTTCAGTCTTAGAAGAGAAGCCCCTGAGGTGAGAGTAGCCAGAGAGAGAGCAATTGGAGAGGGAACAAATGTGACCCAGAAAGGAGCTCACCGAACAGTGTGATTGGGATAACACCCAAAAAGCAGGTTGAATAGGAATAGCACCAAAAAGTAATTGTCAGATATGATCAAAGCTGTACAAGGGCAACTTGAAAGTGTTAGGTGTTTTCCTTAAATACAAAATATTTTGTATTTAACCAAGAAATTAAAAAGTTAACCAAGTTACCAAGTCAGTAAAATTAAACTTTTTTTCTTGTAAACAGAAAATTCAAGGAAACCAAATTATTAAAGTAAAACATGGTAACATTATAGAGCTTTTGGTTATTAAAAACTCCTATGTACATATGCCAATAAAACAGACAATGAATGTTTTGGACACAATGTAAAGGACTACAACTGGTTTAAGAAAAAGCAGCAAGAGAATGAAAGCGATGCAAGTCATTTCTTTGAAAAACTAGCATAACCCCATAACTCTAACACTGGAGCAAATGAGTAAGACTTGGGGACCAGCTAGCCTGGCTGAGATGTTTCTTGCCAACACTTACTTAGTTCTTACTCATACCAGGTGAGGTTCTGAACACTTCACAAGTACTTCATGTCATTCTCCTTAGGGCCCTATGAGGGAGGGGTTACTATTAACCTCCTTTTACACATCAGCAAATTGAAGAAGTTCCGAGGTTAAGGAACTTGTCTGCTCGCAAGGTCAACACAGGTGGCATGTGATGGAACTGAGAGGTGGCATGAAATAGTGTCCTCTAGTGCCAACTCACCCAAGTTTACATCCTGTCTCACCACTACTAGGTGTATGATCATCGGCACAGATTTTTTTTAATGCTTTTGTGCTTTCGTTCTCATATATGTAAGACCAAGTGATGAATATAATGATCACATAAAGAGTTTAGAACAATATCTGAAACATAGCAAACACCCTTTATATAGACTCCTATTATTACTGCTCTTAGTATTATTATTAAAACAGGACGTGAGAGAGAATACCTGAAAAGATATAATAACACATATGCAAACAAATGAATTTCCTGATACCTAAAATATCAGAAAATCCAGTAATTTAATGAGGTGCTCTAAAGTGTTTTTTTTTTCTTTTTCTTATAAATTGAATTTATTTTTAAATATTTTATGGTTTTGAAACAATATCTTATTTCTTACTGAGAGAATGCAAGCAGGGTCAGAGAGAGAGGAATAGCATATCTGAAGTGGGCGTGATGCCTACAGCAGTGAGCCCAATGTAGGGCTTAAACCCACGAACTGCGAGATCATGACCTGAGCCAAAGTTGGATGGCCAACCAACTGAGCCACCAGGATGCCCCTATTTTTTTTTTCACCTATAGTGTTATATTAATTTCAGATGTACGATATACTGATTCAGCAATTCCTTACAATACCCAGTACTCATGGCAACAAGTGCACTCCTTATTCCCCATCACATATTTCACTCACTACATCTGCAACCCCCCCCACTGGTAACCAGCATGTTGTTATCTATAATTAAGTGTATGTTTCTTGATTTGTCTATTACTCTGTTTCCCCAACATTTGATCATTTGTTTAGTTTCTTAAATTTCACATATGAATGAAGTCATATGGTATCTGTCTGTCTCTGACCGACTTATTTTGCCTACCATTATATTCTCTAGCTCCATTCATGTTGTTGCAGATGGCAAGATTTCATTATTTTACGTGGCTGAGTACTATTCCCCTGTGTGTGGGTATTATACAGAATATACCACATCATATAATTATGTGTGTATAATACCACATTATAATACCACATCATATATACATACCAAATCTGTATCCATTCCTCACTAGATGGACACGTGGCTGTTCCATAATGCTGCCAAAATTATCGGGTTCTTGTCTCTCTTTGAATTATCGTTTCTGGATTCTTTGGGTAAATACACAGTACTGTGATTGCTGCAGTTGTAGTTTTCACGTTCTGAGGAACCCACTATGTTTTCCACAGTGACTGCACCAGTTTGCATTCCCATCAACAGTGCAAAAGTTCTTTTTCCATATCCTCATCAACACCTGTTGTTCATTGTGTTGCTGATTTTAGCTATTCCAAAGAGTGTGAGGTGGTATCTCATTGTCCTTTTGACTTGCAATTTCCTGATGGTAAGTGATGATAAACATCTTTTCACATGTCTGTTGGCCATCTGGATGTCTTCATGGAGGAGTGTCTGTTAAGGTCTTCTGCCCATTTTTTAATCGGATAATTTCGTTTTTCAGTATTGAGTTTTGTAAGTTTTTTATATAGTGGATACTAATCCATTCCTGGATATGTCATTTGCAAATAGCTTCTCCCATTCTGTAGGTTGCCCTTCATTTTTGTGGAGTTTTTCCTTAGCTGTGCAGAAGCTTTTTATTTGGATGCAATCCCAATAGTTTATTTTTGCTTTTGTTTCCCTTGTCTCAGGAGATATACCTAGAAAACGTTTCTTTGGCTAACGTCCAAAATTACTGCCTGTGTTCTCTTCTAGGATTTTTATGGTTTCAGGTTCGGCATTTATATCTCTAATCCATTTTGGATTTATTTTCATGTGTTTTGTAAGAAAGTGGTCCAGTTTCGTTCTTTTCCACATTTCTGTTCAGTTTTCCAACACCATTTGCTGAAGAGAATACCTCTTTCCCATTTTATATGCTTTCTTGCTCTGTCAAAGATGAATAGACCAGAAACTTGTGGGTTTATTTCTAGGTATTCTGTTCTGTTCCATTGGTCTACGTTCCAATTTGTGCCAGTACCATGCAGTTTTGATAACTACAGCTTTGCAGTATAACTTGATATCTGGAGTTTGTGATGCCTCCACTGTTTCTTTGTTTCTCTGTCTGTTTGTTTGCTTGTTTGTTTGTTTGGTTTTTTGCTTAAGATTGCATTGCTCTTCAGGTTCTTTGGTGGTCCCATATAACGCTTAGGACTGTTTGTTCTAGTTCTGTGAGAAATGCCATTGGTGTTTTCATCGGGGTTACATTACATATGTAGATCGCTTTGGTAACATAGACATTTTAACATTATTTGCCCTTTCAATCCATGAGCATGGAATTATCCATTTCTTGCTGTTGACCTCAGTTTCTTTCAACCTTATTTAATAGATTTCAGAGTATAGTTTATTCACCTCTTTGTATGAGTTTACCCCTAGATCTTATTTTTTTGATCCAATTATAAATGGGATTGTTTTCTTAATCTGTCTTTCTGAGGCTTCATTATTAGTGTATACAAATGCAACAGATTTCTGTATGTTGATTCTATCCTATGACTTTACTGAATTCGTTCTTCAGTTCTCACACTTTTGTCCGTGGAATCTTTCAGGTTTTCTACAGTAGAGTATCATGTCCTCTATAAATCGAGAACATTTTTCTTCTTCTTTATTGATTCCATTGCCTTTTACTTCTCTTTAGTGTCTAATTGCTGTGGCTAGGAGTTCTAGTTCTGTGCTGAATAAAAAAGTGGTGGGAGTGGACATCCTTGTCTTGTTCCTAAGTTTATGGGAAAAGCTTTCAGGATTTCCCCATTCAAAAAGATTTTAGCTATGAGTTTTTCATAGATGGCCTTTATTATGTTGAGGTATTTTCCTCTAATCCTAATTTGCCGAGGTTGTTTATCATGAATGGATGTTGTACTTCTTCAAATGCTTTTCCTGCATCTGTTGAAATGATAATGTGGCTCTTCTCCTTTATCTCATTGGTGTACTGTAACGTGTTAATTGATTTGTGAATATTGGACTATACTTGCAAACTAGGAATAAATCTGTCTCAATTGTGGTGAATACCTCTTTTTATAATGTATTATTAGAGTCAGTGTGCAAGTATTTTCTTGAGAATATTTGCATCAATGTTCACTAAACATATGGGCTTGTCCTTCTTTTTCTTAGTGGACTAGTTTTCTGATTTTGATATCAAGTAAATGCTGGTCTCATAGAATGAAGTTGCAATTCCTTTGAGAAGAACAGGGAGTAAATCTTCTTTAAGTTACAGTAGAATTAATCTGGTCCTGAACTTTTGTTTCTTCAGAGCTTTTGGATTACTAATTCACGATTGAGAGTCTATCTCACCATCTCTGTGCCCCTCCTCTATACTCTCCCACTCTCTCTCTCTTTCAAAATAAATAACTTTTAAAAAGATAAGTTTAGACACTATAAAATCAAATAAAATATCAGCAATTTGGGCAATATTGTCAGATGGAATGAATTTGAGAAGCGTTTCAATATTGACTTTGAACTTGTCAACCCATTTTTCAATAAATAAAAATTTAAGAGGTGTTGCAAGATTGAAAATCAAATCATATTTTGAAGGAGCTTTTTAAAAATCATATATTAAAGCATAACAAATTTGAGAATGAATGTTGAAAATAAAATTGTGAACAAAAAAAGTACCCAATTTTTTGATCAACCAATTTGATCACACACTCACACCCACAAGACTCCTGAAAGAGTCCTAGTACTGATGTCCTTGTGTGAACTTCGCTGTTTCTGAAATGACCTCAGGTTACGAATGGGTGGCCCAGATTGCAAGCCAACAGAGTGGAGGGTCACGGGGAGGTGGGGCTCTTAAAGGCCACGGATACGCCATCCTCTCCCGTGTGCCCGCTGCCCTCTCATCATCAGCCGTGATGAGTCGGGTGCTGTTCTTCCTCTGGGTCCACAGGCTTATGCTGTGTGTCCAACACGCCATTTGAGACTTGTGAGAAGACTCCCAAGGGCAAACACCAGCAGGCACTCAGAGAGGTCGCCTCGTCCCAGGCAGCCTGCGTTCCTTGGCCCGAGTGCCTGGACAAAGGCTGCCTCGGCCACAAGGGAACGATGGACTTGTGCAGCCTTTGCATTCTGTGCAGAGGTCCCGGGCAGGCCTGGATGTTAGAAAGGACTGGGATGAGCCTCACCTGGGAAGAGGTGAGTGCTGGGGTACTCCTTACGCAGCAGATGGCTGCTTGCCAGAGATGTCTGTGCTAGGGATAGGGGAAAAGCTCCACCGTGCTAGCAGTGCAATAGACAGAGTTCAGCCCTGTCCATCGCAGGCTCTTCTCTATCACCAAGTTACACGGCCCCCAGCACAGCGTGCCTGAGACTGACATCCCCACACTAATCTTCCTGTCTCCCAAGCTGCCCAAGCCCCCCAGGATCCCCACGGCACAGCTCTGCAGTACAAGAGCTTTCTCTGCAGTGGCTCTATTCCAGAGAAGGCGTTGGCAGTCCCAATGCATGGAGGCTTCTCGCCCATACCAGTATGCAGACAACATGGTCAGCGGGGTTCCTCACGCTGTGGAGTTGGGAATCTGTACGCCCAAGCCTTACCTCTTCCAGGGCGGAGGCTGTCGAACTCTCTAGAAGGGAAGGCAGGTCTTTCTCTCGCTGCTGTCTGCACACTGGCTGGAGAAGCACGACTTCTCAGCAGCTTGATGTTTAAACGTCGGGGTACCTTGGGAAAGCTCCCTGTGCTGGCCCGTGTCTTTGGGTGTGAACATCCAAAGAATGTATGGCCCATGACTCTGCAGTGGGAATACGGCCTCAGTGGTCATGAGTCTGGGCCCTTTGGGGCATCTTTCTGCACAAGCAGGCCGTTACTTGATAGGTCTTGCCGAGCAGGAACACTTTACGGGACAGGGGAACACGGGGTCCCCCACGTGTTCATATATCGCGCCAATACCTGCTGAGGGGCCAGGGTGACTTTTCCGCCCGGCTTGTCCCAAAGAGAAAGTAAGGGCAAGGCGTGGGTGTGGAATGCCCTCACGGCCCCCAGAGCAAAACCCTCAAGTGTGGATACTTGTGTCCAGGGACCGTGGTCAGAGGCCTGAGTGTTCTGTGTCCAAGGGATTACAGCCCTCATGCTGCACACCCTGCAGCCCCGGGTGTCCTCCCATAGCCGCTGCACTCCCTGGGGAGACCCAGGGTCCAGGAGCTGCTAAACCCACTGCACAACTGTATGTGCTGCCTAGCAGCCTCCTCAACCACAACACCAGCATGTGTGAGCTCCAGAGTGCTGTCCCTCGACAGGGGACACCCTCGGCAACTCAGGAGCCTTCTGACTTCCATGTCTCTGAACCACATGTGTCCCTCATTAGCCTGTCGGGATCGTCCTGTTGTTCTCTGTGTACAGGAAATGTCTTGCATTGCCTCTGCTCCTCTGTCTCCCTGAGTGAGCCCTGGCATGTCTGTGTCCTTTCCTGGCTTTGCCTGGGCCAACGCCTCTCTGGTGATGCCTCCTTGCCTGGCCTAAGTGGGCACAGCTGTACCCGTGTAACCTCCTTTGTCTCTGCACACCTGCGTGTTGTGTCAGCTGCGGTTCTGCTTGCCTGTCTTGTCTTTGGTGTATGCTTCTGCGCTTGAGTGTGTTTCCCTCTGAATTCAACCCCTTTCTTCCACTGACAGATCCAATTGCTGTCCTGCTGTCAGGTGGAGGGGCTTCTGCGTGTTCTCTTATATGTTCCCGGAGCCAGAAATCCTTCCGTACCCATAGGACCTTCGTCAGAGGATTGGCCATGCACTCACTGCCAGCCAGTTAATGTCCCCAAATGCAGCTGCCTTGCTGTGAGCATGAAGTCACACCTCTATTTTCCGTCCTTCTGTTTTCAAACCCTTAGGACCCTAGGGGCTCAAACGTCACTGGCTTGCAAGTTGCAGATACAGGCTTAAAGTGTGAAAAGCGGTCTAGCAACGTTTTCCCACTTACTCTTTTGCCAAGTGGCATGTTCCTGGCTGGGAGAGACTTCCCCCTGCCAGCGTGTGTCTCGTTTCCATGTGCCGCCTGTGTGTTCTGGTCCCTCATTTGTCCATTACTTCCTCCCTGGGAGTCTGATTCATGTTTGCGGGAACCATGCAGACATCTTTGACTGCAGGGTACTGAGCTCAGCTTAGTCCACCAGGACTAGTGCATGACTGAGGAACACAACGGGCAGTCACGGAGGTGCCCGTATCCTTCACGTGCAAGCGCTCCATCAAGCCACCTTCACCGAGACATTTCTCAGCAAACCTTCTATGTTTGTGGTGAGAGCACTTAGCTCTGAGAAACATGACGATGCGGTGAAGCGTTCCTTACGGCTGCCCTGGCAAGTTAGATCCCCAGAACTCATGCACATGGCATGAATGCCTCTTCACACCCTAGGCCCGACACCTCCTCATCGCACCCTCCCCTGCTTAACACCTCTCTACTCTCTAGTGGACTGCATGCCTTTAACTCCTTTTAATCTCCTCAGGAGTCCATCCAGCAGGGGTCACCACCACTGTGTTTCTGTCAGGGGTTGGCCTCTTTCAGGGAGCCCAGTGCTTTCTGCACTGATGCTCAATGCACCCGCTGAAGGGTGAGCCAAACTAAGCCTAACGGGAACCCTTTGGCCCTACGTTTCCCACATATGTGCCCGGTGGCAGAGGTGCACAAGGAGCCGGCCTGCATGGGTCTCTCAGGTCCTCCACAAGGTACAAATACCGCTTCAGGAAGCTGATCCGCATCACATGGGCATAGCTCTGCTTGCACGTGTTAGCCTTTCATATCATATGGGCAGCCCAGACTTAGAAATCCAGCTCCCTGCTTACAACTATCCAGACCTCGTGCTTGTGCAGACGCTCTGTGTCTGTACAGACATTTGAGTCACGATCTCGTGACCTGTCAATACAGCTTGACGGTCTGTCCTTACCTTACAGCCTGGGATGCGGTTCTCACTCATTGTCCTCCCCTCGGGTGCGAGTTTCCTCCAGCACAGTGGTGGAATGTAACCTTTATCACCATACGTTGGCTTGAGATTACTGGGCAGATCACCTGTCTGCGTCCGGGGATGCGAAGGAGACCTTGGCTCTTTTGCTCACGGTGCACCCTTTCTCTGTGATGAGTGGCTTTGAATGAGAAGCTTGCGAGAGGCGAGGGGCCTCAGAGTGGAGCACATTTCCTGGGCATCTGTGAGAACCTCATTGGTTCCACTCGGAAAGCATTGACTTCCATGGATGTGCAGCCTCTGCTTTTGCTTGAATTTGCCGAGCTTGGGGACGTGATTCCTTCCCACACGTGCTGTCCCTAGGTCTCTGCGGTCTCTTTCCGGCAGTCCCGTTTCCTGTCTGCTGCTGGTAAATACAGGGCTTCCAGAAGCCCTGTGGGGATCGGGTCCTTGCTTTCTTCCCTGCGGTGCCCTCTTCCTCACCCAGAGTGACCTCACTGCAGCTTCCTTCTAGTTCCTGGATCATTCCAGACTGCCCTTAAGGTCCAGGTGGGAACGGTGCCTTTTGTGCTGAGGGCTGACCACTGTACAGCATTCGTCTCTGTGGAAATTGCACAGGTGAACTTCACCAGGTGAAACTGCACACTGCAGTTGCCCTGTCGTCAGAGTCAGCCCACCTGTCTCTGCCTCAGCTGCCCCTGCAGTCCTTCCTCTTACCCTCCCCTTGCCTCCCCCTCCCTTGTCTTCTTCCTGCCCCTCCCTCCCACTTCTCTTCCAGGTCTCTTTGTCTTTGTATCCCTCCTCTCCCTCACTTATGCCTCCCCCTGTCTCCACCTGTCTCCTTGTAATAGATGCCCCTCTGTCTCTTCTTGTCTTGCTCCTCCTCCCTGTCTCTCCCGCCTATCTCCCTGTGACTCTCCCTCTCCAGGCCGGTCTTCCCCTCCACTCGTCCTTCCTCCCTCTGCTTGCATGTGTCTCTCTCTCTCCCTCTATATCTCTGTCTCCCTGTGTGTCTCTTTCTCGCTGTCTCTCTCAGTGGACATTCTGTGTCTGGGTGCACGCTTCTTCTGAATTCTCGTTGGCGCCTGGGAAATGTGGAGGGAACTCGTCTGCTTTCGTGTGTACTAGTGACAGCAGGCACGGGGCTTTCTCAGAGACAGACACAGACAAGTTTGTAATTCTCGGTGAAGGGCCCCTAAGCGCCCTGCTTGGAGTCGTCCTCCTTTGAGTGCAAGGTTAGATTTCCGGACCGGAGGAAACTGCTAAATCCTACTACCCCATCTCCCTGGTGCTCTGTACGGAGATCAGTAGGGCACCAGTGGCAGATGGGGCTGTGCGGGTTTTTGTTTGCTCTGAATTGCAGTGCAGTGAGTTCTACTGAGCTGCTTTCATGCAAGGACACGGCGGTGGGGTGGGTCTAAGGGGGGTGTCACTGGTTCTGGGTGGGCACCCACCTTACCGCCGCCCTCAGCATGATGGCCAAGGAGGAGAAACCGTGCGGACGGCCATGTGGCCCCGGTAGGTGCGACACCTAAGGACTTCTCCAGGCCTTGCCCCAGCTTCATGAAAAGGAGCAAGGGGACGGAGCAGGCAGTGGCTCACCCTGTGGACGTTCCTGTGCTGAATGCTCTGCTGCCCGGAGTGAGGCCTCTGGGGAAAGGGTGTACAAGCGAACACAGACTGTGTGACACCGGGGACCTCGCGAGTCAGGCCTGGAAGGTCACAGTGCTGAAGAGGACATGCGGCAAAACGGGGTCAACACTGGCGGTTGGTCCCTTGCTCCAGAGCCCGGACCGGCCGCTGGCACATGCTAACTGGCGGCCAACACCCCGTCTTGCTGTCTTGCAACTGATTGCTCCGCCAACTTGGCCAGCGGGCATGACCTGCCCTGGAAACACTTCGCCCCCAGACCTCAGGCGCACACTCTTCACTGCCTCTGTCTCAGCCCCTCCTCCACAGCAGCCACAGCCAATGCAGAGTCGTCAAATCCCAGAGCCTGTGTGCCTGGGCCCCACTTGTGCGGGCTGCGGCGGGAGGCAGCAGGGACCTCAAGGCCTTGCGGCCAAGGCTCCGTCCACCTGCTGCCATTTCCCTGTCCTTGTCCTGAGGCTGCCCTAGCTACACTGGGGCCGGGGCCGAGCGTCATGGCCAGCGCGTCGCGGTCCAGAAAAAGCGGTGATTCCCGGCGACCCTGGGCCCTGATCGTCCTGGATGAGAAAGGTCGAGAGTCCCTGGCCCGCGGGAATGCAGGGGCGCTGGAGGGCGTGGGCTGGCCACAGTCCCCAGGTTCAGGGGCGGCAAGCGCCCATCCTGTGCAGGAAGCCCAGGCCGGGTGTGAGATACAGGTGGCAAGCCCAGTGGAGGAATTGGTGGTGATATTGGGTGACGGAATGGTGGCGGCTGAGGTGGTGATCGGGGTGGAGGAAGAGGACGGGGAGGCGACCGAGGAAGAGGTGGCTGGAGAGGAGAATTCTGAGGAAGCCTAGGCTAAAGCAGAGGACATGCCTGAGCAGGAGGAGGTGGAGGAGGAGAGACAGCAGCTGAAGGAGATTCCGGAGCAAGAGGAGAAGACTGAGGCAGATGCAGAGGCGGAGGAGGGGCCCCAGCTCTCACAGGAGCTGCAGCAGCAAGAGCCAGTGCTGCGTCCTGCCTCAGCCCAGGACCCGCTGGCAGTTCTGGAGCGTTTTCAGCTGGAGATCAGCGCTGGGAATGCCCAAGATTCCAGGGCCTTATGGCGGCTGAAGCGCAGGATTCTTCGGAGGCGCATTTCTTACCTGGATCACAGAAGGGCCATCATCAAGCACATCCCTGGCTTCGGGGCCCAGGCGGTATCCTTCTTGGTGCTGTTGGGTAATGGCGTGGGCCGTAGTGCAGGAGGCCTGGGCCCTGAGAGCAGGGTGCTTCAGGGCGAGGGACCCCAGGGAGGAGAGCTGGGCAGTGGTCCCTGGCCCTGGGTTGTGTGGTCTGGGATCCAATGTAAGGCCTTGGACAGGGGCGGTTGTTGGGGATGGGGGGACTTGGGGACTTGGACCTGCTTCCTCTAGGTCTCCGCCAGCGTTGGCCTGCAGGCTGCTCTCAAACATTATTTGTGGACGTGAGGCATGTGTCCCCATGCTACCAGAGCTAGGGTAGCACAAAGCAGCCTTCACTCAGAGCAGATAAGGCAAGGAAACGTTTCGATGCCAAATGGGAGAGTTACAGAGGCCGCACACCCACCTTCACATTCACAGGCTGTGCACGTTTTCTAGCAGTTCCGTCAAAAGAGAGCATTTCAGACACACACTCATGACCTTTAGTGGAACCATGCCACCCGCCTGTTCCAGACAGTGGGACGACTCAGACTGACTCCGAGCGAGCTACAATCTGCCTCCACAGACCATCACACACACAAACACACACACACACACACACACACACACACACACACACACACACACACACACACACACGGGATTCTCTCCTGTTATCTCCTCCCCTGCTTCCCTCTCTGTCCTCAGGCTCTGGCTGGGTCCCACCCATGTCTTTCTCTCCTGACTGGCTGTGTCACTGTGTCTACTTTCTTTCCCCTCCTCTCCCCTCCTTGTCCGTGCTTCTCGATTTCTTTCTCCCTCCCACACCCTATGTTTGCATCGTAAGTGTGCAGTCGGTTTCTTGTAAGCCGTGTTATTCCTTCTGGACTCAGAAGGCCGGTGACAACACTGGTCTTCACGGGAATATGCCAAGACACCCAGCCGTGAGGAGGGGTCAGAGCACATGCCGCCATCACAAGCTATGATGGGCTGCTGGCAACGCACACAGGTCAGGTATATGAAGGAACTGTGAGGAGTCCAGGCAGTGGAGTCTCTCCCTGCTGTGTGCAGACAGCGTGGGAGGTACAGGAAGCCAACGGACAGCCCAGTGTCGATGGGGTCTGATGCATTTGCAGAGGCTGAGGAGTGTGGGGGCTAGTGTTTCCTGGTCTTTCTGCACATGCCATGATCTAGTCCCTTGCTCTTAGCCTGGGAGGGTTGAGGGGGTGGGATGTGTCTGTTTCCACAGCATCTGAAGGCACAGCTCCTTGACACAGCACAGATTCTGCATCACCCCCAGTTGTCAGCCATGATCGGTGCCCAGGACAAAGACGTGCTCAGCTACCTGGTCGACTTGGAGGTCAGACCGGGGAGGCTGTGGCTGGGGGCCATCCCATCGGGTGGGGGATTTGGGCAGGAGAGGGTGAGGCAAAGGTGCTCACCCTCACAGCCAGGCAAGGAGGTCAGGACCCCGAGGGAGGACACTTGCCCCCTCCTGTCCCATTGCTCACGGCAGGTGGAGGAAGTGGGCCATCCCAAGTACCACTTCAGAGTGATGTTTTTTTTGTGGAGACCCGTGCTTCCGGAACCCAGTGATCATTAAGGAGTATCAGCTTAGCTTTGCTAGTAGGGTGTGAGTCCCATGATGGTGCGGGGCAGGGGGCTGAGGAGCATGCATCAGGGGCATGAGGGAGGGGGAGGGAGAGGGGGAGGTGGAGGTGGGTGCGGTGGAGGCCATCAGGTTGTTCCTCAAAACCTCTCTTCCTGCAGGCTACAGGGCATCACATGCCACTCCAGTCCAGTGGTTCTGCGATTATGAACATGGAGCTCCCAGTCGCAGGCATGACCCCACCAGCCTTCACTTGTTCAACTGGCTGTGTGAGCACAGCTGCCCAGGGACAAACAGGATTGCCGAGGTGGGGCCCCTGAGGCCTTCGTCAGCAGTGGGGATGTGGGTGGCCCCCGGCCAGAGAGGAGAGTGGGCTATGCCCAATGTGGCGCCGGCCTGTGTCCCCTAACAGATCATCATCGAGGACCTGTGGCCCAATCCCCTGCAGTACTACCTGAGGGTGGAAGGGACCAGAAGACAGTGACCTGACGTGCGCACGTGTCGGTGAGAATGCCAGTATGCGGTGTGTTGACACGTGTGTTGTATGGGCAAGGGAACGTGGGCCAGACATTGGCTTGGAAATGGAAGGTCCCCCGAGACTGGGACCCAGGTAGCATGGGGAGCGGGTGGGAGGATGACAAGGGACCTGCAGGGACTCAGCTGCAAACACACAGTGGGTCGATGCCTGCAAACCAAACGCAGTTGTGCTGTGGGCTGGGGCTTTGCAGAGCAACTCGGGAGGAGCAATGCTTCTCCACCACAAATGCTCCCCGTGGATGTCCGCCCTCTCCCGGGCTTCCCCCTGCTCCTTCAGTCTGGTTTTGCCTGCCAGTCTTTGGGACTGGAGTTGCCGTGTCCCCAGGCGCCACTGTGGTGAGAATCTTGCACTTCCTTCCTGTGCCCCACCACGCCATGTTCTCCCGCAACGTGACCGCCATTCTTAGAACTAGTCCAAGGCCATTGGGGCTGGAAATGAATCCCTGGGTGAGAAAGCAAGAGGGATCACAAAAGGGCGAGGCACAAGTGACACCATCTGGGATGTATTTGCAAATATCCCGTATCACTCTTGGTGTCTGTTGCGTGGGGGGTGTGTGTGTGTGTGCGTGTACGCGAAAGTGTCTGCGTGTGCCCATATGCGTCAGGGGCTCTGCATCTGTGTGGGCGTGAAAGGCACAGAACTTCTATGTTTGCCCACGCAGAAACAATGGAGGACGCGACCAGCGCTGGAAGAGATGGGTGGATGCGTCTCCTGTCTTCTTTTTATTTTTTTTATTTTTTTAATTTATATATGAAATTTATTGTCAAATTGGTTTCCATACAACACCCAGTGCTCATCCCAAAAGGTGCCCTCCTCAGTACCCATCACCAACCCTCTCCTCCCTCCCACCCCCCATCAACCCTTAGTTTGTTCTCAGTTCTCAACAGTCTCTTATGCTTTGGCTCTCTCCCACTCTAACCCCCCTTTTTTTTTTGTTCCCCTCCCCCATGGGTTTCTCTTAAGTTTCTCAGGATCCACATAAGAGTGAAATCATATGGTATCTGTCTTTCTCTGTATGGCTTATTTCACTTAGCATCACACTCTCCAGTTCCATCCACGTTGCTACAAAAGGCCATATTTCATTTTTTCTCATTGCCACGTAGTACTCCATTGTGTATATAAAGCGTCTCCTGTCTTCTATGAGCCCCGGAGACAATTGGGGAAGTGATCACATGTGGCAGCCTTGGAGAGTTGCCACGATGTTTATGTGGACACATACAGGAAGCTAAAAACCCTTCTGTTTCTGTGTGTGTGTGTGTGTGTGTGTGTGTGTGTGTGTGTGTGTGTGTGTGTGTGTGTGTGTGTGTTTATGGGTGACCCGAGGAGGGACGAAGAGGACGGGACCTGAGTGTACTGTCCTAGCCACTGCCAAGGTGATTCTGTGTGTGCAGGAGAGGTGCAGTACTGGTGTGGGGCAGGTGTTGCCATGTGCACAGAGGCCTGCCTTCCTGGGCAGCCAGAGTCTGGAAGGAGGAGGAGGAAGAGACAGACCTGTTACGTGGAGACTTGTTGTATAGGCCAGAGCCGAAAGGCAGGGAAGGGGATTGCACAGCGGGACCAAATTTGTCCATTGGGTCCAGGTACAGTGTGGCCAGGACTTGGGGAGATTCAGCCAGGACCCTTTCTCCCAGAGGGGTGTCGTCTCCTTGGTGAGAGAGAATCCAGTGAGCAACGCCTCCAGTGAGGATCAGAGCTAAGTCCCCGTGTCCCCGGAGAACTCAGGAGTAGGCAGGCTTCTCACAGTCGATGCCCGTATACCTTGCTGCTGCCTCCCACACCCGGGGTGCTTTGGACCGCGAGCCCTGTCCTGAAACAGTGGCTTAGGATGGGATGTGTGAGAGGAAGAGGCAGGTGTGGGTTGTGGGCAGCAGCGAGGCTTATGAGTGGGATTTCATGGAGAGAGTACGCGCGAGGGCGGAGACCCAGCGTGAGTTCCGGTGAGTATGTGTAGGCGTCTGTGGCAAACTGGGCCTGAGATCCGTGGTGGTGTCGGCAGTGTGTGCGTGCATATGTTCGTGCGATTGCATAGCCGTGTGTCTCTGTGTGTGCGGGAGTGGATGTGTAGGCCGCTGGCGAGACAAGGAGGGACACAGGGGTCTCTGTGGATGAGGTGCTTATGTGGGACGGTCAGGTGCCACAATACAAGAGTGCAGTCCCTTCCCTCCTGAGTCCTGATGGTAATCGCTGGGATGGGTGCAACTGTTGCTCTTCCAGGGGACTCAAGTCAGGATGCAAAAAGGAAATTGGTGCAAGGTCAAGACGGGCACCGAGGGGAGGAAAGCCTGTGCCCAGTGGCCAGTGGACCACTTGTGTGTGAGTGTGCTTGTGTGTGTGTTAGTGTGTATCTATGTGAGAGTGAATGAGTGAGTGTGTGTGTGTGTGTGTGTGTGTGTGTGTGTGTGTGTGTGTGTGTGTGTGTGTGTTGAATTGCCCTGGTGGCCTACAGTAGCAAATACGGAGGGGCTACAATTTGTGCCCAGGCCTAGTGCACAGTGTAGCTAAGGAACCCAAGCTATCAGGCTACGTTGTGTGCAGAGGGCGTAGGTAATTCGCTGGAGGGAGGCGTCCAGGAAAAATCTCTGCTCTAGGCAGACGTGCCATGTTTTGTCACCAATCAGCTCTTCCTTGGGGCTCTCCTCTCTGCTTCCTGTGCACCAGGCCCAGGCAAATGGAGGAGCTTGGACCCCAGACCTCAGGTGACTTGCATCCCCGTGGAGTGCCATAGCAGTGTGGTGTGTGGGGATCCGTGTGTGGATAGCAGGTGAGCAGCCTGCCAGCTGCTCTCTTAGGGGACAGTTCGTTGCCAGCAACACTTCTCCCCGCAGCAAAGATCACCCCTGCCGCTGCAGCTGGGCTCGGGACATGTCAAGGTGTGTCCCAGAACTCTGTTCCCCCTGCACGTCAGTGGTGCCAGCATGAGCCTCTCAGTCCCTGTGCGGGCGACCCTGATTAGACTCAGGCTCTGTCGATTCCTGGCCTCATGTAACATGGGGAACTGGGTTCCTTTCTCAGTGTCTCAGCGGTTGCATGTCGACGGAGGATGCTGTGGACATTGGAGTCAGGGATCCCGACCGTGCTCCACCCGCCCCACCCCAAACCGCAGCGGGCAGCACGTGGCCCACTGTGTGTGCGCTTTGGGGAGTCTAAAGCCTTACAGCCCACCCCCCGTATTCTTCTCAGGTGGGGGAGGGTCAAGGGGGCCTAGGTAGGAACACTGGCCCCAGTCTGTTGCCGGCTGTGCCCACAGGTGTGTGTGCCCAGCTCCTTGACGCTGAAGCTGCAAGGCGTCCGCACTGCCCCCAAAGCCCCATCCCTAGCATTTGCGGGTGGGCCAGATGGAAGTGAAGTCCCAGTGACCCTGCGGGATCACAGCGGGTGGTCTCATCTGTGCCTGGCTACCCGCCTATCTGCCTTCCCCACAGCCCTTTGCCCCCATACAGGGCTTTCGGTAAAGACGCGGCCACCGTCCAGCATGAGAGGAAAGGCTGGACAGTGTCCAAGTACCACTGGTCATGTGTTGGCTGCTGCCAGCTTGACAGCATGGAGACCCCATGGCCCAGGAAGTCCGACCTGTCCTACAAGGATTGGGGACGACTGTAGGGATGCATCAGGTCCCATGGAGTAACCTAGCCCTGACCTTATCTGCCAAGGGGGTGATCGAAACACCTTGGGGTCCCAGACATGGCATGTGTGTCGGTGAGCTTCCTCCTGGATGGTGCTGCCTACACAGGGCTGGCTGGTCAGGGGTCGCATGTGAGGCCCGTTGGGGCCTGGCCTCTAGATCCGATACTGCTATAGGTGTTGTTGAAAAGACAGAGCATGATATGATCGTCCCTTGGGTATCGCTGCACCGGGGACCCTGTCGCTGCTCCCAGGTTCCCACTACCAGGTCCCCCTGGAGGCCTGGGATGTTGCCAGGCTCCTTTTGCAGGGACACGATGGCTTGTGAGGGCCCATGCCCCAGGGTCCGGTGCTCATTGCGGATGTCCTGGGGGCATTGCGAGAGCTTTGGCTCCCATTCTTAGAGGAGATTGTGGTGGTCTTAAGGGACAAACATGTGCCTGGGGAAGAGAAGAATGACCAGAGGAAGCATTGGAGGAGGAGGAGGAGGAGGAGGTGGAGAAGGACGAGGAGCAGGAGGAGGAGGGGGATAAGGAGGAGTTGGAGGAAGAGGATTGGGAGGCCTTAGAGCAGGAGGAGAAGGAGTGAATGATTGGGTGCAGGAGAGGGAACAAGTGGAGGAGGAGGATGTCCAGGATGAGGAGGAGCACGAGCCAAAGAGGAAGAGCAGCTGGGGGAGGAAGTTGAGGAGGACGAGATTAGAGGGAAGAGGATGAGGAGAAAAGGTAGAGCCAGGGTTGGAATAGCGTGAGCAGAAGTGTAGGAGCAGAAGGAGGAAGAGACCGAGGAGGAAGAGGAGGAACGGGAGGAGCTGGAGGAAAAGGATTGGGAGGGGTTAGAAGAAGAAGTGGAGGAGGAGGAGGGGGAGTGAATGACTGGGTACAGGAGAAGGACAAATGGAAGAGGATGATGTCCAGCATGAGGAAGAGGAGGATCACGAGCCAAAGGAGCAGGGGCAGCTGGAGGAGGGATTTGGGGAGGACGAGAGCAGAGGGAAGAAGAGGAGGTCAAAAGTCAGAGGTAGGGCAGGAAGGGCAGTAGCAGGAGAGGACCTGGAGAAGGAGGAAGATGCCTAGGAGGAAGAGTTGGAGGAGGAGGAGGAGGTGGAGGATCAGATGGAGGAGGAGGTTTGGGAGGAGTTACGGGAGGAGGAGGAGAAGGACGACGAGGAGGAAGAGTGAATGATCGGATGCAGGCGAGGGAAGAAGTGGAGGAGGAGGAAGTCCGGGAGGATGAAGAGGAGGAGCACGAGTCGAAGAGCAGGAGCAGCTGGGGGAGGAAATTGAGGAGGACGTGAGCAGAGGGAAGAATGAGGAGAAAAGGTAGAGCCAGGGCTGGAAGAGCAGTAGCTGAAGAGGGGGAGCAGAAGGATGAAGAGGCTGAGGCTAAGACTTCCAATGCTATGTTGAATAACAGTGGAGAGGGTGGACATTCCTGTCTCGTTGGTGACTTGAGCTGAGAGCTTTTGCTCATTGAGATGACAGTAAGGTCGGGTCGTCCATAGGTGGCTTTATGATCTCCATGTGTGCTCCTTCTATCCCTACTTTCTTGCGGGTTTTTACCAGGAAAGGATGCTGTATTTTGTCAACCCTCTGTCTGCATCGATTGAGAGGATCCTGTGGTTCTCGTCCTTTCTTTTATTGATGTGATGAATCACGTGAATTGTTTTGTGGATGTTGAACCAGCCCTGCCTCCCAGGTACAAATCCCACTGGGTCATGGTGAATAACATCTTAATGTATTGTTGGATCCGAGTGTCTAACATCTTGTTGAGGAGTTTGGCATCCATGTGCATCAGGGAAATTGGTCTATACTTCTCCTTTTTAGTGGGGTCTCTTTCTGGTTTTGGAATCAAGGTAACGCTGGCTTCATAGAAAGAGTTTGGAAGTTTTCCTTCCATTTCTATTTTGGGAACAGCTTCAAGAGAATAAGTGTTAACGCTTCCTGAAATGTTTGCTGGCACTCCCCTGGAAAGCCATCTGGCCCTGCAGTCTTCTTCCTTCGGCAGGTTTTTGATTAGGAATTTGATTTCTTTACCGGCTATGGGTCTGTTCCAATTTTCCTCTTCTTCCTCTTTCAGCTTTGGTAGTGTATATGTGTCTAGGAATTTGTCCATTTCTCCCAGATTGCCCATTTCATTGGCAAATAATTGCTCCTAATGTTCTCTTATTATTGTTTGCCTTTCTGATGTGTTGCTTGTGATCTCTCCTCTTTCATTCTTGAGTTTATTTATTTGGGCCCTTTCCTTTTTCTTTTTCATCAAACTGATGACTGGCTTATCAATTTTGTTAATTCCTTCAAAGAAGCAGCTTCTGGGCTCATTGATCTGTTCTCCTATTTTGGTTTGTTTGTTTGTTTGTTTGTTTGAGGTTGTTTTTGTTTTTGTTTTGTTTGACTTTTGGTTTCCATAGCATTAATTTCCGCTCTAATCATTGTTATTTCCTGTCTTCTGAATGTTTAGCGTTTCATAGGGTGTTCTTTTCACAGCCTCTTAAGGCGTAAGGTGAGGTTGTGTCTCTGAGATCTTTCTTTCTCCTTTAGGAAGACCTGACTTGCTAGATAGGTCCTCTTATTACCGACTCTGGTGCGTCCCAGAGGTTTTGGGTTGTGGTGTTATCACTGACTTCCATATACGTTTTCATTAACTTGCATATACTTTTTATACCCTCTTTAAACCCTTGGTTTGCCCTTTCATTCTTTAGTAGGATGTTCTTCAGTCTCCCAGTATTTGTTACCTTTGCAAAATGTTTCTTGTAGTTGATTTCGAGTCTCGTAGTGTTGTGGTCTGAAAATATGCACGGTGTGACCTCGATCTCTTTGAACTTCCTTAGGGTTGACTACTTTCCCCAGGATATGATCTATAGAGGAGAATATTCCATGAGCACTGGAGAAGAACGTATATTCTGCTGCTTTATGATGAAATGTTCTGAAGATCTCTGTGAAGCCCATCTTGTCCAGTGTGTCATTCCAAGCCCCCGTTTGCTTGTGGATTTTTGGTTTAGATGATCTGTCTATTGCAGCGAGTGGGGTGTTTAAGTCTCCCCCTCTGATGGCATGACTAAGAATGAGGTTCCTTATGTTTGTGATTAATTGATTTGTGTATTTGGTTGCTCTCAAATACGCCACATAAATGTTTTCAATTGCTAGGTCTTCTTGGTGGATAGACCCCTTGAGTATGACATCATGCCCTTGTGCATCACTTGACACAGTCTTTACATTAAAGTCTAGAGTGTCTCATAGAAGTATGGCTGCTTTGGCTTTGTTTTGTTGACGGTTAGCATGACAGATGATTCTCCATCCTCTTATTTTCACTCTGAACTTGTGTTTACACCTAAAGTGGGTGTCTTGTAAACAGCATATCGATGGTGCTTGTTCTCTCATCCATTCTGTTCCCCTATGTCTTTTGATTGGAGCATTGACTCCACTGACATTTATTTTTTAAAACATTTTTTTCAACGTTTATTTACTCTTGGGACAGAGAGAGACAGAGCATGAACAGGGGAGGGGCAGAGAGAGAGGGAGACACAGAATCGGAAACAGGCTCCAGGCTCTGAGCCATCAGCCCAGAGCCCGACGCGGGGCTCGAACTCACGGACCGCGAGATCGTGACCTGGCTGAAGTCGGACGCTTAACCGACTGGGCCACCCAGGCGCCCCTCCACTGACATTTAAAGTGACTACTGAAAGATATGAATTTATGGCCATTATCTTCTTTGAAGAGTTGGAGAAAAAAAATCTATATATCTTCATATCTATATCTACATCTACATATATATATTTATATATCTCTATATATCTAAATATATATTTCTATCTATAAATATAAATAAATAAAAATAAATAAAAATATAATTATAAGTATACATATACATACACATATACATTGAGAGATGATAGATGATGATAGGTAGATAGATAGAGAAATAGATAGATAGATAGATAGATAGATAGATAGATAGATAGATAGATAGATAGATAGATAGATAGATGATAGATAGATAGATAGATAGATAGATAGATAGATAGATAGATAGATAGATAGATAGATAGATAGATGATAGACAGATAGATAATCATTTCTCCCCTCTTAGTGTCCCCCCTTAAAATAGCATGCAGGAGTGATTCAGCGGTCACAAACTCCTTTACATTTTGTTTGTCTGGGAACCTTTTTCTCTCTCCTTCTATTTTGAATGACAGCCTTGCTGGATAAAGAATTCTTGGCTGCGTAAGTTTCTAATTCAGCACTTTGAACAAATCCTACCCCTCCCTTCAGGCCTGCCAAGTTTCTCTGGCCAGGTCTGCTGCAAACCTGATCTATCTTCTCTTGTAGTTTAGGGACTTGTTTCCCCTTGCTGCCTTCATGATTCTCTGCCTGAGTACTTTGTGAGCTTGAATATGATATGCCTTGCTGCCTTGCTGAGGGTCAGTTTTTGTTGAATCTAATGGGGGTCCTTGGTGCTTCCTGGATTTTGATGGCTGTGTCTTTCCCCAGGTTAGCAAAAATTTCCACTATGATTTGCTCACATACCACTGCTACCCCTATTTCTCTCTCTCCCTCTTCGGGACCTCTATGATTCTGATGATGTTCCTTCTGCATGAGTCACTGATTTCTCTAATTGCTCAACCGTGCTCTTTTCCTTAATCTCCCTCGATTTTCCTGCTTCCATATTCTCCATCAGTTTGTCCTCCGTATCGCTGATTCTCTGTTTTGTCTCATACATCCTTGACACCGCTGCATCCATCCGTCATTGCAGCTCAGTTATATCATTTTTAATTTCATTCTGGACAGCTTTTACTTCATGTTTTCTCTGCACAAAGGGACTCTAATCTACATTGGACCGCATCTAGTATTCTTATCATCATGCTTCTACATGCTGCTTCAGTCATCTTGCTTGTATCTGTGTTGGTTGAATCCCTGGCTCTCGTTGCTTCATGCTCTTTCTCTCTGGGTGAATTCCTTCCTTTCGTCATTTTGAAGGGAGAAAAGGAACTCATGAGGTAGAAAATGCAAATGAACTATTCAAAGTATAAAATGTTAAAAGTAAAAAATTAAAAACACACACGTAAAAAAGGGAATGAATGATGCTAGATTCTAGGCATGTTTCATCTGGGTGTTGAAAGGGGTTTGACACGAGAGAAAAAAGAGTGGGAGTGGAGAAAAATTTAGAAAGTAAAAAATATTACAACGGGAAATGTGAGAATTTGAAAAATCAAAACACTGAAATAGACTAAAAGGAGAATATGGGAGTAAAATAGAATTTGTGAATATAGACACGAAAGGAAAGAATAATGTAGAAGCATATTAAAGAAAATTAGTAAAATTTCCACCTGTGCAGTCTCCTTCGCCTCTCCGGGCACAGAAGCACCTCCCTTCCTGAGCCTCCTCGCTCTCCAAGTTCACTTCTCCATGCCAGGTACCTGTTGAAGTCTGTGGTTCAGGATATGCAGATTGCTGTGCTAATCCTCCTGTCAGTTTCCTGGGTGGGTAGGATGGTTTAGTGTTGGTCTGGCTGTATTTCATGCACACGAGACACTTAAGAAACTTCCATGCTGTCTGCCATCTTGGCTCCTCCCCAGGGAGGTGAGATCTGTAGCACCAGTTCTCCGATATGAGATATCCCACAGGACAGTGGTGGTCGATGACAAAGCGGAAAAGGACATGGGCCAAACAGGGAGGCAACCCTGGAGGGGGAGGCAGAGAACTGGCTCCAGACACGGGAAGGGGAGGGAGGGGCTCAAATGCTGGAGCCACGCCCACTTCCCTTCCTGCTGATTGTTCCTGAACAGCAGCCAACTGTCTGGGTCTGGTCTGGAGATCCTTCACCCCAAGGACCCACGGTCAAAAAGTTCACTGCCCTGCCTCTGCCCCACCTCCACCACAGCCACAGCCACAGCCACAGCCACTGCAGTGTGCGGAGGCCCACGGGGCCATGGGCGTGCCTCCCAAATGCTGGTGGGCTCCAGAAGGAGGCAGCAGGCATTTAAAAACCTTGGGCCTCGACGCTCCACCTGCTGGGCCAGACTATCTGGAGCCTCATGCCTCAAGTTCCCACTCTTTGTGCTCTATGGCCCTCCTAGCCTGAGGATGGGCTAGGGCCCCAAAGCAAATGAATCATGTTCTGGAAAACGCGGAGATTCCTGAGAATACCGGGCCTCCATTCTGCTGGAAGAGGGCGTTCGAGAGTCCAGGAATCGTGGCCACACCCCTGTCTCAGTCCCAGACAATTTCCCACATTCATACACATGAATACACACAGGCACAGGCACACACACACACACTCCCCCTCTGTGGCTATCTCTAGTTGTGACTTACTCTCCTTCCTCTGCCTCCTTCCATGTCCCTCTGGTCTCTGTCTGTCTCTGAGTCCCCGTGATCATTTTCTCTAGGGAACGCTTTCTTCCTCCCACACCTCTATCTCTCTTTCTCTGTCTCTGTCCTGTCCCTGGACAGTCTCATTGCATCTGGGTTTCCGTGTGCTGTGCATGCCCATATGGACATAGTAGGCTGCTGATGGACAGGGCTGCAAGGGAACACACAAAGGGACGCGTAAGTAACAGGGGTCAGAGCACATCCAGACCTCCTAAGCCGTGACTGCCTCCAGGCAGCCCACACAAACTGGATATACATGTGAACTGTGAAAGGTCAGTCCCTTGGCCTTTGCCCTGTAGGTTGCAGCCAGCTGGGAGGTACTGAAACCCAAGGGACTCCCCAGTGTTTAGAGGGTGTGAAGAAAGGGCAGGGGCCGAGGAGGCTGGGAACCTAGTCGCGGCTGGTGTTTCTCCACATGCCATGTTCCAGTGCCATTGGTACTGGAAGGTTGGTATCAGTTGTGGCTCCCTTTCCTCGGCATCTCAACGCAAGCTCCCGTGACCCAATGGAAGTCCAGAATCTGCCCTAGTTTTCAGCCAGGTTTGGGCCCCAGGACAAATGCGTGTGGGGTGTGAGGAGGGAAAGCAAGTGTGGGTCGTGGGGAGGAGCTAGCCTCGTGAGTGGGATGTGGCAGAGGGCATGCGTGAGTGCAGAGGTCCAGTAGAGTGTCTGTGAGTGTATTGTGGCTGGCGCCTGTGAGTACTTTTGCCTGAGACCTAGCGTTTGTGCTGGCAGCGTGTGCGTGTCTGTGTCCACGTGCCGCGTGGCCGTGCATCTTTGTGCCTGAGTGAGTGTGTGTAGGCCGTTGGCAAGGGAAGGAAAGAGACTGGGGGCTTTCCTGACTTGGTGGGTAAGGGGGAGGCTCAAGTGCCCAAGTCCAGCGAGTGTAATCCCTTCGCTCCTGGGATCGACACGGAGCTACCTGATCACCTTTCATGACGGGAGGAAAGCCTGGACTTTGCCTGGGTCCGCTCGTCTTGTGTTGCCTTGGCCAGGGGCAAGTTGGAGTTGGGCCTTCCATGGCCCAGCGGAGGAGGAACAACGTTCCCTGCAAGGAAGCGGGGATTAGTGGCGGGAGACAGCAGATAGCATGAGTAAGTCTGGACCTGCTCCTGGACCGGCCTAGGGGGATCATCGCAAAGTCTTGTGGTCCCAGCCAGGGTATGGGTCTCGGTGAACGTCCTCCTGGATGACCCTGCAGAGACAGGCCTGGCTGGTCTAGGGCCCCTTGCGAAGTTGGGGCCCGGCCCCTGGGCCCCAATATTGTGGAAGGTGTTGTTCAAACTGAAAGGCATTGCCTTCTTGTCCCAGGCAGTCCCTGCACCTGGGACCCAGATTTGCTCCCACGTTCCTGCCACGGGGTCTCCCAGCGATGCATGGGAGTTTGACAGGACACATTTCTCTGGAGGGAGTGAGTTGCATAAGTCAGGTGCACCAGGGTCTGGGCCTGCTTTCCTGTCTTGCCCACCCCCTACATCCTCTGCTGAGGGCAGCTTGAGGGCTCACCACTGGACCTGTTCGTCTCCCTTTCTGGGTAAATGTTTGCCTCTCTGTCTGTCACAGTGGCCACCCCCTCTCAGCCCCCTACCACCTGTTCAGCCTCTCCCCATCCACCTGCGTTTCTATGCTTTGCTGTCACCTGAAGCTGTGGTGTGCTGCCTCATATATCACAGCCACCCTAGAGCATTTCTGTACCCCGTACGTATCCTGACATGGTCCAGCGAGTCTGGAGGAACCTCTTCTGTGTCACAGAAGCAACATGTTGGCCAGGGGTCCCGGCACACCAATTTGGCAATCCTAGAATCCCCCGCCTGCCTGGCAGCCTCCTGGTCCCCTAAAGAGGGAGGGGAACACTTCATTCCACCAAAGGGAAAAGGCAATGCATGAGTGTGTTGCCTGGCCAGGCAATGCATCTCGAGCCTCCAATCCTGCAGTGTCTCTGTGGTGTGTGTGTGTGTAGCTGCTGCTGTCTGAAGGAGACAGGCAGGGAGTCCACATCACCACTGCCCTGACAGGGAGGGAGACCACATCACTGCCCTCGCTTCACACTTTCTGCAGCTTATTGGTTCCCCAAACTGGTAACGTGGCTTCGTGTAGACCCTGGGGTGTGTCCCTCACTTGCGTCCCAAAGCTACATCCCCCAACCCCCTGATACCTTTCAGAGGCCCTTGAAATCATGCTGTCTGTGGCACAGGGGGACAGTGTTTTGAGTCAGCGCCCACACTCAAGGCAGCCTGCCGCCTAAGTGAGTGGTAAAGGAAATGGGACCAGGATGAACAGACATACAGCCAACGAAGACCTGGGGAGGGTCCCTGTGAGAAGATGGCCAAGCACTGTGGGAGGAAGGGGACCGCTGTCCGTGAGACAGGCACAAGCTCCAGGAGTCCCAGGTCCCATGGTCACGGGTCTTTCCTGTGCACGGCCACACACGGGAGGAATGGGCAGCCGATCATGAGGGGGGCGGTGTGTGCGTGCCAGCGTGTCACTTTCCAGGCAACGGGGACAAACGGCAAGAGCAGCGCGCATGCTACGCAGCCTCCCCTAGTGTGGCGTCCTCCCCACGTCACACACCTCTTGTCACCGACCTTCCCGAGCCAGTGCACTGCTAGACTGCTGTCATGGCATACATGTCTCCTTGGAGCAAGGATGGACGTAGAGAGTATGCAAAGGAGGCTGAGCAGATGGAAAACCAGGGGGCACAGACAGCAGGCGCACAGCTGAAATGCTTCTCCCAGACAGCCAGGGTGATCCGCTCAGTGGAGTTGTTGGACTAGTGGCACAATGAACAAAGGTGGCGGTGTAAATGGGAAAAGCATGGAGATCCCCTTTACCCGTGTGTGTAGAGCCGCGTGCCCAAAGCACCGTGGAATGCAAAGGTCACTTTCGCATGCCCAGAAGCCAAACAGGACACCCAGAGGGCACGCAGGGCCTGCTGCAAGCCCCCGGGAGGAGTTGCACTGCATGGGGCCCAGAGCCTTCCTGACTAGGCAACAGAAGCGCCCCAGTTTCCGGGTGACCTAGGGGCGGGACCGCCGAAGCCACGCACACCACCCTCCCTATGATTGGTCCTGAAGGCAGTGAAGCAGCCTGGGCGTGGCTTGGAGTTCCCTCAGCCTCAAAGCCACAGGCGCACCTCTCACCACAAAGGTCTCCTAGGCGGCAGCAGCATAGCGCTAGCCACCGCGAGGCATCCTGGGTACAGCACCATGCGCATGCGACCCCTCGACGTTTGGGCTCTGGGAGGAAGGGGGGAGCGAGTTGCCAGACATTGCCCTCAGGTCTCCACTGACTGGGTCTGGGGAGGGGGCTGTGCTCTCACCTCCCGCTTCGTCGTCGATAGCAGCCACAGTTCGTGTCTCGGGCCGGGGCCGCATGATGCGCAACTCGTGTTTCCGAAACATTGGGGATGCCCGGTGTCCCTATGCCGCCTTCGACCAGGAAGGGGGCGGTCGAGAGACGAGGGCCCGTGGGGACAGTGGGTCTCCGGCAGGGCCGGAGGTGCCGCAGGCCGAAGGCTTGCAGGCCACCAGCGAACAGCCTGTGCAGGAAGGCCAGGCCCGACCCGAGGGGCAGGTGGGCGGCCCCAGTGAGATATCAGTGCCGCTGGGGCATGGCATAGAGGCGGTGGAGGCGCTGTGGGGTCTGGTGTAGAAGGAGGTTGAGGTGGCGGCCGCGGAAGAGGACGCGCCTGGGGAAGAGGGGCATGACCAGAGGAAGAAGGGGGAGGAGGACGAGGAGCAGGAGCCGGGGAAGGAGAAGGTCCAGGTTCACGAGGAGGAGGACGTGAAGGACGAGGGGGAGCAGCAGGAATAGAAGAGCAGAAGGAGGAGGAGGAGGAAGAAGAGGGGGAGAGGCAGCAGGAGTAAAATAATAGAAGGAGGAGGAGAAGCAGAAGCCCAAGCAGAAGAAGGAAGAGCGGAAGGAGGAGGAGTTGGTGGAAATGGAAGGGGAGGAGCAGGAGCAACGGGGTATACAAGAGGGGGCAGTGGCGGCGGTGGTGGCGGCGGTGGCAGGGGAAGAGGACCAGGAGGAGGAGCAGGAGGAGGAAAGGAAGGCGTGGGAGCCATTAAAGGGAGAGCCGAATTGCAAACTGAGGAGGAAGAGGAGCAGGAGAAGGGAGCGCTGGAGGAGGAGCAGCAGGGTCAGGAGGAGGTGGAAGGAAAGGAGGACAAGGAGGAGCGGGAGGAGGTGGAACAGAACCCGAGTGAGCAGGAAGGTCGATGGGTGGAAGAAGCCCAGCATCTGCAGGTGAAGCAGGATAAGAAGAGGCAGTTCGAGACAGGCCTCAGTCATTGCCCTTCCCCACTGGAGGCTCTGGAGGCCCTTCAGATAGAGGTACAGCCCGTGAATAAACAAGCCAGCCGGGAGCACGCTCGACTCAAACTCAGGATGTGGCAGAGGCGGCGGCATCATCTGGAACAGAGAAGTGCCCTTATCCAGGGTATCCGTGGTATCTGGGCCAAGGCTGTGTCCTTCCTGCTGCCTGTGGAGGGTCTAGAGGGGGCTGGGCTTGCACAAGAGGAAGGAAAGGGAGGTGACATTTAGAGGAACCCAGGACAGGGACTGGAGCTAAGCCACGCTCCAGTGGCCGGGAAGGTGCAAACATGATCCCATCCAGTGGTCCTGGCTCTGCAATGAGTGTGGATGGAGGGCAGTGCTGGGGTGGTGGAGGCACCTGTGCTTTATGTCACACCTGGCACGGAAACAGCGCTGAGAGAGTGCGGAGTGGCGGTGGAGGTCGAGGCCAGGACTGGGAAATGACCGAGGGCTTCTTCCCATGCAAAGCCGCGTGGGGGCACGTTATGGGTCCCGCTAAGCATCTTGCTGCGGGGAAAGCGATGCGTATGCCCACTGGTCGGCGCGAGACTGGATGTGTGCTGTGTGGCTGTGTGGCTGTGTGGCTGTGTGGAAGTAAGCGTCCTCAGTGTCCTCATGAGCACACAAGGCTAGGCGTGGATGCGGGCGTCTGGGCATGCACAGCCTCCTGTGCATGTCTAGCAGATCCCTGCGGAATCCTGAGACCCCGTGGGCCTGGATGCAGCCTGTGGGGAGGGCGTGAGGCCCTGGGGGAGGATGCCAGTGCCTGGGGGAGGACGCCAGGATGCGGTCCACACTGGTTCTCTGGGTCGAGGTCTCTCACGCCCAGCACCTGAAGGCTCTTTGACCTGCAGCAGTTTGTGAACCACCCTCAGATGTCAGCCCTGATTAGTAAGCACGATGAAAGCATGCTTCGCCACATGACCAATTTGAAGGTCGGCCTGGGAGTGGGAGGTGGTGTGGGTGGGTGGCTGTGTGGGTGGGGAAGGTGGTGGGGAGAAGTGGTGTGTTCCTTTCTCAGGGGAGGGCGGGTCTCCTGGAACAAGATTTCACATTTCTGCCCCACATTTCTACCACGGCAGGTGGAGCAACACAAGTTTCCCAGGGAATGCCGGAAGATCCTGCTGTTTTTTGGCAAGAACTCCTACTTCCAGAATGAAGTTGTTACGAAGGAGTAGGTCCTTGGCCTTGCTGGTAAGTGTCCACTGATGCATGGGCGGCAGTGGGTGGAGGGTTGAATGTGATTAGTTCTCTGGCGCCTTCTCACATACTGGTCTTCCTGCAGGGTATAGGGCGTCTCATTCCAGTCCCATCCAGTGGTACCCAAGGTACAGACAGGAGGCCTACAGACGCAGGCATGACAACAGCAGCCTCAACTTCTTCACCTGGTTCTCTGACCACAGCTTTGCCGGCTCTAGCAGGATTGCTGAGGTGGGACCCTGTACCAAGGAAGGGAGGTGATTTTCATGGGTTCCCCCACTGCGTGGGATAGCTACCTGAGGCCTGGCCTGTCTCCCCTACCAGATAATCATAGAGGATCTTTGGCACAATCCCCTGCCGTATTTCAAGATGAAGGAGGCCCCAGGAGAGAGAACTGAGAGGGAAAGAGGTGAGCAGCCAAGGGTGTGGGCACTGAAATGTGTGCCGTGGGGCCCATGGCACAATTCTCTTCTGCATGGAGGCACCGAGACTCACAGTGGCACAGAAGGTGACACCAGGTCAAAAGGACATCGGCCTGAGACAGGGAGTCTTAAGAAGTAACGTGTCAAAGAGGCTTTGCCCCTTTGGGGAGGCTGAAGGTGGGCAGTGGGCTAGACAACAAGAATGAGCAAATCGGGACATCCAAAGCTGGCTCATGAGTTAGCATGGTAACAACTGTCATTCCAGGACCATGAACCCCACCCTCAGGCGTCCTACCACCATCCCACATGTTGTCTGGCTTCTGGAGCCACTTGTCAGCTTTGGCACAGCTTATCACACCCTCCCATTCTACTTTCCGTTTGGAAACATGCAAGCAACCTTAAACAGGGCCAAGATAAGACTCTCACCTGTCCTGTGTGTGTGTGGGGGGGGGGTTGGGGTTGTGTCTGTGTGTCTCTGTCTGTGTGTACCCTTATATCCCAGGGATATGCACAATCTTGAGAAGACTATAAGGAGCATCGCACTTCATGGACCCTAGTGGAAAGCCTCCGACGCTCACCGATGGTCCACAAGATTCTCCTGCCCACGAAATAAGGTCAAGGCTCGTGGTGACACGTGGCACAGGGTGGGGGTCCAGTACATTTGAAGAAATATAGAATGGGTGATAAACAGCATGAAGTCTTTGTGTGTGTTTTCGGCTCAGGTACGCTCTCGGGCGTGTCCATGTATACATGCGACTGTCCAGAGGTGTAAGTGTTCTATGCCTGCACATTGGAGTTCCAAGAAAGGGCGGGACGTAGGACATTGTCTTTAGGGATGGGTCACACATTGGGATTGCATGTGAGGTCAGTAAGATTGAACCAATGGAGAGTTGAGTGAGGGAGGACAGGGCACAAACCTGAGAGAAAGGCCAGCGCCCAGGTTCATATCTTTCCTGTGAAAATGAGGAAATTCAAGGAAATGGAGAGGCCAGCACAGGCCAGGGATGTCCAATACTCAGGGTTTGATGATGTCCATGATGGTGCCCCCAGAATCCCGCATGGTGACATCCTCAGTCATGTTGACTGAACCGCCACACACAGGAATTCTGCATGGTCTCTGCATGGTTCAGCAAACATGAATCACACTCCCAGGTAGGAAGTAATGGACAAATGAGGGAACAGAACACACAGGAGGCACACAGAAACGAGACACACGCTGGCAGGGTAAGTCTCTCCCAGCCAGGAACATGCCACATGGCAAAGGAGGAAGTGGGAAAATGTTGCTAGACCACCTTTCACACTTTACGCCTGCATCTGAAACGTGCAAGCCAGTGACGTTTGAGCCCCTAGGGTACAAAGGGTTTGAAAACAGAAGAACGGAAAATAGATGTGTGACTTAATGGTCACAGCAGGGCAGCTGCATTTGGGGACATTAACTGGCTGGCAGTGAGTGCATGGCCAATCCTCTGACGAAGGTCCTATGGGCACGGAAGGATTTCTGGCTCCGGGAACATATAAGAGAACACGCAGAAGCCCCTCCACCTGACAGCAGGACAGCAATTGGATCTGTCAGTGGAAGAAAGGGGTTGAATTCAGAGGGAAACACACTCAAGCGCAGAAGCATACACCAAAGGCAAGACAGGCCATCAGAGCCACAGCTGACACAACACGCAGGTGTGCAGAAACGAAGGCGGTTACACGGGTACACCTGTGCCCACTTGGGCCAGGCAAGCAGGCATCACCAGAGAGGCGTTGGCACAGGCAAAGCCAGGAAAGGACACAGACACGCCAGGGCTCACTCAGGGAGACAGAGGAGCACAGGCAATGCAAGACATTTCCTGTACACAGAGAACAGCAGGACGGTCCCAACAGGCCAATGAGAGACGGGTGTGCTTCAGAGATAGGGAAGTCAGAAGGCTCCTGAATTGCAGAGGGTGTCCCCTGTCGAGGGACAGCACTCTGGAGCCCACACACGCTGGTGTTGTGGTGGAAGAGGCCGCTAGGCAGCACATACAGTTGTGCAGGGGGTTTAGCAACTCCTGGACCCTGGGGCTCCCCAGGGAGTGCTGCGGCTACGGGAGGACACCCTCAGGACATCCTGAGGGCTGTAATCCCTCGGACACAGAGCACCCAGGCCTCTGACCACGGTCCCTGGACACAAGTGTCCACACTTGAGGGTTTGGCTCTGGGAGCCGTGAGGGCATTCCACACCCACACCTTGCCCGTACATTCTCTTTGGGACAGGCCGGGGGGAAAAGTCACCTGGCCCCTCAGCAGGTATTGGCGGGAGATATGAACATGTGGGGGACCCTGTCTTCCCCTTTCCAGTAAAGTGTTCCTGCTCGGCAAGACCTATCAAGTAACGGCCTGCTTGTGCAGAAAGATGCCCCAAAGGGCCCAGCATCATGACCACTGAGGCCGTATTCCCACTGCAGAATCATGGGCCATACTTTCTTTGGATGTTCATACCCAAAGACATGGGCCAGCACAGGGAGCTCTTCCAGGGTACCCCGACATTTACACATCAATCAGCTGAGAAGACGTGCTTCTCCAGCCAGTGTGCAGACAGCAGCGAGAAAAAGACCTGCCATCCCTTCTAGAGAGTGCGACAGCCTCCGCCCTGGAAGAGGTAAGGCTTGGGCGTACAAATCCGGACTCCACAGCGTGCTGACACCCCGCTGACCATGTTGTCTGCATATTGGTAGGGGCAAGAAGCCTCCATGCATTGGGACTGCCAAAGCCTTCTCTGGAATAGAGCCACTGCAGGGAAGACTCTTGTGCTTCAGAGTACTGCAGTGGGGATCCTGGCGGGCTTGGGCAGCTTGGGAGACAGGAAGATTAGTGTGGGGATATCAGTCTCAGGCACGCTGTACTAGGGCCGTGTAACTTGGGGATAGAGAAGAGCCTGCGATGGACAGGGCTGAACTCTGTCTACTGCACTGCTAGCACGGTGGAGATTTGCCCCATCCCTAGCACAGACATCTCTGGCAAGCAGCCATCTGCTGTGGAAGGAGTACCCCAGTACTCACCTCTTCCTAGGTGAGGCTCATCCCAGTCCTTTCTAAGCTCCAGGCCTGCACAGGACCTCTGCACAGAATGCTAAGGCTGCACAAGTCCATCGTTCCCTATGTGGCCGAGGCAGCCTTTGTCCAGACACTCAGGCCAAGGAACGCAGGCCGCCTGGGACGAGGCGACCTCCCTGAGGGCCTGCTGGTGTTTGCCCTTGGGAGTCTTCTCACAAGTCTCACGTGGGGTGTGGGACACGTGGCATAAGCCTTTGGACCCAGAGGAAGAACTGCACCCGACTCATCACGGCTGATGATGAGAGGGCAGCGGGCACATGGGAGAGGATGACATGTCCGTGGCCTTTGAGAGCCCCACCTCCCCGTGAACCTCCCCTATGTTGGCTTGCAATCTGGGCCACCCATTAGTAACCTGAGGTCATTTCAGAAACAGCGAAGTTCACACAAGGGCATCAGTACTAGGACTCCTTCAGGAGTCTTGTGGGTGTGAGTGTGTGATCAAATTGGTTGATGAAAAAATTAGGTATTTCGTTTTGTTCACAATTTTATTTTCAACATTCATTCCAAATTTGTTATGCTTTATTATATGATTTCTTAAAAACTCCTTCAAAATATGATTTGATTTTCAATCTGGAACACCTCTTAAATTTTTATGTATTGAAAATTGGGATGACAAGTTTGAAGTCAATATTAAAAAGCCTCTCAAATTCATTCCATCTGACAATATTGCCCAAATTGTTGATATTTTATTTTATTTTAAAATGTCTCAACTTATCTTTTTAAAAGTTATTTATTTTGAGAGAGAGAGAGATAAAGAGACATCGAGAGAGAGAGAGAGAGGGAGAGTTCAGAGGAGGGGCACAGAGATGGTGAGATAGAATCTCAATCGTGAATTAGTAAACCAAAAGCTCTGAAGAAACAAAAGCCCAGGACCAGATCAATTCTAGTATAAACTTAAAGAAGAGTTACTCCCTGTTCTTCTCAAAGGAATTTCAACTTCATTCTATAAGACTAGCATTAACTTGATATCAAAATCTGAAAACTAGTCCACTAAGAAAAGAAGGACAAGCCCATATGTTTAATGAACATAGATGCAAATATTCTCAAGAAAATACTTGCACACTGACTCTAATAATACTTTATAAAAAACGTATTCAGCAGAATTGAGGGAGATTTTTTCCTAGTTTGCAAGTATAGTCCAATATTCACAAATCAATTAACATGTTACACTACACCAATGAGATAAAGAAGAAGAGCCACATCATCATTTCAACAGATGCAGGAAAAGCATTTGAACAAGTACAACATGCATTCATGATAAACACCCTAGGCAAATTAGGTTTAGAGGAAAAATACCTCAACATAATAAAGGCCATCTATGAAAAACCCATAGCTAAAATCTTTTTCAATGGGGAAAACCTGAAAGCTTTTCCCATAAGCTTAGGAACAAGACTAGGATGTACACTCCCACCACTTTTTGATTCAGCACAGTACTAGAACTCCTAGCCACAGCAATTAGACACTAAAAAGAAGGAAAAGGCAATGGAATCAATAAAGAAGAAGAAAAATGTTCTCGATTTATTGAGGACATGATACTCTACTGTAGAAAACCTGAAAGATTCCACGGACAAAAGTGTGAGAACTGAAGAACTAATTCAGTAAATTCATAGGGTACAATCAACATACAGAAATCTGTTGCATTTGTATACACTAATAATGAAGCCGCAGAAAGACAGATTAAGAAAACAATCCCATTTATAATTGGACCCAAAAAATAAGATATCTAGGGGTAAACATATACAAAGAGGTGGATAACCTATACTCTGAAACCTATTAAATAAGGTTGAAAGAAACTGAAGTCAACAGCAAGAAATGGATAATTCCATGCTCATGGATTGAAAGGGCAAATAATGTTAAAATGTCTATGTTACCAAAGCGATCTACATATTTAATGTAACCCCGATGAAATCACCAACGGCATTTCTCACAGAACTAGAACAAACAGTCCTAAACTTTATATGGGACCACCAAAGAACCTGAAGAGCAAAGCAATCTTAAACAAACAATCAAACAAACAAACAAACAAGCAAACAAACAGACAGACAAACAAAGAAACACTGGAGGCATCACAAACTCCAGATATCAAGTTATACTGCAAAGCTGTAGTTATCAAAACTGCATGGTGCTGGCACAAATTGGAACGTAGACCAAAGGAACAGAACAGAATACCTAGAAATAAACCCACAAGTATCCGGTCTATTCATCTTTGACAGAGCAAGAAAGCATATAAAATGGGAAAAAGGTATTCTCTTCAGCAAATGGTGTTGGAAAACTGAACAGAAATGTGGAAAAGAACGAAACTGGACCACTTTCTTACAAAACACATGAAAATAAATCCAAAATGGATTAGAGATAAAAATCCTAGAAGAGAACACAGGCAGTAATTTTTTGACATTAGCCAAAGAAACGTTTTCTAGGTATATCTCCTGAGACAAAAGCAAAAATACAAAAACAAAAGGAAAATAAACTATTGGGATTGCATCCAAATAAAAAGCTTCTGCACAGCTAAGGAAAAACTCCAATAAAATGAAGGGCAACCTACAGAATGGGAGAAGCTATTTGCAAATGACATATCCAGTAACGGATTAGTATCCACTATATAAAGAACTTACAAAACTCAATACTGAAAAACGAAATTATCCAATTACAAAATGGGCAGAAGTCCTTAACAGACACTCCTGCATGAAGACATCCAGATGGCCAACAGACACTTGAAAAGATGTTTATCATCACTTACCATCAGGAAATTGCAAGTCAAAAGGACAATGAGATACCACCTCACACTCTTTGGAATAGCTAAAATCAGCAACACAATGAACAACAGGTGTTGATGAGGATTCGGAAAAAGAACTTTTGCACTGTTGATGGGAATGCAAACTGGTGCAGTCACTGTGGAAAACATAGTGGGTTCCTCAGAACGTGAAAACTACAACTGCAGCAATCACACTACTGTATTTACCCAAAGAATCCAGAAACGATAATTCAAAGAGAGAGAAGAACCCTGATAATTATGGCAGCATTATGGAACAGCCACGTGTCCATCAAATGATGAATGGATAAAGATTTAGTATGTATACATGATGTGGTATTATAATGTGCTATTATACACACATAATTATATGATGTGGTATCTTATGTATAATACCCACACACAGGGGAATAGTACTCAGCCACGTAAAATAATGAAATCTTGCCATCTGCAACAACATGAATGGAGCTAGAGAATATAATGCTAGGCAAAATAAGTCGGTCAGCGACAGATACCATATGACTTCATTCATATGTGAAATTTAAGAAACTAAACAAATGATCAAATGTTGGGGAAACAGAGTAATAGACAAATCAAGAAACATACACTTAATTATAGATAACAACATGCTGGTTACCAGTGTGTGTGTGTGTGGGGGGGGGTGCAGATGTAGTGAGTGAAATATGTGATGGGGATTAAGGAGTGCATTTGTTGCCATGAGTACTGGGTATTGTAAGGAATTGCTGAATCAGTATATTGTACATCTGAATCTAATATAACACTATATGTGAAAAAAAAAGAGGCATCCTTGTGGCTCAGTTGGTTGGCCATCCAACTTTGGCTCAGGTCATGATCTCGCAGTTCATGGATTCAAGACCTACATTGGGCTCACTGCTTTAGGCATCACGCCCACTTCAGATATGCTATTCCTCTCTCTCTGACCCTGCTTGCATTCTCTCAGAAAGAAATAAGATATTGTTTCAAAACCATAAAATATTTAAAAATAAATTCAGTTTATCAGAAAAAGAAAAAAAAAACATTTAGAGCACCTAATTAAGTTACTGGATTTTCTGATATTTTAGGTTTCAGGAAATTCATTTGTTTGAATATGTGTTATTATCTCTTTTTAGGTATTCTCTGTCCCGTCCTGTTTTAATGATAATAATAATAATAATAATAATAATAATAATAATAATAATAATAATAATAATAATAATGACAATAATAATAGGATTCTATATAAGGGGTGTTTGCTATGTTCAGATATTGTTCTAAACTCTTTAGATGATCATTATATTCATCTCTTGGTCTTACATATATGAGAACGAAAGCACAAATCATTAAAAAAATCTGTGCCGATGATCACACACCTAGTACTGGTGAGACAGGATGTAAACTTGGGTTAGTTGACACTAGAGGACACTATTTCATGCCACCTCTCAGTTCCATCACATGCCACCTGTGTTGACCTTGCGAGCAGACAAGTTCCTTAACCTCTGAACTTCTTCAATTTGATGATATGTAAAAGGAGGTTAATAGTAACCCCTCCCTCATAGGGCCCTAAGGAGAATGACAGGAAGTACTTGTGAAATGTTCAGAACCTCACCTGGTATGAGTAAGAACTAAGTAAGTGTTGGCAAGAAACATCCCAGCCAGGCTAGCTGGTCCCCAAGTCTTACTCATTTGCTCCAGTGTTAGAGTTATGGGGTTATGCTAGTTTTTCAAAGAAATGACTTGCATCGCTTTCATTCTCTTGCTGCTTTTTCTTAAACCAGTTGTAGTCCTTTACATTGTGTCCAAAACATTCATTGTCTGTTTTATTGGCATGTGTACATAGGAGTTTTTAATAACCAAAAGCTCTATAATGTTACCATGTTTAACTTTAATAATTTGATTTCCTTGAATTTTCTGTTTACAAGAAAAAAAGTTTAATTTTAGTGACTTGGTAAATTGGTTAACTTTTAAATTTCTTGGTTAAATACAAGAATACAAGGAAATACAAGAAGTACAAGATATACAAGGAAAACATCTAACACTTTCAAGTTGGGTCACATTTGTTCCCTCTCCAATTGCTCTCTCGGGCTACTCTCACCTCGGGGGCTTCTCTTCTAAGACTGAAATTCTCTTGACTCTGTTTATCTCCTTCCAACAAGTGTCAATTATAAATAACTGCGATGAAGGAAGGGAGATCAGATTTTTCATGAATCTTCCTGATGAAATTACACGATCCAGGCTCACAAGGTAACAATTTAGCATTCTCTCATACAAACAAGAAATAATTAGAAATATAGTCAGAGAATTGGCGCCATTTGCCATAACAGAAGTAAAAGGAGAAGGAAGTGGAAGGAAGGAAGGAAGGAAGGAAGGAAGGAAGGAAGGAAGGAAGGAAGGAAGGAAGGAAGGAAGGAAGGAAAGGAGGGAGGGAGGGAGGGAGGGAGGGAAGGAAGGAAGGAAGGAAGGAAGGAAGGAAGGAAGGAAGGAAGGAAGGAAGGAAGGAAGGAAGGAAGGAAGGAGGAAGGAAGGAAGGAAGGAAGGAAAGGAGGGAGGGAGGGAGGGAGGGAGGGAGGGAGGGAGGGAGGGAGGGAAGGAAGGAAGGAAGGAAGGAAGGAAGGAAGGAAGGAAGGAAGGAAGGAAGGAAGGAAGGAAGGAAGGAAGGAAGGAAGGAAGGAAGAGGAAGGAAGGAAGGGAGGGAGGAACTTAACAAGAAACACGAAGAAAGTATATAAATAAGCCTTTCAGAAAACTTTAAACCCATGTGAGAGATATTTAAAAAAAAAAGCTTAAATATAAACATTCCTTGTGTTGGAATAGGAAAAGTTATTATTGTAAGAATGCCAACTATCTCTAAATTACTATGGAAATTTGTTGCAAGCCCAATAAAATATGGATTTTTTAAAATCAGATCAGCTGGTTCTAAGATTTTTGTATAAATATCAATATTCAAGCTGATCCAGAAATTTTTGCTGAAAAGGTAGCATATGAATTAGGCGAGTTCTACCAGATAATAAATTATGTGATAAAGCAATTGTGGTTCAGCTGAATGAATGAAACGTCATAGAGAATCCAGAAGTAGGTTCAAAGCATATGCAAATTTAGTATATAACTAAGTGAACCTTTCAAAGCAAATGCATTGTTCGAATAATAGTAACAAAGATACTATTCATGAAGTTTCAATACTTTTCTTATAAATGTCTTAATTTGCATTATGTCATATTATTAATGTTATATGTTTTCTTATAAAAATGCATCTATAAAATCCTAGGAGAAAACAAGAAAGTTATTTTTCTTGTCTATTGGGAAAAGCCTTCTTAATATATACTGAGCATTTGTTGCTAAGAAATTTTAGGCACTTACGTATTTATTTATTTAATTATTGAATTTCCACACTGTGATAATGCCCATTTCACAAAAGAGAAAGCAAAGAACAAAAAAGGTAAGGGGACTTTATTTGTTTCCCTATAGCTCAAGATGGAGTACCTAGATAGTTTTACTCTAGATCGTGTGTTCTCAAACGTGATGATAACAACTGACATACACCAGAAAGAGCAGAAACAATGGCGGAGCCCAGTGGAAGGCCATGGGCTCAATCCCTCCTTGGCCTTAACAGGTCGGCAGTATCTGCCTGCACTTGTCCACAGGTGAGTCATTGTTAGCATAGGCATAAAAATGTCTTGGCATCATTACTTAACCTGTGAACAAGTGGCAGTATGGCCCTGGTTGCAGAGAAAGAAATATTGCCTACCACCAGGAAGCGATGTGTGAGAGGCAGTCTTATAAACTGGTAAATTTGTATGCTGTACCTGGCAGCACCTTAACCTGGAAATACAAAATTTCATTATACACAACCTATGCGTTTCCCCCTAAGAGTAAAACAAAACAAAACAAACAAACAAACAAACAAACAACACAAAAGCCCAGGAGGCAAGCTTACCCCATACCTGCAAGGAGGATGGCTTCCCACATGTTGTTTAAGAAGTGTCTTTTATGTGGATCAAAGGAAACTATAACTTTCTTAGGTAAGATTTATGTGTCAAAGCATTCATTTTTGCCAACGCTCCAACACAGTCATCTGCAGAATCACTTTAAATCTTATCTCACTGCCTTCCCCAGTTTTATTACAAATGGAGAAGATATTTTTTTATGTAAGACAATCTATGACGTCCTAGGAGAAAATATGGGGGAATTATTCTTATAATCCAGAATGACAATGATCTTTCTAAAATAGGGGTGGACATTACACTCAAATGTAACGATAGTAGAGAAGGATCATTTTTATTATATTGAACATATATATTTTTTTAATTTTGTAAAGAAAAAACAAAGCCAAAAAAAAAAAGGAAAAGAAAAAATAAAGTGAGGTGCCTGGGTAGCTTGGTAGGTTAAGCGTCCAAATTCGACTCGGTCACGATCTCATGGTTTGTGGGTTTGAGGCCTGCATCTAGCTCTTTGCTGAAAGCTCAGAGTCAGGAGTCTGTTTCAGATTCTGTGTCTCACTCTCTCTCTTCTCCTTCCCTGCTCGCACTCTCTCTCTCTCTCACAAATAAATAAACATTAAGTTAAAAAAATTAAAAAAATAAAATACAGACAAATGAAAATTAGTGGAAATATTTGCACCACCAATAGAAACACAGAAGACAAATTCCCATAATGCTTGTATTGCTTTTTTTTAAGCCACACTGTTAAACAAAACAAAAATCCAATAGAAGGTATAGAGGAAAGAAAAAGGAAGTTCATCAGAAAACAAGCATAAATGACTTTTAAAAACTGTAAAGACGAACAACCACAATTTTAGAAAGCAATTGCAAATAAAAATGAAATACTACTACTCTTCTATTGGACAAAAACATTGGTAATGCACACTATAGAAAACGGAAGAGGAAAGAGGCATTTCAGAAATGTAATTGGCGAAATGGTACCTCTTCTTTGGAAGACAGTTTAACATGATAATGGTAAAAATAACAGTAATAACATTTATTGAGTGTTTGGCATGTTGGACAGACACTGATCTATTTCACATAGTTTAATTTAATTATTCCTCATAACAACCAAATGAAGTGGTTTATATTACTACCCCTCTGAGAAATCAGAGGCACAAGAAGATTAAGACATGTGCTGTGAATGGAGTAGCTGAATTCAAACTCAGTACTAAAAATTCAGTTTAAAATACCAAACTTGACAATATCCATAAAAACTCAACATATTTATACCTGTTATATGTACACCTTCATGGGGGTTAGGTTTTTCCCTACCACACAGAACAAGGAAGGACTATGGTTTTAACAGGGTAAAAGTGGATGTCTCTCCCAAATCAATGAACTTTGGAGGTATACAGCTCAAGTCTGATTGGGCAGCTGTATTCTATGAAGTGCATAGAAATCTAGTTCCTACCAGCTCTTGCTGGAAGAATCTCAGTTCACTTTCCATCCAAACGGTTTGGCCCTAGAGTACATGATCCAAGGCAACATGTGAATGACATCAAAGAAAAAATAAAGGACACAAGGCCCACAGCTGTCTCAACTTTCTCAGAAGCTGCCACATGACACTTCCTCTTATATTGCTTTGGCTGCCAGGGAAGCTGGGGTATGTAGTCCTAATTCTGAGTGTCCGTAGGCACAGCTCAACGCTGGTAATAACCTGCAAGGGAAGGAGGTGGAGGAATGGATGTGGAAGAGGTTCTTTCTGTCCTACTGATACCACAATTCCAGTTCTAGGAAATTTCCCAAGATTTTTACATTACAAATCTTCCTTGATTTAGGATGGAGTCACCTCTAGATAAAACCAGTGTGAGTGGAAGTTATTCTAAGCCAAAAATGCATTTAACACGCGTAATGTGCTGAATATCATAGTTTAGTCTAGCCTCTATTATGTGTGTTCAGAATAGTTGCATGAGCTGAAATTATGAGACATCATCTAACACACAGCCTATGTTCCATTAAAGTTTAACTGTCTCATGTATTTCAGTGAATACTGTGTTGAAAGCATAAACACAACGGTTGTGTGAGTACAGAATGGCTGTAAGCATATAGATTGTTCACCACCATGATCATGTGGTGGACTGGGAGCTGTGGCTGGCTGCTCTGCCAGGCATCACAGGAGAGGGTCGTATCGCCTCTCATTACCACTGGGAGAGGTCAAAAACTTAAATTTGAAGTACAATTTATCTTTGAAAACGTTTAATGTTTATTCAAGTTTTGGAGAGAAAGAGAGACAGAAAGAGTGCGAGCAGGGGAGGGACAGAGAGAGAGGCACACAGACGCAGAATCTCAAGTCAGCCCCAGGATGCAAGTTGTCAGCATAGCCTGAGGCAGACTTGAACTCAGGAGCCGTGAGATCTTGACATGAACTAAAGTCAGATGCTTACACCACTGAGCCAGCCAGGTGCTCTTCAAGGACAATTTGTAAACAATGCTATCATTTTCACACCATTGTAAGGTCCAATAACTAGAAGTCAAACAATATTAAGCCAGGGACTGCTAATCCTCCATTCATCCTTGCAGATATATTTTTGATCATCCTATGCCTGCCAGTAAGCTCACGTCCATGGACTGCATCGTTGAAGCTTTCTTGTCCTCTGGCTTCCATCCATAGTTGGCAGGTATACGAATAGGTAGCCAGAGAGCAAAAGAAAAGCAGTCATTATATGTACTCTGAACTCTGGAATTTTGGCAGTGGCTTATTCCTCAGTCTATGGCCACATCTCCTGTTAGGTGGCTTCTCTCCCAGCCGTGGGCTCATTGGCTTCTAGTAACACTTGTCCTTTCCTTGTCCCCTGGTGCCTGGGAGAGGTGACGTCTTCTCTTGCTCGTCCCCAAGGACTCAACCACTTAGTTTGGAGCCAGTTTTTCTCACCAGCACCTGTGTTCATAGTTTCTCCATTAAACTCTTTCCAGATAAGTTTTTCAAGGCACCACTCACACTCTGCTGGACTCTGGCAGGCAAACATATGTACAAGGACTTTCACGGCAGCATTGTTTTCTATAGTCGTAGACTACAAACAAATTAAATACACATAAACAAGGGACACATTAAATACCTCTAATGCAAACAGGGTAGGAAATACCATGAAGAATATTTAAAAAATAATGTCCCATTGGACCTGACACTTTAATTTTTAACAGGGCAAATCTCATGTCAAACCTTTTCACAATCACAAAAATCATGTACCTATAAAATAGAGAGGTGTATATAATATCTTGCTACCAGCTATATATATATTTTTTTTTTTTCATGTGAGATACGCATATTATATACTTTGAGATTCTGGAAAAAAACCCTACAAACTGTTAAAAGTGGTCTTCTTCTGGGGAAGAATAATGGAGGCCTAGTGAAGACATAGATTTACTTTCATTGAACAACTTGTTTTGCTACTATATGAATTTTTACCATGTGTATATTACCTTTAAAAAGCTCGTTAAAGGAAAAAAAAAGGTTTCCTTAGGATACATATAGGGAAGTTTATGAATATGACAATAACACTCCTCTGATATTTCAATATTGCAGTTTGGATCCCAACTTCATCCCCTCCCTACTCTGCCCCCCCTTTTCCTCTCCCTCCATACAGGGTCACTAAACTCTCTTTTCTCACACAGGACAGCACTTCCGGGACTACTGTGGTCCTTGCTGTGTGTTCCCCAAGTTGTCACGGCTCTCACTGCACTTGAGGTTCATCATGATCCAGAATCATCTTACATTATATAGTTCTTATAGCTAAGCTTTCAAGGCTTGGCCTCTTAGGAAATTAAACTACCTTTCATATTTCTTCAAAAAAATCTTACTCTCAGCTGACAACTCTTAGAATATGGTAAATTCTCCCACGATTGGCTAAAGGACTCTCCAGTTGAATTCAAATGCTCTAGTGTTACTCTGGGTTGAATTCATAGGAACAAAAGTCTTTATTGACCCTTTGTCTTCGGACCCATTCCTTCCTTTATTTCTCAATTGAGCATCAATTTATTGAGTGTCTATTTTATTCCCAAACTGTAGGAGGTGCTAGAACTTCATGAATGGATAGTCCTGGTCCACAGAAATATTAAGTCCTATTGGAGACATGAAAGTGTAAGATGTGTTGGGGCACCTGGGTGGCTCAGTTGGTTAAGGGGCCGACTTCAGCTTGGGCCATTATCTCACAGCTTGTGAGTTCAAGATCCATGTAGGACTCTGTGCTGACAGCTGAGAGCTGGAGGCTGCTTCGGATTCTACACCTCCTTGTCTCTCTGCCTCTCACCCACTGATGCTCTGTCTCTCTCTCCTCCAAAAATAAAAATACATAAATAAATAAATAAATAAATAAATAAATAAATAAATAAATAAATAAATAAATAAATAAACATTAGGAAAAAAATTATGTGTAAGAGGTGTCAATTGAAGTGTGTATAGAGTTTGAGTCCGGGCATAGAAAGAGAGTGTTGGATCAGGATAAGTAACTAGAGCAACTTTCTAAGAGTATGATTGACGGTGGGTAGTAATAAAAGGTGAGTCGGTGTGCCCTAGGAAGACTCGTGAAAGGGACGTCATGTAACGCATTGGAAACAACGTAACTTAACGCAGGAAAGCAGGACCCTTGAAGTAATGTATGACCTTTGATAGAAGATTATAATGGTGAGTTAAGCTGTCAGATAACATCATCAGTGTCATCATCACCCTGGAAAGAATCAAAAGGGAAGGGGAAAGGGTTGAATTAAGAGTGTCTACTACATCACCAGACACATTAAAGATGCTCAACATCACTAATCAGAGAAACCTGAATCAAAACCACAAAGACGCAGCAATTCACACCTGACAGAATGCCTCGTATCAGCAAGACAAGAAATAACAAGTATTGGTGAGAAGGTAAGAGAAAAAGTAACACCAATGCACTCTTGGTGGGAATGTAAATAGGTGCAGCCACTCTAGGAAACAGAATGCAGGTTACTCAAAACATTAACTCAGAAATACTATGTCATCCAATAATTCCACTACTGGGTATTTACCCAAAGAAAAGGTAAACCCCAATTTGAAAAGAGGCATGCACCCCTGTGTTTACTAAAGCATTATTTATGATAGCCCAGATATGGAAGCATCCCAAGAGTCTGGCAACAGATGAATTCATAAAGAAATGTAGTGTCCATATAATGGAATATAATTTAATTTTTTTAAAAAAAGGAATAAAACCTTGCCGTTTGCAACAACATGTGTGAACCTAGAGGGTATTATGCTACGTGGGATTATTCCGATAAAAGGAAATACCATATAATTTCACTTTTATGTAGAAGCTAAAATACAAAACAGAAAAAGAAACAGACAGATTCTTCAATACAGAGGACAAACTTCGTTACAAGAGGAGAAGTGGGTGGGGTGTGTAATATAGGGAAAGGTGACTAAGAGTTACAAACTTCCTGTCATAAATTACATAACTTACAGAGATGAAAAGTACAGCCCAGAAAATATAGTTGATATTATAACAACACGATATGGTGAAAAATGGTGACTACATTTACCACGGAGAGCACTGAATAATGTATAGAATTATCAAATCGCTATTTTATACACCTGAAACTAAAATAACACTGTATGTAATCTATACTTCAATAATAGAAAATTAAAAATGAAAAAAAAGAGCATCTATTACCGTTGTTATCTGGGAAATAAAAAAAAAGAGAATAGGTTAGAGATTTGATAATTATTTTAGCCTGCCTTAAAATACGTACCAATTAAGATGCTGCATCTAAACATACCCATGGTGATGGGGAAGACATCTAGGTATAAAACATATTATAAATAGGTATAAATAGGTATAAATAGGGCATATTATACATGTATACATATTATACATCTAGGTATACATATTATACATATTATATGTATACATATATATGTATACATACTATACATCTAGGTATACATATGTATATGTATGTATACATATATATATATGTATATGTATACATATATATGTATACATATTATACATCTAGGTATAAAACATATTATAAATAGGTATAAATAGGTATAAATAGGGCATATTAAGGAATTTGCTGATAGTTGATCATGAGGGAGTCTAAGGAAATGAACAATTGGCCCAGGACCAGTAAGAATGCAAAGGTGGGGGCAGGGTGTGATTGGAAAGGTGTTTTCTCTCATGCTGCAGTGTGGGGGAACCACAGCTTGGAAGGCAGTGATGGAATAACTTTTGCATGTTACAAAGTCCACTCTAAGGGGAGTAGAGATATGAGCTCCATCATGAGGCTCCACTGATGCCAGGCAAAATACGGAGGGGTGCGGCATAGAGGAAATGTGGTTGCCATAGTATCCACAGAAGTGAGCTACTAATTGAATCATACTGGTGAGGAAATGAGAGGAATTACACTAGGATAAAGAATAAAAAATGGAGAAGGAAATTTTGGGAACATGTGCTCGTTTGAGGTTCTTTGTGAGATGACGTCTTCACAAAGCGTAGGACACAGACAAGAATTGGAATGACTCAATGTCCAATTTTTACTTATACCCTCTCCCTATATTCAGTGTGATTTTACTCTACTATTTAATGCCTGAACCTCTTGTCTCCTTCCTACTCCAACCTTGCCTAGTTAATACCTACTCACTCTTTAAGGATTAGTTCAAGATACCAACCCATCTGAAAAGTCCCTTTCAACACTTCATCTCCTTCCTCTGAAGGCTGAGTTACATGGATTTTCCCTTCACACTCTCCACATGCTCCATGCATCTTTGGACCATTACACCATAATATCTGTCTCCCCTACATGATTGTAAGCTCCTTGTGATTGTAAGCGCCTTGTGTTAGGGTCTACCCCCTCATCTCTAATGTCCCAAGCATATAGCACAGTGCTTCGTAGGACTCAGTTGGCTCTCAGTGATTGCCGAATGAGATAATGAATCTAGAGTGGGAAGAGGAACATTCTTGTCTCTCATACTGCGGTTGGGGTTGAAAGTTGTGTTGAAAGGTGTCATTATGAGGTCTGAGTGAGAGTTTGAAGGTGTCTACAATCTACGTTCTATCTATGAGAAAAGAGCCATTTCCCAGGGAAAGGTGAAAAAGATAGGTTGAGGGAAATGATGGAGGTATGGAATAGCTGCTGTGGGGAGAAGACCGCTTAAGATTGGCAAGAAGCTCTGGGGGTATGTTGACATCCGCAACCATAAAATTTGAGTGAGTGACCCTAGTGACTGTGAGTCCCTGTAACAGTTCACTGGGCTGAGTGACACAGAGGATGGGCTGACAGAGTGGCGGACTCATCCAAGCTTCAAGGCCACCAAAGCAGATGCAGCAGAGGACTAGGACGTTCCAGCACAAAGTGACATACTGAGGTGTATACACTGCATTTGGTAGGGAAGTGGAGCCACAAGGGATGATATGCAGGGAAATGAGACGGAGGAAGGAGTGACCACAAGTCTCTATCGGGCTGAAGAAGAGAAGTTGTGAAGTCAAGTAGTAAGACACCTGGTTAGGGAAGGTTATCTTCTCAGATATTGGCACGTTGAGTTTGACATTCTAGCAAGAGACATCTGGATGATCATAGAGCTCAAATACCATCACGGAAGTTAGCTACTGGAGGAAAGTGACTCTTATGGTTGTGGGAGCCAGAAAGTTTAAAGAACCCTGAAGCTACATTGCTAGAGCAATTTTACCAGGATTCTGAAATTGCCCACAACAGAGGTAGGAGCAACATGAGAAGAAAGAAGAGTAGGAAGGGACTCCAGAAATTTCCATGAAGAAAAGGGTGGCACTCTGGGATTGAATAGATGGACTAAGGAGGTGAAGGCAGGAATTTCAGGGGAGTAGAAACATCATGGTCTGGAGGTGGTAACAAGGGGCCTGTAGATCACTATCCAGCCTCTTCCTTAATCCTGAAGGAATTTTCTCTCTACTGGAGCAATGTCTCCAACCTCTAGAACCTACACGGCATTTATCTTTGTTCCTCATTCTGGCATCTTGATTCTGTTTGCTGAGACATCTCTTAAATGGAGTCCCCAGTGTGATTCTTTTTTTTTTTTTTTCATGGGCATCACTACATGTCCCAGAATGTTATGACATCAAAACGAATATGGCCTGTTTTTCATTCCTTTATGTGACCAATGGGACCAAGTCTACTGGACGTAGACTGAGTTTCACTCCAAATGATGATGGACTCAACATGCTACTTTGCCCAAGAAATATACTTGTATATTAGATGATCCTCCCAGAAATAACAGTGGTACCCAAGCCACCCAGCAGACTTGGCAAGTAAGGCAGCCTGCTAAGAACACATCAAAATGCAAACATGTTTTCTAGTGATGCATCTTTTAGCAGGTAGGCAGGTAGTCCAAAGCCAAAGAAGTAAATTATTTTAAGTTAGGGAATGAAAGGAAGGTAAACTGCCATAAAGGTATGTTAAACTGTTGGGAAAAAGGAGTAGAATATGAGTGTCATAAATTCACAATCATTCATACAGGACATCATATATATATTCCAGGAATTTTAAGATAGTAACATGTGGTTCATATGGTAGGGAAAGCTCCACTATTGCCACTCTCTTTATGCTCTGCCAATAACGTGGTCACCATGAAAGCTGCCTGACACCTACTAAAAAACGCAATTAATAACATATGATAATGGAGCGCCCATGAAATACCATGGTAGACATGTGTGGGCAGAGGTTAGGAAGCCCAGAACATGGTCCCTGTCCTTAAGAAACCTGAAACGTAAGGGAAAGTGAAGTGAAACCAATAAGAGTTAAAAACTGTGTTAAAATAACTGGTTGACTTCTAGTCAGCATCAAGAATCAGACATGTTATTTCTGTGGAACTGTGAACATCGCCTCTGTGTTAGAGAGTTCTCTTGAGTTTTACACTGTTGCGAAAAACTGGCCTTTTCTGAGCCTTGGCAATTCCCAAACTTGTGCATTGTGACACCAGCCTGTCAGATCAGAGGGCTCCTTATATGCTGCTTCCTGCAGAATGAGCTGGCAGTTTTATCTGTCTTCCACACCACCTGGCTTAGCAAATTAGATCATATTAGGGCTATTGTCTCAGAGACAATAAGTGGCATCTGTAACTGAAAGAGACCATGATGATATCTTCTAAAGACACTTTGAAGAGTAGAAAGGTCAACAAGACGAGTATAACTATCATCAGTGGTTTTTTTTTTTTTAACCCGTCCTTCTCTTCCTCTGTTATACAGGCTACCCTTTAGTAAAATCTATAAAATCAACACATTTCTTTTATCTTGGCACAGAGTGTTGTGAGAAAGAGTAACTTACATTATGCAGCACATTTTTATGTACAAAATCCTTCTGCATACATGAACTCTTTTGGTCCTCAAAGCAAACACTTTAGAAGTAAGAATTGTTGACACAATTTACAGAAGTTCATTTGGGGTTTCGGCTCCATTCACTCCACCACTACAGGTGAGGAAACAGTTACCTTTCCCACTCTCATGAGCAGGAGTTCCCCTCCTTATAGATCAGACAAGTCTTGTTCTAAATGTCACCCCTGTTTCGAGGCTCTGCCTATCCTACCTGCCAATTCTTTCTACTAATTCTCTCCATTCAATTCACTTCAATTCAATTCAATTCAATTCAATTCAATTCAATTCAATTCAATTCAATTCAATTCAGTACATTCGATTCAATTCAACTCCATTCAATTAACTCAATTCAACTCAATTCAATTGGCAATTAACAAGGGCTACCCATAAGTCAAACTGCATACTAGGAACTGCAATGACCAAATTGACCCCCTCAAGGAGTGGCCAAATTATCTAGGGAGACAGGCACGCAAATTATTACAATATGGCAAAAAGTACAGTACAGGGCACTGCACATGTTACCACAAGAGTTCCAAGAATTGACTAATTAACTCTGCCTGGTGGGATTAAGTACGTAATGGTTGACGCAAAGTTGAAATATGATTGATGAGGGTAGAGAGGGCTTCTCAGGCAGATGCAAACTTACCTATGCCAAGGGAAAGAAGTGGGGAACCGCAGGACGTTCAATCTACTTCCTGCACATAGCAACATCCTATATAATTGGAGGAAAGCAGCACAAAACTTACTTGATGGCCACTGACAAAAGTGAGGTCAGAAGGCTACTTCCTCACACCCCTAGACCTCTAGTTCACAACTTCCTTCTCCGCAAACTTCCAACTGTTCCCAACCCTTCTTCACTCTGGTCTTATAACTTTGCCTATTACCGCACTGAGAAAACCAGGTCAGTGAAAAGACAATTTGCAAAATCACCTATCGCATCTACCATTCCATCTACATCTCTTTCCTTGTGCTCTGCTTTCACCAACATTCATATGAAGGATCTGTTCATTCCTCTCTGAGCCAATTATCTTTTGGACACTAGACCAAAGTCACTCTTGCCCTGTTAAGAACATTTCTGTCAACAGTTATCCCCCACTCTGCCATATCATCATTTCCATCAGCAATATGGAAATTACAAAAATGCTTTTATTTCTCAAATTTTAGAAAGGAAAAGCAAAGCCCTTTCTTGACCCTGCTCCCTTCCCTTCCCACTGCTGCCTCACTTTTCTCCCTCATTTTGTCACAACGCTCCTTGAAAGAATTGCCTTACTCCCTGTCTACAGTCATTCTCCTCCAATTCTCTTTTGAATCCACTCCCATTCGGCTTTTCCCCGAGCTACTGAAATGGTTCTCATCACATGTCAATGACATCCACTTTGCAAAACACAGTGATTATTTATATTTTAATAATTTTTCAAGTGTATGTATTCATTTTGAAAGAAATGGAGAGTGAGCAGGGGAGGATATGAGACAGATGGAGGCATAGAGAGAATCCTAAGCAGACTCCACACTGTCAGCATGGAGCCCGACCTGGGGCTTGAACCCACAAACCATGAGATCATGACCTGAGGTGAAACCAAGAGTCAGACATTTAACCAAGTGACCCCCCCATGTGACCCTGATGATCATTTATTTGACCTCATCCTATTTGACTTGCCATCAGCACTTGACCAATTTGATACCTCCTTCCTTGAAACACATTCCTTACCAGGCTTCCTGGACTCGAGAGCCTCCTCATGTCTCGCCTATTCCTTCAGTGGTAACTGTGTCTAGTTTCCTTCGCTAGGTTTTCCACATCTTGCAGTACTTTAAGAGTTAGAGACCCCAGAGCCCAGTCCTTGCATGTCTTCTCGCTCATCCATTCTCACTCCCTAGCTGATCTCATGCGATCGCATGCTAAGTAATCCAGCCTACAGTCCACACTAAACTTCTTAGTTTAAACTCCAGATGCCTATATCTAACTACATTCACAAAAAGGCAGCGTGGATGTCTGATAAGCATCTCAAAATCACCATGTTAAAAGAGCAAGTCCTGATGTTTCCCCTAAAACCCATCATCCCTAACAGACAACTTAAAATTACCACCAACATGTGGTCCAGCCCAAAAAAACAAATACAAAAACAAAAACGAGAACAAAAGAACAAAGAAACACAACAACAACAACAACAAAAAAACAAACTTGGTGTCATCTTTTATATCTGTTTTTCTCATACCTTATATTCGAACCACAAGCAATCCTATTATATCCACATTTATAGTATACACATGATCATAATTTTCTCACTATGTGCCCTTTTTCCATCCTTATTCAGGATGGAAGTTATTTCAGGATTACTATAGTAACCTCCTTATTTTGTTGCTGTTGTTGCTTGTATGCTTGCTTCCCACTCCATCCTGCTCCCCAGACAATAGTCAGAGTGATTTGTTTAACCTACAAATTAGGGTCCCCTGGGTGGCTCAGGTGGTTAGCCATCTGACTCTTGATTTTGGCTCAGGTCATGATCCAGAAATCATGATGTCATGGGGTCAGAACCTGCATTAGGATCTGTGCTAGGCATCAATTAGGCATGAAGCCTGTTTGAGATTTTCTCTCTCTCTCTCTTTCTCTCTCTCTCTGTCTCTCTCTCTCTCTCCCTCTAAACCCCTGTGGGCACTCTCATTAAATTAAATAGATAGATAGATAGATAGATAGATAGATAGATAGATAGATAGATAGATAGATAGATAGATAGATAGATAGATAGATAGATAAAACAAACTCAAATGTGAATTTGGTCAGACTACTGAACTGACTTTCCATCTCATCGAAAATAAAAGTCAAAGTCCTTATAATGACTTTCACATTCTTCATGATATGCACCCCACACATGCCCTCTCTGACTAAAGAAATAAATGAGTTAATGAGTGAATGGTTGGTAGAGAAGAGGAACATAAGATTAGATTAACCTTATAGAATTAATCAGATGATGAGCAACATTCTAACTAAGCCAAGAAGTGTCTTCAGGTTTATTTGAATACAATGGGTAGTCATCAACGTCATTCGGGCAAAATAACTATCTCCTGTTAACTGTTTCTAGGATCCAATTCATATGTCACCTTCTACATTAATCCTCACTCTTTACTAATCTCCCAATCCCACATGAAATCCATTCAAAGGAAACTTTGCTACTCCTTTAATGTGTCACATTTTCAATCTTCCATGTGTTGCTCTCTCTCTCTCCCTCTTTTTTTTTCTTGCCTGCAATGCCCTTCCTTACTCTGTTGATTTGAAATATGTCTTCTCTAGAAGACTCACTTCAAGTGACTCTCATTTTTTAAAGCACTCCCTGGGTGCCCTAGAGAATCATGTGTTTTCTTCTTTGCAATTCCATAGTACATTTATACACCTCTATTACAGATGTTATCAACTCAGTATAGTTAATTTGTTTACACAGTGGCAAATCCCTGGATACCAAGTCCATTATTAGTTCTAGGTAAGACCTCTGTTCTTTGCATACAGTGCCTACAACCTAGTCCGTGCTCAATGCATGCTTGATGAATGGAAACGAGGCAGGAGAATAGAATGAAAATTAGTAGAGGGAATATATAAGAGAAACCAGGAGAGTCAAATGTTATCAAAAACAAAAGAAGAGGTATTTTCAAGAGGTAAGGTGTGGTCCGTTCTTTAGAGTTTGGTGTTTGGTTTACTTGTGTTTGAAATAAGATACAGGTATCATCGCATTTACCAAGTACGAGGTATGTGGAAATAAAATAGTCAAATTTCAGTAGCATATGGCAGAAATTACCTTATATCCAAGCAGTGACTTAATATGAGCAATTGTGTGTTCAAACCATCAGGAGAAGTGTTAGTTAAGTGGGGTGTACACTGCACTCCCAGAATCCAAAGACAACCCTGCAGAATTGTCTTGCCAGAATAACCCCAGCAGACTCACTGGTCTGTCCAGGCAGACTCACTGGTGTTCTGGGCCTAGGGTATCACTAGGTAAGAGTCAAGTGTCGGTAGGTTGGGTTCTTATCTGGAGAAATCTAATTCTGAGATTATTTGGGTTTCGGACAATTAAGTTCCTTGCAGTTATACAACTGAGGTCTTCATTTTCAGATTGTGGGATGGCCAGCCGGAGAAAACTCTCTGCTTTCTATGGGTTTATGATGCATGGGTTCATGATGATACTAGGTTGATCCAGAAAATCTCTCTGTATAATACAACACGACTATAGAAATGATCTCTCTTCATATTCATGGGTTGGCAGCTTTAAGGTATGGAACGTTTGGGACTATTTTTTTTTTTTTTTAGAATAATGTCTACCACATTCTGTTTAAAAAAAAAAAAAACAGCTGTAGAACCAATAGATAGTACTTTTCACCTTCTCAATTAGTAAGATTCAACAGAGAAAAATTCTCTTTCTCATATATATATATAATATATATTATAATATACAATATATTTATATATATATTTATATTTATTTATATTTATATTTATACATTCATATAAAATATGAATGTATTAATATAAGTATATTTATATATTTATGAAAATTTATTTATTTATTTATTTATTTATTTATTTATTTATTTATTTATTTATTTATTTATTTATTTATTTATTTGTTGGTTTATTTATTTATTTATTTCTTATAAGAAATTGGCTCCCATAAATATGGACGCTGACAAGTCCCAAGATCTTCAGGATGTGTTGCCTAGGTGGAAACCCACGAGATCTGATGGCATTGTTCTTGTCAATGGCTGGCAGGCTTGAATCTCAGGTAGAGCTGCTGTTTCAGTCTGAATCTAGGGAAGAGACCAATGACCCAGTTGAAAGACATTCAGGCAGGCAAGAGTAATTCCCTAGTATCCCTGGGAGAATCATCCTTATTGTATTCAGGCCTTCTCACTGATTACATAAGGCCCACTTACATTAGGAAAACAATCTGTTTTACTCACTGTACAGACTCAAGTATTTCCCATCACAAAACACCAGAAAAACGTTTCACCAAGCATCTGGACCTCTGTGGCCCAGTAAAGTTGACACATGAAATTAACCATCATATCTTCCAAATTTCATGCAAGCGCATGAAGCGGATGCACCTAAGCCCTATCAAGAACCCAAGCTACAGAGGCACCAGGCAGCTTGATAAGGTGCATTAGCACAGCGTCTTTCAAATATTTATCCCCAATCTACTGTAAGGAACACATATTTCGCCACAGCCCAGTATAAGCATACACATACACATACACATACATATAAATAAATGAAATAAACAACATTTCATGAATTATTGGTTATCCGTACTAAGGGTAAATGTACTTTTATATTTTCTTTTTGGTTCTATTTATTTTAATCCATTCTTCCCTTGAGCCACACCTTCATGACCTTCCAAAAAACAAGGCACCATTAATAAGATGTACTGATTTTGAGGGTCAATCTTTGGGAAGTAATTTCCTTCAGTTATATGTTTCACAATGTCTGACATGCAATACTCTCTTTGTTAAGTTGAATGGAATACAGAAAATGGGCTTCCAATTCAGTCTTAAGACATACTAAGAAAATTCTGAATCCTTTTATCGGGATAGGTCCATAACTATCGAACAAAATGAAACAACAGGTACCAAGAGATGCCCTTTGGATGTCTCCAACCCTATTCAGGAAGGCTAAGTTTACAAGCCCACTAAAACACAGGGGACCATTTCTTTCTTGGGGAAAATGACCAACAACGGAATGTTTATGTGCAAAGAGAAGACAGGACTAATTATTACAAAGAGGTGTTGAAGCATGTAGAAATTGTCCACTTCTATGCCACTTATATTTAGTGCTTGTCTCCCTTGGATTATCATGTCAATGCATAAGGCACAGTTAGAGAACATTGTTACCCAACAATGGCAGCTCTCAGGTTTCATGTTTCTGTTATACACCCCCATAGGTTGAACTGTGTCTCTACAATAGTGAAGGCCCTAGAGAAGAATTCACCCACTTTGCACCACTCACTCTCCCTGATTAAGCTGTTCTGCAGGGAAACGGCTTACTTTTTTAAATGCTTGCTTTTTGTTCCTTGGATAAGCAGCAGACATATTTCTGAGCACAGCATTTCTATTTAACTGTACTCATGCCCTAAAGAGATTCTAGGGATCAGCTCAGGGAGTCCACTTGAATTGATCTTCTTCATCTCTATTGCAACATTACTGGCAGACGTTCACAGTCAGATTTCATTCTGTCTGACTGAGAGAAACGGAGGAATTTGGCTTTCTGAACCAAGACCACATGATGGAATTGTCTGCACTCAGTTGCAAAAGATTGTGAATGAGGAGGAGACAGGGGCATTATATGATCCAGGATGTGAGGTTGTAGGGTTAGCTTATGGTGGTTGTAACCAAACCTTAATATTGTGTGGAGACTAGACAACCTTGAAATCCCTATAATGTGATGGTCTGGGGACTCTTACCATATAGATTGTCAAAAATCTTGTTATATGTCCGATACAGAAGCAATAGAACTCATTCACTTAATATAGATTTAATGAGCATATACTATGTGGTATTTAGAGCTCTACTCTTGTAGGAGAAGTGAATAAAGTACTCCAAAGATGATCAACGGGGCTCAAACAGACTCTGGTCTCTAGCTTAGAGACCTCGCTTCTGGGTTCTTCTTCCTTTGTTTGGTGCATGTGCGAAAACCCCCACACATAAGGAAGCTGACGACTATAAATTACCCTCCCCACTTGACTCTGTGCTCAGACGTTTGGTGAGCCAAACTCTCTGACCAAACTCTCTGAGTGCCACTTGGTTTTTCCTCCAGTGTTCCAGCCTGTTTCGAAAACATACTAGATTGCTGACCAGGAAACCCAACCGCACTGGCCCATTGTTGCCCCCGGTTTGGGAGAACGGCGAGGTGGTGGCAAAGCAAAGGCTCGAAAGGGAGAAAGTGCATGTTCTGCCTGAATTTCCTCAGCCTACTTCTCCGTTGTCTTAGGCAGGTCCTGCTCCATGGAACTGGTAAGGCCGGGGCCCCGAAGTGTCAGGCATACCCAAAAGAGCGGAAGGGGGACATGATCAATCCCCAGAGGACTTAATAGGTGTACCAGGTAGAAAATTTTGTGGAAGGAAATGTAATGGACTCTGGTGTGTATGTGTGTGTGTGTGTGTGTTTGTGTGTGTGTGTGTGTGAGAGAGAGAGAGAGAGAGAGAGAGAGAGAGAGAGAGAGAGAGAGAGAGAGAGAGAGGATGTGCAGCTAAGCCAGGGTTGCCAGTCGAGTTAGAGTTTGTGGCTTCATGGACGGACACCCTTAAGGACCCCAAAAGTCTATGGAGTCTGAATGGGCTCCCCTGTGTTATTGTGAGAGTATAAAGTCAAGGGCGGTATCGGATCAGATTCCCTTCACAAGTCACAAAGCCGAGTCCACTATAGTCAAACCTCTCCTAAACTTTCCCTCAGGAATGCGACCAGAGGAGTATCTGAATAGTCCTCTCATCTGGCGGTATATCCTAACTTTGTCCGTCTTTGTGACACCAAATATGAGAAAGAAATTAATAATGGGATGAAAACAGAGTAAGCCTAGGATTTTAGAGGTCGTGATCAAAAATTGTTAAAAGGGGTTTTCAGGTTACCATGGGGTGACAACGACACCCAAGAAGTTAAGGAAATTTTGTGAACTAGAATGGCGCACATTCAATGTAGGATGGCCTCCAGAGGGTATGTTAGATGCTCAAATACTGCAGCAGGTTTGGCTAATAGACACTGGGAAACCAGGCCACCCTGATCAATTTCCGTACATCAACTCCTGGCTTGAAATTGCCCCAAATCTACTGCCTTGAAGGTGATCATCATTAGCAAGCAGAGCCAGGCAAAGGTTTAGCCACCTTATGTGGAGGCTCCCCCAGGGAGCCAAAGAAGCGACCCACTACTGCTCTAATATTTGAAGGAGTTATGGAGGAAGATATTGTCTTTCCACCTCCTCATGACTCTTCAAGCTCCCTCCCCCCTCCCCCGGAACTTGAGACACCTCCTGCATCTGTCTCTCCAGCCACAGCCAGAGTCAGTGCGTTGCCACCGCAGTCAGTGCCGCACATCTCCCCGCAGCTCTCAGATAACCCACCCCACATGGGCTATCAGCCAGACTGCGCCCCAGACCCAGACCTAAAACTCTCCAAATGTATGTAACGGAGACGAGAGAGCCTGAAAGACAGAATCAGGATGGACCAGTCCAGACCAGCCATTCCATGATGTGTTATCTACCTTTCTCTACAACCGACCTCCTCAATTGGAAACACAACACTCCACCATACTCCGAAAAGGCACAAGCAATGGTTGACTTGATGGAGTCCCTCTTCCAGACCTACTGACAGACTTGGGAAGATTGTCAACAGTTACCCCATACTTTGTTGAATTAAAAATAAGGATGACAGAAACATGACAGTACCTAGAAGATCACACATCTCCAGGAATCAATGACCCTATATCTGGGCTCAAGGTGCATGCCTGAAGAACACCCAACATGGTATTTCACCACAGAAGGAGGACAGGACCACGTCTGAGGATACCAGAAAGCCCTCCTTCAGGGAGTCTGAGCTGGAGTCAACAATCCCATGAACATGACTAAAATATCATCAGTCACACAGCACCCTGGGGAGTCTCCCGGAGACCACTATGAAAGATTCTGTGAGGCGAACCGTGTATACGTCCCGTTTGACCCCGTGGCACCAAATAGTCAACAGATGGCAAATACCTCTTTAGTGGCACAGTCTGCCCCAGATACCCGACGAAATCTCCAGAGGTTGGAGGGCTTTGCCAGATGAATATCACTCAGCTGTTAGAGGTCGTCAATGCAGTTTTCATGAACAGAAATTTGCAGCTGAAAGAGAAGGGAATATTAAAAAAGAAGGCCACCTTTCTCACAGCAGAACTAAAGCACAGATGCTGCTGTTTTTTAGCAGCATCGAAAAACCCCAACCACAAAAAGGGGGGAAGCCCATAGCCCCCTTCGCAAGGGACCAGTGTGCATACTGCAAAGGCAAGGGAAACTGTAAGAATGTCCGAATTGGATGGGGACCTCAAAACCCAGCCAATATCTGGAGGAACCTCGAGGTGAGAACCTTCTTGATCTGGCCGGGGTAGAAATGGACTGAGGGGGACCGGACTCTTTCTTTCTTGGCCCCCATGAACCCACAGCTGAAATGAGGTGGAGGGCTGAACAATAACTGTCATGGCTGAAAATCTCTTCAACTGGGGCTGAATACTCCTTGGTTACTTCCCTGGTAGCGCCCATAGGCCAAAAGACAGCAAGCATACTTGTTGCGACTGGGAAACAGGTAATTAAACAGCCCTTCTATCAAGATCAACAAGGTGCACTTGGGGGTCACAAGGCCCGGCATGAGTTCCTCTACTTACTTGACTGGCCGATCCTCTCCTGGGCCGCGATCTACTCTCCAAACTTGGGGCCCAGATACCTTTTGAACCCACTGGACACACTAGCCTCCAATTAAACCCAAGGCAGAAGGAAACCCTGGTCTTGGCTATACCACTGCCAAGGGAAGAAGAATGGAGACGGTTCTGTGCCCAGGTCTTACCTTGTCGCCCCTAAGAATTCAGGCTTACGTTCCCCTCCCTATGGGATGATGATAACCCGCCTGAAATAGCTATGAAACGGGTCCCAATCATTTTTGACCTGATCCCTGCAGTGCAACCTCAGACACCAAGGCAGTACCCCCATCCACTAGAGGCCAGAATGGGCATACAAGAGCACCTGACCAAGCTCAGAGAAAGAGGTATTCTAACTGAGTGTCAATCAGTTTGGAATACCTCACTCTTGCCAAGCAAGAAGCCAGGAGGAGGACACCAACTAGTACAGGATTTGAGGGCCATTAGCAAAGTGACTCTTTCCTTACACCCAGTCATTCCGAACCCTCAGTATACTCTCCTCAGCCAAATTCCATGGTCAGCCAGAAGGGTTGCGTGCTTCGACCAGAAGGATGCTTTCTACTGCCTCTGCCTGGCTCCACAAAGGCAATCATTGTTTGCCTTTGAATGGACTGAGCCCGTTACAGAGTGCCAGATGCAGCTGACCTGGACACTACTTTCCCAAGGTTTCAACAACTCGCCCATTATTCTGGGGGAAGCCCTAGGTTCAGATCTCGCTGACATTCTGAAGGTAACCGCAGGATATGCCCTTCTCCAATATATAGAAGACCTCCTTTCCAGTGACACCCAGGAAGACTGTATGAAAGGTACACAGGCCCTCCTACAGCTCTGATCCTACTTTGGGTACCAGGCCTCTTGGAAAAAGGCACAGATTCGTCAGCAGCAGGTCCAATACTTAGTCTCCCTCCTCACAAAAGGAAAAAGAGAACGAGGACCGGAAAGGAAGAAAGTGTGGCACCACACTGCCACAGCCCCAAACAAAACGAGGCTTGTGTGAATGTTTAGGGGCCAGGGGGTTCTGTCGCATTGGGAATCCTCAGATGCTCAGCCATAGTGAGTTCCCTCTATGACCTTTTGGAAGGACCAAACTGGGAGCTCCTCGCATGGACTGAGGAGGTGAGGGCTGCTTTCACAGAAATAAAGTTGGCTCTGGGAGAAGCCCCAGCCCTTGGTTTGCCTGACATAGACAGACCCTTTAACTTCTTCACACACGAAAAGGCGTGCTCACTCAGAGCATGGTGCCTCGGCAATGGCTAGTGTTCTAACTGTCAAAAAAAAAAAATTGATCCTGTGGCTGGAGGATGGCCCCTTTGCCTCAGACTTCAGAGCCACAGTCCTGCTCATCAAGTTTGCAGACAAGCTCACACTGGGCCAAACATTTAATGTTAACGTCCCACACATGGTCGTGTGGCTCACAAGCAACCAAGGATATCATTTCCTCTCCATTTCTCAGCTGACACATTCCCAAGGCCTTCTCTATGAGAACCCAAGGCTCACTCTCAAAACAGTGTAAGAACACTAAACCTGGCCACCTTCCTTCCCACAGAGGAGGGAGAACCTGACCATGACTGTTCTGGAGTAGTGGATGAAGTCTACGCCAGCTTCCCAGACTTCCAAGACCAGGGTATAACAAGCCCAGGGATCACCCTGTTCAGCGATGGGAGCAGGTTTTTAGAGGAGTGCAGCCAAAGAGCAGGGTATGCGGTCATCACTACCACGGAAGTTCAGGAAGCTAAGGCCTTGTCGGAAGGATGGTCGGCACAATGGGCTGGACTCAGTACGCCTTAACCTGAGACATCATCCTTACAAAAGTAAATGAGTTAACATCTACATCAATTCCATGTATGGCTTTGCTACTGTGATGTACATGGGGCCATCTATAGAGAAAAAGGCCTCCTTACCGCTTCAGAGAAAACTATCAAAAACGAGGAAGAAATACTAAAGCTTCTTGAGAACATATGGCTACCAGTCAAAGTAGCTATCCTACACTGTAAGGGACCTCAGAAATGAGATGACCCCATAAATCAAGGAAATCACCAGGCCGACAAAACAGCCAGAGTGGCTGCATGAGGTGACCTAGGTGAAGCTCCTACCTACACTCTGACTCTTGCGCCCCAGAAGGAAGCCTCCCCACCCATGGACACAAGTGAAGAAAGAAGTTGGGCTTCCACAGAAGGGGACACACTAAGCAAACACGGATGGTGAGTCTTGTCCCATCATCTATGTGAAAGCAGCTAGTGAAGGAAGATAACTAACTCACCCTCTTAGGGAACTGCTCTAGAGGTCCTCTTCAAAAAGAACTACGGTATCAGCCAACTGCCAGCATTATGCCAGGCTGTCAGTGAATAATGTGTAATGTGTGCCAAAAACAATGCTTGCTCGGCCCCACGGCCCCTGTCTGGTTCACAAAGGATGGACTTAGGGGTGGACTTTACCAACATACAACCAAATAAAGGGTTGAGGTACCTCCTTGTAATAATCTGCACCAATTTGGGATGCGTCCAAGCTTTCCAGACCAGAATGGGATGAATTCACGAGGTGGCCAAAGGTCTTCTATGGGAGATTGGGCTTAACCACACACAGTATTAATGGACCTGCGTTTGGAGCGGACATTATACGAACCCTAACAAAGTCCCTTAACATTGCCTGGAAACTGCACACTGCTTAACGCCCCCAGGGATCAGGGAAAGGTAGAGCAGATGAACTGCACCCTCAAGGAAACCCTGGCCAAGTTCCACCAAGAGACTAGCCCCCATGGTCAGATTTGATTCGGCTGGTCCTCCTGTGTGCCCAATGCCCGCCTGGGGCACTGGGATTCTCCCCTTTTGAGTTATTATATGGGCGATCCTCCACCCGACCCCTACGTACACACACACATTTAGGAAAGCTCCCAGGAGATGTACACCAGATTGCACGCAAGGAAATAAGATAACAGGTCCAGAACTTGGGGGCAGTCCTAAACAAGTTAGAGATACACCATAGAGAGGGTCACCATTTCCTTAGGGACCCCCGTTCACTTCTTTCAGCCAGAAGACTCTGTGTGGGTCAAAGATTGGAAGAAGGAACCTCTTATACCATGGTGGACTGGGCCTCACACTGTTATTCTAACAACTCCTACAGCCCCCAAAACTTCAGGTATCACCCCATGGGTCCATCACTCCACAGTTAAGAAGTCCAACTCAGAAGAACCCACAACCTGGCGAAGTGATCCAGATCCAGTCATCACGCTTAACCTTCCCTCAAAAGGGAACTGACCCCTGACGTGTCCAGCCGTGCTCCAGCCACACCATGGGAGATGACTGGTCTGCACACAGCAGAAGCTTGAGGAACAAATGCATGAACCAAGCCCAGGGATTTGAATGCAACTCTGGCAACACTTGCGCCTTACTGGTGTCATAAGCCTGGTCTTACTTCTTACTGTTGGGCTGATAGAGACTCCGCCAACAATCTGCACATGGTGCAAAAGATGCATCCTGAGCCTCACGTACCTCCTCTGGATGGGAGGGTTCCAAGTATTGCCTGTATATTATGATAACCGCTCTCACCCTCACAACTGCAACTTATCCACTTTGCCCCCACAATTGTTTTAGGACAATAAGGGTGTCCAGGGTGTTCAGTACATTTCCCTCCCTCCACAAAGATTGCTACACGGGAAAAAACACCCACTCTGTATCAGTCACCTGGTGCCCCAAGTGCTAAGTATTGGACCGAGGATATAATCAAAACTATCACTAACCCATGTCACAACAAGGGCCTGCAGAGAGGGAAGCAAACTTGCTACACTTACCTTTCTCAATGGGGAATCTCGCACAGGGGAGGGCTGCACTACAGGGCCCTTCAAAAAGTTATAAAGCATACCCAGGATAGGGTAATACAAGCCATAAAGGCGACCACTCTGCCAGAAGCCTACCAACGTTTGAAACTTCAGCCGTCAATCAGATGCCTACCAATTCCCTACTCCAGCATTGGGCCGACACTGCTCTACTAGTCCTCCATAAGATAGATAATCACATGCAAACCTGCTGGATGTGCTTGCCCCTCAGCCAGAGGACTTACTTAGCTACTCCAATCCGTTTGACCTAGGAATCTCCTGAAAACCTCAAAACCAACACCTCTGTCTTAATTGGACCCCTGGGCACTAGGGGTGCCAATGCCGACAATCTAATCCATACAGTCCCTGAATTCCCTCTCTAGGAGGAAGAGATAGAACCTTAATGAGGACTACAACCCTATGTTGCACCCTTGGGGTGTTCTATCTGTGTTCTAATTCGGCCTATCGATGCTTAGAAGCCAACTGGACTCCGAAATGTTATTCCATCTTCCGGACCCCAGAGATCTTTGTATACACTGAAGATCAGTTGCTAACAACCTTTAGCCCCAAGTCTCAGGCTAAACGGGCAGTCCTGCTACCCATTCTGATAGGGTCAGAAATTGTGACAGGAATAGGAACTGGATAAGGGGGCATAGTTTTATGCATAGGACTGTACCATAGACTATCTCAAGAGCTAAATGAAGACATGGAACGGGTGGCCAATTTTCTGGTAAATTTACAAAACCAAATAAACTCTCTGGTGGCAGTAATCCCCCAAAATACAAAAGCCCCCAACCTCCTCACTTCAGAAAATGGAGGGACTTGCAAATTTTCGGGGGAGGAATGTTGCTATTTTGAAACCGTCAGAAATACTCACAACTAAGGTTAAGGAACTAAAACAGAAAATAATAATAATAATAATAATAATAATAATAATAATAATAATAATAATAATAATAATAATTCAACATAGACAACAGGAAAGTATCAATCAATGGAACAAATGAGATCTCACGGATTGGGATCCTGGCTTCCTGCCCTGGCAGGGCCCCTCTTCTTCATAATTTTACTTGTACTCTTTGGCCCCTGTATACTGAATAACATAATACATTTTATTGAAAACACTGTTGCTCGCCAAACTACTGCAGGCATCTTAGCCTTCTGAGGGTACCAACCTAAAAAACTGAAAGGTGATACCTACTAAAAAGGTTTCTTAAAAGGCATAAAATGGGATAATGTTGGAGAAGTGAATAAAATACTGCACCAATGATGGCCGCTGGGACTAAAATGAACTCTGGTCTCTGTCTTAGAGACCCCACCTCCTGGTTCTTCTTCCTTTGATTCCTGTGTGCAGGAAAACCATCACAGATATGGCAGCTGATGACTGTAAATTTCCTGCCCCACTTGCATTCAGCGCTCAGACGTTTGGAGAAACAGGGTCCTCTGAGCCCGCCGTTCCACCAAGATCTACAATCCAAAGAAGATCTCCGAGCGCCATTTGGTTTTTCCACCAGCGTTCCAGCCTGGTTCTGGATCATTATAAACACAGAAGTGAGCAAGACAGACCAAGTCCCTTCGTATACAGTATAAGGAGGTAGAGGACCATGAACTGGTAAACAAGTAATGAACAAGTGCACAAGGGTAATGGGGTGCTGGGACTCAACCAGCTCCAAGTTGTCGAAAGCAAACATATGCTATATCACCCATCTCATGTATGGATCATAGTTCTAAGTGTTGTGACATTTATAATTGATACACGTGATAACTGCCAGGGTATTTCCCCTTTTCCCAACTTACATTTATTTTGAAGAACTTATGTGAGTGTATGAAAGATACTGGCGATTCCGAGAATCAGTAGATGCTGGTGGACCAGGTTTGAAATAGCAGCCCCAGAGGTCAAAAGACACAATATCCAATCATGTTTGTTATTTTTTAACAACTTCATTAATGTTTAACTGATATACACAAACTGTACATATTTAAAGTACGTAGTTGGTGGAGCACCTGGATGGCTGTCATTTGAGCATGAGACTCTTGATTTTGGCTCAGGTCACGATCCCAGGTTCGATTAAGCCCTTTATTGGGCTCCATGCTAAGCATGGAGTCTGCTTAAGATTCTCTCTTTCTCCCTTGCCTCTCTACCCCAGATATGAAGGCTTCCTCTCTGTCTCTGAAAAAAAAGGCCCTAATAAATAAATTATTTAATTAATAATTAATACTAATACTAATAAATACAATTGCATAATATGGTAAATTTTGGTCACATATCAACCAATGTATACATAACAAGGAAAAGAATATGTCTGTCACCACTAAAAATGTCCTTGTATCCCTTAGATATCCCTCCATCCCCCACGTCTTCCGGATTCCCATTCCTAGGCAATCTCTGCTCTGTTTTCTGTCCCTACATATTATCTTGCATTTTCTAGAATACTATACAAATAAAATTATATAAGACATAATCCTTATTATTTAGGAGTGGGGAGTTGACTTCTTTTACTTAGTATTTTGAAGATTATCCATAGTGTTGTGTGTATCAATAGTCTGTTACTACTTTGTTTATCCGTTCACATGTCAGTGGACATTTGTATTATTTCCAAATGTGGCGTATTTATTTCTTTTTCTGAGAGAGAGAGAGTGAGAGAGAGGGAGTGAGAAGGAGAGGGGAGTGTGGAAGGAGAGGTGGGGGAGAGATAGGGAAAAGGAGAGGGAGAGAGAGAGGGAGATAGAGAGGGAGAGGCAGAGGGGGAGGGAGAGAGAAAGAGAAAGAGAGAGTAGAGGGAAAGAGAAAAAGAATCTTAAGCAGCCTCCATGCTTAGTGTGGAGCTCCATGTGAGTCTCAATATCACGGCCCTGGGATAATGACCCAAGCAGAAATCAAGAAATCTACCAACTGAGGCACCAGGTGCTCCTTAGCCTATTGAAAACAAAGCTTCTATAAACATTCATTATTTCTTTTCTTTCCTTTTTGTTTCTTTTGTTTTCATTTCTTTTCTTCTCTGTTCTTTATTTTATTTATTTATTTTTTGTACGATCGTATACTTTGATCGCTCTAGGGAAAATATTTGAGAGTAGATTTGGCTGAGTCATAGAATAGGTTGCATGTTCAGCGTTTTAGGATACTGTCAAACTGTTTGCCCGGGTAGTTTTATCACTTTTACATTCTCATCAGCAGTGTGTGAGAATTCCAGTTCTTTCATATCCTAGCTAACACTTCAGAGCCCTGTCTTTTGATTTTAGACATCTTGTAGGCATGAAGTAGTAGTTTATCTCATTGTATCTCATTTATCTCATTGTAGTTTATATTTGCATTTCCCCTCATGATGCCGAACACATTTTCTTTTTTTTTTTTTTTTTTTTAATTTTTTTTTCAACATTTATTTATTTTTGGGACAGAGAGAGACAGAGCATGAACGGGGGAGGGGCAGAGAGAGAGGGAGACACAGAATCAGAAACAGGCTCCAGGCTCTGAGCCATCAGCCCAGAGCCTGACGCGGGGCTCGAACTCACAGAACGCGAGATGGTGACCTGGCTGAAGTCGGACGCTTAACCGACTGCGCCACCCAGGCGCCCCCCGAACACATTTTCATGTGTGTATCTGCTGTACATATATCTTTTTTGGTAATGTGTCTTCTCAAATCTTTTGCCTTTTTTTGGATTATTTCCCTTCAGATTATTGAATTTTGCGGATTGCCCATATGTTCTAGATAAAAGTCCCATTTCACATAGATGATTGGTAAATATATTCTCCCAGTCTCAGTCTTGTGATTTCAAAGTCTTTGTTCATGGAAAAGCAAAAGTTTTAGTGTGATAAAATCCAATCATATGTTTTTCTTGTAATGAATCATATTGTTGGTGGTGTAGCTACGAAATGTTTGCCTAAGCCCAGGTCATAATGGTTTCCTACTTTAGGTACTTTAAAAATGTTATCCTACTGTATTCTAGATTGCATGGGTTCTGATGAGAAATCATTTCCCTCCCTTTCCCTGGATGAAAGCAATTTGATTGTGGGGTGCCTTGGTGTAATCTTCCTCATATTTCCTGTCCTTGAGGTTCATTGACCTTATTGGAACTATATATTTTTAGTTTGCATCAACCTTAACAACTATAAATTCAAATTCGTTTCATTATTTACTCAAATTAGTTTTCTTGTCTGTGTTCCTTGGAGATACAATTACATGTATGTTGGATGGCTTGCAGGCATATTTTGTCTGTGTGTTTCATTTCAGACGATTTCCATTGCTATGTCTTTAGGTTCATCAACCTTTTTTTTTTCTGCACTGTCTATATGCCTTTAATTCCATTCAGTAATCATAGACCAGATTTCTTATTTTAGTCATTGCTTTTGTCATGCGAAGTTTGGTTTAGGTGTTACATACCACTTGCATGTCTCTATTTAACATGCTCATTCTGCTCTATAATTTCTTCGATATACTGATAATAGTTATAATAACTATTTGAGTGTTCGGATGTATAAATTATATCATTTGTGTAATTTCTGGGTCAGTGTCAGTTGAGTTCCCCTTCCTTACGTGTCTTATTTTCCTGCTTCTTTGCATACCCCAGAATTTTTTATGGGTTGCCAAACGTGGTCAGTTTAAGCCTGTCAGTTGCTGGATACTTTTAGATTCCTAAAAATATCCTTGGTTCTTGTTTTGGACATAATTTAGTTACTTACAAATAGCTTGATCCTTTCAGGTCTTTCTTTAAAGATATTTTGGGCAAGGCACAGGCAGCACTTAGTTTAGCGATAATTTTTGTCCAGTACTGACACAAATTTCAAGTATTTTACAAATGGCATGTACATTGTGAGGTCTTCCACACTGGCTGTCAGGCATTATTCCTGACCCTGTATGGCAGTGGGTATTATTCCTTCCCCTGGTCTCAGTGTCCTCAAACACAAGAGTTTATCAATATTCCATTGAATACCAAGGCAGACCAGTGTTGATCTCTCGAGTTCTCTCTGTGAACAACTTTCTCTTCTTTGGTACTCTGCTCTGTGAAATATAGCAGTCTTCCTGAATCTGTAACTACCCCCTCCACAATGCAGGGAAAATGTTGGGCTATGCCAGCTATCTCCTCTCTATACCACAGACTCAAAACCCAGCCTAGTCAATAAGCTAGGGCACTATAGGAACCATTTCACTTATTTCCCAATATCAGGGATCACTGCCCTTCACTGCCTCATCTCTGATATTTTGAGAACAGCTTCTTATATATTTTGTCTACGCTTTTAGCTGCTTCCATAGGAGTATAAATCTAGTGTTTGTTATTACATTTGGCTGGAAGTAGAAGTGTTAACACCAATTTACATTTTAGTATTGAGTCTAACTTCTCTGGCTTTGTTCTTTTATCTTTTTATTCTCCTTTGATGATAGATTTAATGTGGACATATGGAGAATGGCCATTGCTAGACATAGGGAGAAACTAGGGATGAGCTGGCAGATTGGAAGTATAGTTAGAAAAGAGAAAAAAAGGAAAGAAAGAGAATATGCAGTCAAATCTTGAAGAAAGGAATTGATGGCGATTGTCAAAGCCATGTGAAATCCCAGCGCCCACTTTAACAGACATAATATGAGAATTGAAAATAATGTTTTCGACTTGGAAACCTTAATCTGCCAGTGAGCTTTACTAATTTTTACTAGTCTTCATAACTCCGTAACAAAGGCCGAGGTTTGGAATTTCTCACCTTTGTTTCTCAGAGAGAAAACACACCAATGTCACCCAGAAATCAGTGCTTGGGTGAAAACTAGACATTTTAAATGATTTTTTTTTTACTGCTTTCTTCCAATGTTTCTTTAGCAGTGTTCGCCTTTCAAGATAAACTGTGGCACAGAAGAAAACACACTGGACATGGAGGAGGAGTCTAGGGTTGTTGTCTAACACCGTCATAAACAAGTTATGGGGAAGGCACTTGACTTTCCTAGGTCTCAATTTCCTCACCTGTAAATTGGAATAAGGACTGCCATATGAAGGGCCATTGTGAGATTAAATGAGATGAGGCATGTGCCAGTTTTACAGAGCCTAACACTTAATATTACATGCAAGGGTCTGTGTATTATTTATTCTAGAGGGAGGGATTTGCATTTTTTTTTCAGTGGAAGGAAAGAGATGAATATACAACTGGACTATCAAATAAGAGGTGGATAGAGGACTGGCTTACTGGTCTACCTCCTTGTACTCTTTCAGCCATCCTGGCCCTGGGCTGCCTCCAAATTGAAGAATCAGTGTCAGAAGACCTGAGATTCCCCCGTAGGTATCTGACCCCAGACAGACTTTTAGCCTGTCTTAGCTGTTCAAATGAGGATAATGATGGCTATCATCTGTGGAGCACGTGTTCCGTGTTGTCAGGTGTTGGATTAAGCACCTTGCCAATAGTGTCATTTAATCTTTTTGACCCTTTCTTATTATTTCCATTTTATAAATTAGGCAACTGAGTTCCAGTTATGTTAAGTAATTGGTCCAAGATAACACACACACGAGTGGGGTGGCTGGGATGGGCACCAACTCTGCTCCTATGCCAACATGCATGCTCTCACCCATGTTACACTGCCTTCCCATGAGCGTGTTAAGGGTTTGGAAAGCCACCTCTGATAAAGTAACATGGAGTATGTTGGTGTCCTAGCTAAGATCGTTTTCCCTTACCTTACCGAAAACATTTTCATATTACCTGAAACACTAGTCCCTGCACAAGACACCTTTCCTCGAATTTCTCTTAACGCTATACACTGGTCAGAATATAAAAAGCAACGACTTCAGAACTTGAAAGTTAGCAATAGGAGGTGAATGAGGGAAGGGAAGAAAAACAAGAATAACCCTGTGATGGTTATTATTACGTGTCTACTTGAGTTGGCCGTGGGGTGCCCAAGACTAAACATTTTTTCTCGGGGTATTTGTAGAGTGTTTCTGGGTGAGATTAGCGTTTGATTTGGTGGACTCAGTAAAGCACTATCGTCCCCAGTGAGTGTGGGCAGCATTCAATATCCTGAGGTCCCGAAGAGAACACAGGGTAGAAAAAGGAGGAATCCATGTCCCACCGCTTCTTTTCTCAGCCTTAGAGGTTGATCCCGCTTAGAGGCAGAGCATTGGGTAGGGGTAGGTTGGTTCCCCGGAAGTACCTTCGGTCCAACCACCCACAGTGATGTGATTTCCCTCCAGGACTGAAATGAGGGCCCATGTGCCCTTATGGGTCAGGGCTAGCGTTGGAAGGGCGGAGCCAAACATATGTGTGGGCCAGACTGAAACTGGCTCTGGATCTCTTCCTCCAACTCCATCACGGAAGTGGAAATGTCATGGAGAGAGTGTGACTTCCACTCAGGATTTTCCCCAATGGTAATTGGCCCCAATCCGTTATTTCTTTTAGACGTCCATGCTAGGTGCCTTTAGGGCCAGAGCCCAGGCCAGCGTTAAGGTTAGGTCCCAGCTACCTGCATGTAGATTTCCTGGTTTCCCAATACCATTTGTTGAAGAGACTGTCTTTCCCCCATTGTTTATTCTTGCCTCCTTTGTTATAGGTTAATTTACCACATAAGCATGGGTTTATTTCTGGGCTTTCTATTCTGTCCAATCGACCTATGTGGCGGTTTCTGTGTCACTACCCATACTAATTGGTTTACTTGAAGCTGTGTAGTACATCTTGAAATCTGGGATTTTGATACCTCCATCTATGTTTTTGTCCTTCAAGAATATTTTCACGATTCAGGGTCTTTTGTGGTCCCATACAAATTGTAGTATTAGTTGTTTCAGTTCTGTGAAAAGTGCCTTTGGTATCTTGATAGCGATTGCATTGAAACTGTAGATAGTTATGAGTAATATGGACATTGTAATGATATTAATTCTTCCAGTGCATGATCATGGGATATCTTTCCATTTGTTTGTGTCATCTTCAATTTCATCATTGACTTATAGTTTTCACACTACAGGTCTTTCACTTCTTTGGATAAGTTGAATTGTAGCTATTTTACTCTCCTTCTCTTTTTGGTGCAATTATGAACGGTGTTGTTTTCTTAATTTCTCTTTCTGTGACTTCATTATTATTATAAAAACCCTACCAATTTCTGTGTATCAGTTCCGTATCTGCAACTTTCCTGAATTCCTTTATTACTTCTTCTGGTTTTGGGGGTAAGTTTTAGGGTTTTCTATGCATATTCTTATGTCATCTGCGGATAGTGACAGTTTAGCTTGTTTACAAATGTAGATGACTTTAATTTCTTTTCTCTTATCTGATTCCTGTGACTAGGACTTCTAGTGTTATATGAAACAAGAGTGGCAAAAGTAGACATATTTATCTTGTTCTTGATCTTAGATGGAAAGCTCTCAGTTTTTCACCATTGAGATGTTAGGTGTGAACTTTTTAATATAAACAATATAAAAATAATATTTTCATGTATTGAGGCATGTCCGCCCCCCCCCCGACTTTGTTGAGACTTTTACCATGCATACATGTTAAATTTTGTCATATGTTTGCGGGCGCCTGGGTGGCGCAGTCGGTTAAGCGTCCGACTTCAGCCAGGTCACGATCTCGCGGTCCGTGAGTTCGAGCCCCGCGTCGGGCTCTGGGTTGGTGGCTCGGAGCCTGGAGCCTGTTTCCGATTCTGTGTCTCCCTCTCTCTCTGCCCCTCCCCCATTCATGCTCTGTCTCTCTCTGTCCCCAAAATAAATAAACGCGTTGAAAAAAAAATTAAAAAAAAAAATTTTGTCATATGCTTTTTCTGCATTTATTGGTATAATCATATGATATTTACCCTTCGTTTTGTTGAGGTGGGATATTATGTTGATTGATTTGATGAGCCATCTTTTTTTCCCTGGAATAAAAGCCACGTAATAATTTTAGTGTGTTGTTGAGTGGAGTTTGGTAATATTTTATTGAGGAATTTAAAGTCTATTTGGTTTGATATAGGTGTTGCTACCTGGTTCTGAGTTGTTGTTGTTGTTTGATGTTATTTTTGTTGTCCTTGTTGTTGTTTGCTTTCATTTGCATGGGAAATGTATCTCCATCCCTTCACTTTCAGTCTGTATGTGTCTAGGTCTGAAGTGGGTCTGTGCTAGGGAGCATATGGATGAGTGTTGTTTTTTATCCATCCTGTTACCCGATATATTTTGACTGGAGCACTTCAGCCGTTTATATTTAAAGTAATTGTTGACCGTTATGTACTAATTGTAATTTTGTTCTTTGTTTTCCGGTTGCTTTTGTAGTTCTCTGTTTCTTTTTTTCCGTACTCTCTTTCTTTCTCATAGATTAATTGTTGTTGTGCTTTACTTGGGTTTCTTTTTCCTTATTTTTCATGTATTTTGTGTTTTGAGTTTGTTATCACAAGGCTTACATATAACATCCCAAGGAACAGCAGTCTATGTTATTTTGGTGGTCTCTTAAATATACACACATTCGAGAAATTTAAGAAGACTAACCTTTGGGGCAACTGGGTGGAGCAGTCAGTTAAGTGTGCGATTTCGAGCTCAGGTCATGATCTCACAATACGTGAGTTTGAACCGCATGTTGGACTCTGTGCTGACACCTCAGAGCCTGGAGCCTGCTTCAGATTCTCTGCCTCCCCCACTCTCTGTCCCTCCCTGTTAACACTCTGTCTCTCTCTCTCTCTCTCTCTCAAACATGAAATAAAACATATATTTTTTAGTAAAATAAAATACGAACTGACTTTTTAAAGTCCCTCCTCCATATTTTATGTGTATGTTGTCATTATTTACATCTTTTTATTCATAATCTGTAATATCTAATTATGATTTTCCCAGTGAACAATTCTTGCATTGCTGATTAGTGGTGATAAACTTCTTTATCTTCTGTTTGAGAAACTCTTTATCTCTTTTTTTTTCAAATGTTAATGATAATCTTTCCAGGTAAAGTTTTCTTGGTCGTGGGATTATCCTTTCAGGCCTTTGAAGATACCTTGTCACTCTTTCCCAGCATGCCAACTTTCTGCTGAAAAATCAGCTGACAACTTTAGGTGTTTGTTTGTTGAGATCTGTTTTTCAAATCATAGGTAACTTTTGCTTCTCTCTTAAAACTTTGGAAATTCTTTATCAATTTTAAACCTTGACATTTTAATTATTATGTGTCAACTCTCCCCAGGAGAACAGAGGGAAGATGGCGGCGTAGGAGGACACTGGAATCACCGCGCGTCCTGCTGATCACTTAGATTCCACCCACACCTGCCTAAATAACCCAGAAAACCGCCAGAGGATTAGCAGAGTGGAGTCGCCAGAGCCAAGTGTAGACGAGAGGCCCATGGAAAAGGGTTGGAAGGTCAGCGAGGCGGTGCGCGCTCCAGGAACTGGCGGGAGGGAGCCGGGCGGACAGGCGGCTCGCTGGCCAAGCAGAGCCCCTGAGTCTGGCTTGCAAAAGCGGAGGGGCCTGACGGACTGTGTTCCGACAGCAAGCGCGACTTACCTTCTGGGAGGTCATAAGTTAACAGCTCTGCTCGGAAAGCAGGAAGGCTGGAGGACAAAGGAAGGGAGAGATGCTGATCCCCCGGATGACAGAGCTCAGTTTGGTAGGGAACAAAGGCGCTCGCCAGCGCCATCTCCCCCACCCATTCCCCAGCCAAAATCCCAAAGGGAACCAGTTCCTGCCAGGGAACTTGCTAGCTCAGCGCAAACACCCAACTCTGTGCTTCTGCAGAGCCAAACCTCTGGCAGTGGATCTGACTCCCTCCCGCTGCCACAGGGCCCCTCCTGAAGTGGATCACCTAAGGAGAAGCGAGCTAATCCTGCCCCTCCTGCCCCTGTGCACCTTGTCTACCCACTCCAGCTAATATGCCAGAAACCCAGCATCACAAGCCTGGCAGTGTGCAAGTAGCCCAGACAGGCCATGCCACTCTACAGTGAATCCCTCCCCTAGTTGAGGGGAAGAGAAGGCACACACCAGTCTGACTGTGGCCCCAGCCGTGGGCTGGGAGCAGTGGTCAGGTCTGACTGCGGCTCCACCCACCAACTCCAGTTATACACCACAGCACAGGGGAAGTGCCCTGCAGGTCCCCACCATGCCAGGGACTATCCAAAATGACCAAGCAGAAGAATTCCCCCCAGAAGAATCTCCAGGAAATAACAACAGCTAATGAGCTGATCAAAAAGGATTTAAATAATATACAGGAAGTGAATTTAGAATAATAGTCATAAAATTAATCGCTGGGCTTGAAAACAGTATAGAGGACAGCAGAGAATCTCTTGCTACAGAGATCAAGGGACTAAGGAACAGTCACGAGGAGCTGAAAAACGCTTTATACGAAATGCATAATGAAATGGAAAACATCAGGGCTCGGATTGAAGAGGCAGAGGAGAGAATAGGTGAACTAGAAGATAAAGTTATGGAAAAAGAGGAAGCTGAGAAAAAGAGAGATAAAAAAATCCAGGAGTATGAGGGGAAAATTAGAGAACTAAGTGATACACTAAAAAGAAATAATATACACATAATTGGTATCCCAGAGGAGGAAGAGAGAGCGAAAGGTGTTGAAGGGGTACTCGAATAAATAAGAGCTGAGAACTTCCCGGATCTGGGGAAGGAAAAAGCATTGAAATCCAAGAGGCACAGAGAACTCCCTTCAGACGTAACTTGAATCGATCTTCTGCACGACATATCATAGAGAAACTGGCAAAATACAAGGATAAAGAGAAAATTCTGAAAGCAGCAAGGGGTAAACGTGCCCTCACATATAAAGGGAGACCTATAAGACTCGTGACTGATCTCTCTTTTGAAACTTGGCAGACCAGAAAGAATTGGCACGAGATTTTCAGTGTGCTAGACAGAAAAAAATATGCAGCCAAGAATCCTTTCTCCAGCAAGTCTGTCATTTAGAATAGAAGGAGAGATAAAGGTCTTCCCAAACAAACAAAAACTGAAGGAATTTGTCACCACTAAACCAGCCCTACAAGAGATCCTAAGGGGCACCCTGTGAGACAAAGTACCAGAGACATCACTACAAGCATAAAACATACAGACATCACAGTGACTCTAAACCCGTATCTTTCTATAATAACACTGAATGTAAATGGATTAAATGCGCCAATCAGAAGACATAGGGTATCAGAATGGATAAAAAAACAAGACCCATCTATTTGCTGTCTACAGGAGACTCATTTTAGACCTGAGGACACCTTTAGATTGAGAGTGAGGGGATGGAGAACTATTTATCATGCTACTGGAAGCCAAAAGAAAGCTGGAGTAGCCATACTTCTATCAGACAAACTAGACTTTCAATTAAAGACTGTAACAGGAGATGAAAAAGGACATTATATAATAGTGACAGGGTCTATCCATCAGGAAGAGCTAACAATTACAAATGTCTATGTGCCGAATACCAGAGCCCCCAAATATATAAAGCAATTACTCATAAACATAAGCAACCTTATTGATAAGAATGTGGTAATTGCAGGGGACTTTAACACCCCACTTACAGAAATGGATAGATCATCTAGACACACGGTCAATAAAGAAACAAGGGCCTTGAATGAGACATTGGATCAGATGGACTTGACACATATATTTAGAACTCTGCATCCCAAAGCAACAGAATATACATTCTTCTCGAGTGCACATGGACCATTCCCCAAGATAGATCATATACTGGGTTACAAAACAGCCCTTCATAAGCTTACAAGAATTGAAATTATACCATGCATACCTTCAGGCCACAATGTTATGAAGCTTGAAATCAACCACAGAAAAAAGTCTGGAAAACCTCCAAAGGCGTGGAGGTTAAAGAACACCCTACTAACGAATGAGTGGGTCAACCAGGCAATTAGAGGAGAAATTAAAAAATATATGGAAACAAACGAAAATGAAAATACAACAATCCAAACGCTTTGGGACGCAGCAAAGGCAGTCCTGAGAGGAAAATACATTGCAATCCAGGCCTATCTCAAGAAACAAGAAAACTCCCAAATACAAAATCTAACAGCGCTCCTAAAGGAAATAGAAGCAGAACAGCAAAGGCAGCCTAAACCCAGCAGAAGAAGAGAAATAATAAAGATCAGAGCAGAAATGAACAATATAGAATCTAAAAAAACTGTAGAGCAGATCAACGAAACTAAGAGTTGGTTTTTTGAAAAAACAAACAAAATTGACAAACCTCTAGCCAGGCTTCTCAAAAAGAAAAGGGAGATGACCCAAATAGATAAAATCATGAATGAAAATGGAATAATTACAACCAATCCCTCAGAGATACAAACAATTATCAGGGAATACTATGAAAAATTATACGCCAAAAAACTGGACAACCTGGAAGAAATGGAGAAATTCCTGAACACCCACACTCTTCCAAACTCAATCTGGAGGAAATAGAAAGCTTGAACAGACCCTTAACCAGCGAAGAAATTGAATCGGTTATCAAAAATCTCCCAAGAAATAAGAGTCCAGGACCAGATGGCTTCCCAGGGGAGTTCTACCAGACGTTTAAAGCAGAGATAATACCTATCCTTCTCAAGCTATTCCAAGAAATAGAGAAGGAGGGAAAACTTCCAGACTCATTCTATGAAGCCAGTATTACTTTGATTCCTAAACCAGACAGAGACCCAGTAAAAAAAGAGAACTACAGGCCAATATCCCTGATGAATATGGATGCCAAAATTCTCAATAAGATACTAGCAAATCGAATTCAACGGCATATAAAAAGAATTATTCACCATGATCAAGTGAGATTCATTCCTGGGATGCAGGGCTGGTTCAACATTCGCAAATCAATCAACGTGATACATCACATTAACAAAAAAAAAAAAAAAAAAAAAAGAGAGAAGAAACATACGATCCTGTCAATCGATGCAGAAAAGGCCTTTGACAAAATCCAGCACCCTTTCTTAATAAAAACCCTTGAGAAAGTCGGGATAGAAGGAACATACTTAAAGATCATAAAAGCCATTTATGAAAAGCCCACAGCTAACATCATCCTCAACGGGGACAAACTGAGAGCTTTTCCCCTGATCAGGAACACGACAGGGATGCCCACTCTCACCGCTGTTGTTTAACATAGTGCTGGAAGTTCTAGCATCAGCAATCAGACAACAAAAGGAAATCAAAGGCATCAAACTTGGCAAATATGAAGTCAAGCTTTCGCTTTTTGCAGATGACATGATATTATACATGGAAAATCCGATAGACTCCACCAAAAGTCTGCAAAAACTGATACATGAATTCAGCAAAGTTGCAGGATACAAAATCAATGTCCAGAAATCAGTTGCATTCTTATACACTAACAATGAAGCAACAGAAAGACAAATAAAGAAACTGATCCCGTTCACAATTGCACCAAGAAGCATAAAATCCCTAGGAATATATGTAACCAAAGATGTAAAGGATCTGTATGCTGAAAACTATAGAAAGCTTATGAAGGTTATTGAAGAAGATTTAAAGAAATGGAAAGACATTCCCTGCTCATGGATTTGAAAAATAACTATTGTCAAAATGTCAATACTACCCAAAGCTATCTACACATTCAATGCAATCCCAATCAAAATTGCACCAGCATTCTTCTCGAAACTAGAACAAGCAATCCTAAAATTCATATGGAAACACAAAAGGCCTCGAATAGCCAAAGGAATTTTGAAGAAGAAGACCAAAGCAGGAGGCATCACAATACCAGATTTTAGCCTCTACTACAAAGCTGTAATCAACAAGACAGCATGGTATTGGCACAAAAACAGACACATAGACCAATGGAATAGAATAGAAACCCCAGAACTAGACCCACAAATGTATGGCCAACTCATCTTTGACAAAGCAGGAAAGAACATCCAATGGAAAAAAGACAGTCTCTTTAACAAATGGTGCTGAGAGAACTGGACAGCAACATGCAGAAGGTTGAAACTAGACCACTTTCTCACACCATTCACAAAAATAAACTCAAACTGGATAAAGGACCTGAATGTGAGACAGGAAACCATCAAACCTTAGAGGAGAAAGCAGGAAAAGACCTCTCTGACCTCAACCGTAGCAATCTCTTACTCGACACATCCCCAAAGGCAAGGGAATTAAAAGCAAAAGTGAATTACTGGGACCTTATGAAGATAAAAATCTTCTGAACAGCAAAGGAAACAACCAACAAAACTAAAAGGCAACCAACGGAATGGGAAAAGATATTTGCAAATGACATATCAGACAAAGGGCTAGTATACAAAATCTATAAAGAGCTCACCAAACTCCAGACCCAAAAAAACAAATAAGCCAGTGAAGAAATGGGCAGAAAACATGAATAGACACTTCTGTAAAGAAGACGTCCGGATGACCAACAGGCACATGAAAAGAAGTTCAGCGTCGCTCCTTATCAGGGAAATACAAATCAAAACCACACTCAGGTATCACCTCACGCCAGTCAGAGTGGTCAAAATGAACAAATCAGGAGGATATAGATGCTGGAAAGGATGTGGAGAAACGGGAACCCTCTTGCACTGTTGGTGGGAATGCAAATGGGTGCAGCCACTCTGGAAAGCAGTGTGGAGGTTCCTCAGAAATTTAAAAATAGACCTACCCTATGACCCAGCAATAGCACTGCTAGGAATTTACCCAAGGGATACAGGAGAGCTGATGCATAGGGGCACTTGTACCCCAATGTTCATAGCAGCACTCTCAACAATAGCCAAATTATGGAAAAAGCCTAAATGTCCATCAACTGAGGAATGGATAAAGAAATTGTGGTTTATATACACAATGGAGGGGCGCCTGGGTGGCGCAGTCGGTTAAGCGTCCGACTTCAGCCAGGTCACGATCTCGCGGTCCATGAGTTCGAGCCCCGCGTCGGGCTCTGGGCTGATGGCTCAGAGCCTGGAGCCTGTTTCCGATTCTGTGTCTCCCTCTCTCTCTGCCCCTCCCCCGTTCATGCTCTGTCTCTCTCTGTCTCAAAAATAAATAAACATTAAAATTTTTTTTTAATAAGTTATGGCATGCTATGTGGCCTTTACAATTCATAGCCCTGCAGAACATTTATGACCTTGCGAAATGCTCCTATCACTAGAGGACCAAAAATGGGATTCACAGCTACATAGCTAATTTTGGTAAATGCATGTACATATACCTCTTCCCTGACGATTATAGCACAGTGTTAGAGGTGCTTACCTCCAGGGGCGCCTGAATGGCTCAGTCGGTTAAGCATGTGGCTCTTGATTTCAGCCCAGTTATGATTCCACAGGGTGTGCGATCAAGCTCCACATTGAGCTCTGCACTGACAGCGTGGAGCCTGCTTATGATTCTCTCTATCTCTCTCTCTCCTCCCATCCTCCACTTGTGCTCATCTCTCCCTCGTTCTCTCTCTCTGCCAAACATACATAAACATAAAAAAGGTGTTTAGATATGCTTATCTCCAGGTGTTTGACTTATGACCATTTTTCTTTCTTTCTTGTTTGTTTGCTAAATTTTCTGCAATAAACTTTAAGACCTCCATAATCATAAAGTAACGTTTCAAATAAATGATTTAGTCTAGTATCAGTTAAATAAATAAAACGTGTCAATTCATAAATTTATTAGGTCCATTGAACATATCAAGGATAGTTTCAAACAGTCCAGTGTTATTCCTTCAGCAGACTCCCTTCCCATCTGATTTGACGTTGACTCAACCACTTCACCAAGAAAGATTTCTAAACATTCACCATGTTTGAGTGTTTATAAAAGTTTCTGAAAGCATGCAAGACCGCATCCTTGCCTTCAAGAAACTTTCAATATTTGACGGTACAAAAAACCCAAACACGATACAAAGCACAGTGAGACTTCAAGGTCAAGTTTCATGTAGCAGGAGAAGTCCACTGAGCCGAGTTGATCAGTAAAGGCGTCTCAGAGGCATAGCACAAAGAATCTTAAAGGATGACCAAATTTCTAGTTGGCAGGCAGAAAGGAGGAGGACAAAGGCGACAAAAGCAAATGTGCGGGAATAAAGGAGGGGCAGGCATTCTGAGAACAGTGAGAACAACCCTCTTGGAGCTTGAGGTTATTCTACAACAGTGGCCATTAAGTATTTGTGACGATGACAAAGACTGGGTAGAAGATGATGGACCTACATAACCCATCACGTCCATACTCTTGTGGAAGAAGGTCTTGGTGACAGCGAAGAATTGGAGACCATCCGTTAGAACCTCAAGATGGTAATAACGAAGCAATTTGTAGAAACAAAACAATGAAAAGATAAAATTCTAAGCAAACTTCTCTAAGCCTATGAATTAATACCCAATCAACAATCAATTGAAATCCATGACCAACTCAAGACCCCTCTTGTGTTCCTCTCTTAATGGGGCTTTGTCTTCAGTTGCTCATGAGGGGAAGAGACTCATTGTCAGTCCTCCCCTCCTCAACGTCTTTCCTGTGATCCACTCAGTAGTAGGGGCTCTCAACTCCACCTCCAACGTATGCCAAGCCAGCTAGTCTCTCACCACCTTCTGCCTACTCTCCATTTTCGTTCTAAGCCCCATTCTGCCTTTCCCTTCCCACCAAAATCCCAGTTCGTTCTTTTCACTGCATCCGGAATGCAATGCAAAAATCCTGAGTCTGAGCAGTTCATTCCTCTGCTTAAGAGAACCCTCTAATCTCCACTGTACTCAAAATGACACATAGAATCTGTAACATGACACAAGATGTTGGCAGTCCTGTCTTGTCACCCCTCTAATGCCATCTTTCCTCATTCTCCTTTCATTAGGTGAACGTGACGGTCTGTTCTCCTGGTTGCTCAAATTAGACCTACGTAGTTTCTGCTTAGAATGCATTTTGTGTTCGCTAGGTTCCTTACCAGTACTTGCTATGGGTCCAAGTTTGAAAAAAGGACTTTTCTCCCCAAGAACTTTGTTGGCCAATCCTCTCATCTACACTTTGTCCCCTGTGCCATTCCTTCTCAGAACATTTAGTCTTTTTTTTAACAGCATTTGCCACACGTTGTAATTACACCTGTACCATTTGTAGCTAAGGTTTGAAACATCCTGAATATATGGAGCGTGCATGTTGGATTATCACTGTGTACTTGAACCTAATTGCACCTGACACGTAAGGTGTTCAATATGCCTATCCACGATGCCTGAAATAGGGGATGTTTAACTATCTCCCGGTGTGCCAGACTGCAATATACATGCAAGTCTTCAATAATCTCTACCACCAAATTTTGTCTACATATACAAAAAAGGGAAGGGTCACGTCCTCACGGATAGGAGAAACATTTTGCCTCGTTGATAGCTTCTATGGTGTAGCTTACATTTTGACCTACAAAAGACCCCATCCTGGAGATACAGTTTGTATGGATGCAGTGACAATTATGAGGAAATCAAAACAAAATACAGTCTTTATGGAGTGTAATGTGCCAGGAGTTTTTCCACATGTTTTACAGGCATTACCTGTAATCTCACCACTATACTGAACATAGGCGTTATACTTCCCTTTTACAAATTGGAAAAGCAAACTCGGAGGTATCATTTGCCTACAATCTAAGATCTGGCTGGTAGAAGAAATAGATGGGGTCAGGTAATTTACAAAATCCACATTTTGCCCAAGGTAACCTCTGGGAAATCAGAAAATGAGCGGCTTTCATAAGTGCAGCTGCCTAGAGCTTTTCAGAGGAGCTGTCTGTGTGGCGCCGGGGCTTTGGATCTCACTACCAGGAGTAACCCCCATTGTTGGGAAGGGCAAGAACACCCATCCATGGCAACTTAAGGTGTTTTAACCCCTGTCAAGATAGTGCAAGCCTCCAATTACTACATTTGGTACTTCAAGGAACACATCAAATCACACCTCGTGGGATTTTCAAAAATCACTCTGAGATGAGAAATCAAACAACAAAAGTCATAGCAACAGGAAGCAAGTAACACTTTCCAAAACACACCTCCTGAAGGGCCAGGCCATGGAGAGGGTATGAGCCCACTTTAAAGTAGCAGTGCTCTCAGGTGCATAGCACATAAAAGAAAAGAAACAAAAAACAAAACAAAACAAAACAAAACAACAACAACAACAACAACAACAACAACAACAACAACAACAACAACAACGTTAAAACTCATAAGGGATAGAAAACTATCCAAACTGATGAAACAGAAGAATTCCCCTGAGACGAATTTCCAGGAAGACGTGACTGTTAAAGAATCAATCAAAATAGACAAAAGCAGTATAACAACAAGAATGTAGAATCATAGTCATAAGATTAATCACTGGGCTTCAAAAAAGGCATAGAAGACAACAGAATTTATTATTGCAGTGATAAAAGAACTAAAACATAGCCATGGTTAATTGAAAAGGCAATGACATTGCGATTGATTTTCATCACTGATACAAAAACAGGTAAGCTGGAACCTTGGATGTCCATTACCCAAGTTAGTAGTTATGCGATTGTAGCAAAAACTAATTCTAAAAAAAAAAAAGGATTAACTAATGAAAAACAGAAAGATAAAATATGTCAAAGTTCAAATACCTAGCATGAGCCGTGCAGCTGTATAGTTGTTTAAAATTCTAGGATATCAAATAATATTATGTGATAACCATTGTAACACGTGCAAAGTTCACCATGTCGATCTTTGCTCTTCTAAATGTGGAGTCATACGGTATTAGACGTTATAGTATGTCTGAAAAATGAATATTAAAAAGTTTTTGAAAGTATATGTTTCTAGTGAGTTTGGTCATGTCAAATAAAGTGTGTCATTTCCAACACCTATTCACGTGCACTCTTAGTATGGCTAGAGTCCATAAAAAGTTAATGCACAATTGCAATAAACATGATTACCAGTGCAATGTATTTTTTTAGTTCCATTTGTTCATTTATTTGTAAGCCAGTATAGAGCATGGAGAATGTACCCTGTAGGTTCGGAATTCTCTCGTTGATTTCAAATGTCTTATTCGGGCTGCTACCAAAAAGACGGTAAAACAATATTATCTGCACCATGAACATGTAAAATTTGACACACCTCACTAGTATTACAATTTTGCTGTTTAGCATATGTGTTTACAAATACACACGTGTGCACTGGGTGAAGTTAGATGTTTCATACTCCTATCCATATCATGAGAGATTCAATATGTTTTAAAGAGTTAAATTCCAGTTACCAATTCTAATGTGGGATAACATGCACAGTTTTTTGCTATTTGTCACTTATTGTGCAATTATGAAGTTAACATAGAGCCCAAAGGGTAAATTCTTTTTTAACTACACTTAACTTAACGTATATCATTGAAAGTCAAACTTTGGCCTTTCGAAGATGACATGAGACTGAACGCGGAGAACCCAAAAACTCCATGAAAACGTTGCTAGATCTGATCCATGCATTGACCAAAATCACAGGATACAAAATAGTGTAAAGAAACTGGTTGCCTTTCTATACACCAATAAGGAAGCAACAGAAAGAGAAGTCAAGAAATCAATGCCAGTTACAATTTCACCAAGAACCGTAAAATACCTAGCAAGAAACCTAACCAAAGATGTAAAAGATCTGTACAGTGAAAAGTACAGAAAATATATGAAGGAAAATGATGAAGACACATCAAATACAGAAAAAAAAAAAAAATCCATGCCAAAGAGTGGAAGAATGAATACTGTTAAAATGTCAATAGTACTGAACGCAATCTACACATTTAATGCAATACCAATCAAAATTGTACCAACATTCTTCTCCAGACTAGAGCAAGCAATCTGAAACTTTGCACGGAACAACCAAAGAACCTGAGTAGTCAAAGTTATGTGGAAAAAAGAAACCCAAAGTGGGAGGCAGCTCAGACTTTTGCCTCTCCTACGAAGCTGTCATCATTAAGATAGTATGACATTGGCCCCAAAACAGGCACATGAATCAATGAAACAGCATAGAGAACCCAGAAGGGGCCCCACAAATGTATGGTGAACTAATCTTTGACAAAACTGGAAAGACAATCCAATGGAGAGAAGACAGCCTCTGTACAAAGGGTGCTGGGAGAACAGAACAGTAACATGATGAAGAATAAACTAGATGACTTTCTTACAATGTGCATAAAAATAAAAGCAAAATGGATGAAAGCCTTAAATGTGAGACAGGAAACCATCAAAACACTAGAGGAGAAAATATGAAAAAAAACCCTTTGACTTCAACTACAGCAATTTCTTCCTTGGCATGTCTCAAAAGACAAGGGAATGAAAAGCAAAACTGAATGATCAGGACCTGGTCAGGATAAAATTCTCCAGCACTGCAAAGGAAACAATCAGCAAAATTAAAAGGCAACCGATGGAAGGAGTGAAGATATTTGCGAATGACATATTGGATAAAGGGTTACTACACAAAATGTATAAAGAACTTACCCAAGTCACACCTGGAAAATGTAATACAGTGAAACAATAGGCAGAAGACATGAATAGACACTTTTCCAAAAGAGACATCCAGATGGCCCAAAACACATGAAAGGATGCTCAACATGAATCATCATCAGGAAAATACACATCAAAGCCACACTGAGATACCACCTCACACTAGTCAGTGTGGCTAAAATGAACAACTTAGGAAACACAGATGCTGGTGAGGATATGGAGAAAGAGTAACCCTCTCTAACTGTTGGTGGGAAAGGAAACTGGTGCATCACTGCAAGCATGAAACCTACAGACATCACAATGACTCTAAACGCATATGTTTCCATAATAACACTGAATTTCAATGGACTAAATGCTCCAACCGAACAACATAGTGTATCAGAATGGAAAGAAAAAACAAAAACAAAAAACAGAACAAGACCCATCTATTTGCTGTCTACAAGACACTGCTTATAGACATGAGGACACCTTCAGATTGAAAATGAGGGGATGGAGAAGTATCTGTCATGCTACTGGAGGTCAAAAGAAACCTGGAGTAGCCAACTTATATCATACAAAGTAGAGTTTAAATCAAAGGCTGTAACAAAAGATGACGAAGGGCTTTCTATATTAATTCCAGGGTCTTTCCATTAGGAAGAGCTAAAAATTTTAAATGCCTACACACCAAATTCGGAGACACACAAATATATAAACAATTAATTAAAAACATACAGAACCTTGTTGATAAGAATGTGGTAATTGCAGGGGACATTAAATTAAACACAGAAAAAAGATGGAAAATCTCCAAAAGCATGGAGGTTAAAAAACATCCCACTATGGAATAAATGGGTCAACCAGGCAATTTGAGAAGAAATTAAAAGATATAAGGAAACATGGGGCGCCTGGGTGGCGCAGTTGGTTAAGCGTCCAGCTTGCGCCAGGTCACGATCTCGCGGTCCGTGAGTTTGAGCCCCGCGTCAGGCTCTGGGCTGATGGCTCGGAGCCTGGAGCCTGTTTCAGATTCTCTGTCTCCCTCTCTCTCTGCCCCTCCCCCGTTCATGCTCTGTCTCTCTCTGTCCCAAAAATAAATAAAAACGTTGAAAAAAAATAAAAAAAAAAAGATATAAGGAAACGAATAAAAATGAAACACCACAATGCAAACCCTTCGGGATACAGCAAGGGCAGTCCTGACAGGGAACAACAAAAACAAAACAAAACACAACAACAACAACAACAACAACAAACAATGCTATCCAGGCCTATCTCAAGAAACAAGAAAAATTCCCAATACAAAATCCAACAGCACACCTAAAGGAATTAGAAACAGGACAGCAAAGACACCCCAAAGCCAGGAGAGGAAGAAAAATAATAAAGATCAGAGCAGAAATAAACAATATGGAGTCTAAAGGAAAACAGTAGAGCACATCAATGAAACCAAGAGTTGTGTTTTTGAGAAAATACACAAAATTGATAAACTTCTAGCCTGGCTTCTCAAAAAGAAAAGAGAGGGGACCCAAATAGGTCAAATCACGAATGAAAATGGAATTATTACAAAGAATCCCTCAGAAATTCAAGCATTCATCAGGAAACACTATAAAATCTTCTATGCCAACAAACTGGACAACCTGGAAGAAATGGACAAATGCCTCCATCCCCACACACTTCCAAAGCTCAAACGGGAAGAAATAGAAAATGTGAACGGACCCATAACTAGTGAGGAAATTGATTCAGTTATCAAACATCTCCCAATAAATAAGAGTCCTGGTCCAGGTGGCTTCCCTGGCGATTTCTAGCAGACATTTAAAGTAGAGGTAATAGCCATCCTTCCCAAGGTGTTTCAAAATTTGGAAATGAAAGGAAAACTTCCAGACGCATTTTATGAAGCCAGCATTACGGTGATTCAAAACCAGACAGAGACACAGAAAAAAAGGAAAATCACAGGTCAATATCCCTGATGAATAGGGGTGCAGAAATTCTCAACAAGATAGTAGCAAATCACATTCAATAGCATATAGAAAATATTATGCAACACGATCAAGTGGGATTCATTCCTGGCCTGCAGGGCTAGTGCCATATTCACAAATCAATCATTGTGCTACATCACATTAATAAAAGAAAAGATAAGAACCATAGTACACTGTCAATAGATGCAGAAAAAAAGTATTTGAGAAAATACTGGATCCTTACTTATTACAAACCCTCAAGAAAGTTGGGATTGAAGGAAACTACTTTAACCATCATAAAATCCATTAATCAGAAGCCCACAGTAAATATCGTCCTCAATGGGGAAAAACTGAGAGCATTCCCCCTGAGATCAGGAACAAGACAGAGATGTCCACTCTCACCCCGGTTGTTGAACATAGTGTTGGAAGTCTTAGCATCAGTAATCAGACAGTAAATGAAATTAAAGGTATCATCATTTGCAAAGAAGAAGTCAAACTTCCACTTTTTGCCGATGACATGACACTATACATGGAATTTCCGCCAGACTCCATCAAAAGTCCGCTAGCACTGATACATGCATTTGGCAAAGTTGCAGGGTACAAATCAATGTACAGAAATTGATTGCGTTTTATACACCAATAATGAAGCAACAGAAAGAGAAATAAGGAAACGGATACAATATACAATGCACCAAGAGTCATAAAATACCTAGGAATAAACTTAACCAAAGAGGTAAATGATCTGTATGCTGAAAACTATAGAAGGCTTGTGAAGGAAATTGACGAAGATACAGAGAAAGCGAAAAACATTCCATGCTCGTGGATTGGAAGAATAAATATTGGCGAAATGTCAATACGACCCAACGCAGTCCTCACATTATAGGCAGCCCCAATCACATTGCACCAGCATCCTTCTCCAAGCTGGAACAAGCAATCATAAAATGTGTATGGAAACACAAAAGACCCTGAAAAGCCAAAGTAATACTAAAAAAGAAAACCAAAGTGAGAGCCACCACAATGCCAGACTTTAGCCTCTACCACAAAGCTATAACCATCAAGACAGCATGGTATTGGCACAGAAACAAATACATAGACTTAATGGCATAGTTTAGGGACCCAAGAATTGGACCCACATACGTATGGCCAACTAATCTTTGACAAAGCAGAAAAGAATATCCAATGGAAAAAAAGACAGTCTCTTTAACAAATGGTGCTAAGAGAAGTGGACATCAACATGCAGAAGAATGAAACTAGACCAGTTTCTTACACCACTCACAAAAATAAACTCACAATGGATGAAGGGCCTGAATGTGAGACAGGAAACCATCAAACCCTGGAGGAGAAAGCAGGAAACATCCTCTTTGACCTCCGCATCAGCAAGTTCTTAGCTGACACATCTCCAAAGGCAAGGGAATTAAAAGCAAAATGAACTATTGGGACATCATCAAAATAAAAATCTTCTCCACAATGAAGGAAACAATCAACAAAACTAAAAGGCAACTGACTGAATGGGAAAAGATGTGTGCAAAAGTCATACTGGATAATTGGCTAGTATCCTAAACCTGTAAAATGAACTCACCAACTCCACACCCGGAAAACAAAAAAATCCAGTGAAGAAATGGGCAGAAGACTTGAACAGACACTGTTGTAAAAAAGACATCCAGATTGTCAAGAGACACATGAAAAGATGCTCAACAGCACTCCTCGTCAGGGAAATCCAAAGAAAAACCGCACTGAGATGCCACCTCATGCCAGTCAGAGTGGCTACAATGAGCAAACTGGAAGACTATAGATGCTGGTGAGGATGTGGAGAAACGGGAAACCTCTTGCACTGTTGGTGGGAATGCATCCTGGTGCAGCCGCTCTGGAAAACAGTGTGGAGGTTCCTCAAATCATTAAAAATAGATCTACCCTAAGACCCAGCAATAGCACTGCTAGGAATTTACCCAAGGGGTACAGGAGTGCTGAGACATAGGGGCGCATGTACCCCAATGTTTATAGCACTACTTTCAACAACACCCAAACTATGGAAAGAGCCCAGCTGTCCATCAACTGACAAGTGGATAAAGAAGTTGTGGTTTATGTATACCATGGAATACTACTTGGCAATGAGAAAGAACGAAATCTGGCCATTTGTAGCAACGTGGATGGAACTGGGGGGTATTATGCTATGTGAAATAAGTCAGGTGGAGAAAGACAGATACCATATGTTTTCATCCATGTGTGGATCCTGAGAAACTTGGCAGAAGACCATGGGGGAGGTGATGCGGGGAAAAAGTTATAGACAGGGAGGGAGGCAAACCATAAGAGACTCTTAAATTCTGACAACAGACTGAGGGTTGACGTGGGTTTGGGGAGAGGGGAAAGTGGGTGACGGGCATCGAGGAGGGCACCTGTTGGGATGAACACTGGGTGTTGCGTGGAAACCAATTTGAAAATAAATTACATTTAATGAAAAAGGAAATCCAGGGGTTGCTCTTACTGAATATGAGGATAGCTTTCCATTTTCAGCACTTTCTGAACGTGAGGTAGTACTGGCTTAAGCTGCGTAGATGAAAGTTTGGTTTGTGTGTTTAAGAAAAGGAGTTGAGTAGGCCTCTCACATGTATCACGTTGACCTTGGCAAGTGTCTCTTCTGATTGTTACCATGACTTATCCGTTTTAGTCATTCACATAGTTTGGTGTCATCCTTTCCTGAGGAAGTGGATTTCAATTGATCATGGTAGGTGGTCCTTGTTATATTTTGTGAATTATTTGTGTATGTGGTGATGATGGATGGACCATGATGGTTGCTTTCAAAAGCACTTACACGGACGGTGTAACACGTTTTCTACTCTTGGAATCCCAGATGGTCTTTTACTACCTTGTGTATGACTTACCTGAAATATCATGAATTGGTAGGTACCGAATAGGTTTTAGTGGCACTGAATGCCCTCATGGCCACTCACGCAGAATTCGTTGACGCTTTGCACTTAAGCACACAATGACTCGGTCTTCCCTAAGCTGCGTGAAAGTGAACATGCATCCTAACTAGGCAAACTGTTTGCTGCTGCTGTGAAAAACAGCTTCCTGAAGTGTGAGCTATAGCCACAGACTTATGGACCCCTAAGCAAGGCACAGTATATCTGTATTCTTTGAAAGAGTAGAGTAGTTACTTCAATTTGGCTTTCAGTGCGTTGCATGACAAGGCATTTAATTAGCTAAAACCTCTTACAGTCATGTGTGATTACAAGTTGTGTGTACTCTCCACCGCGAAGTGTCATCCCATGTTGGATGGAATTAATGGAGGCTGAGGCACCTGTGCATTCACGTCGAGAACAACCCTCTTGAACTCATCAAGAACTATGGGCCGTCTCAGGTAAGATTCGTGCAGGTCTTTCTCAAGGGCATAATCTTAAACACATCCCAACCTAAGGCAGCTTTGGGCAGCAGGCAGTGATAGGATAGGCAGACATTGTGACCTCACAAAGCGCCTGGTCTCCTAGCAACAGCGGTGTAACTCTCACAGCCTGCCGCGTGATTTGGCTTCCTGGTAGGAAATTCATCAGGGCCTGGCGGCGGCGGCGAGACCTGACAAGCACGGGCGGCCCCTAACGGCCTCACCTCCTGAGCCTCATGAAGAGGCAGCGGCGCAGGCCCCGGGGAGCCTTGGCCCCGGCCGCCCGGGGAGGTGCCTCTAGCGCTGCAGGAGGGGCCGCGCTGGAGGCGCCTGAGGAGAAGGTGGTGTACACGCTGGGGCACCAGCCCCCCGAGGCCCGCGTCCAGACGCGCCTGCCAGCTGCCAGGAGGAGGCGCCACGGAGCCCGGAAGGTCGCCGCCGGCCAGAGGAAGGTGCCGCCCCCGCCGGCGCCGTCCCGCGAGGACAGCAGCCCCCTGGAGGAGAGTGGGAGGGCGGCCACTCCGACGCTGACCACCTTGCCCACCATCCGCGTAGTCGGCGAAGTCTGGGCAGAGAGCAGCCTGGCAGAAGCGCGGCGCCAAGCGTGCCAAGTCCTGGGAGTGAACCTGGCACCCGTGGTGATACTCTGCCGCTTCCCAGTGCCTGGGCGAGAGATGCGGGCCACCACCGCGCGACCTCTCAGCCCCAGGACGGCTTGTGCCTGGAGGGATGAACCAGTGAGAGCCGGGCCCGCGTCCCCTAGTGCACTGTACGGGCGAAGAAGCACCAGAGGATCCCGGCCCGCGCCCCCTGCATGCGGCGCCGCCTTCTGGGACTCCGGGGCAGCTGTGCCCTCTGCTGCTTCCCAGCACCGGGTCTGCGGAGGGAGGAGACCACTGGACCGCAAGGGAGGGCCCCTTTCTTCCTAACCCCACATTGAGAGGTCTCCAGGACTGTAGGGGCAGATCCATGATCTCTCTTGTTCCTTCATTGCTCTGAAGTCTTCCGAAGAAGCCATTCCACCCCCACCCTCTCCAAAGGAATTTGTTTCCATGCTTGTGTAATAAAGCTAGAGTTTCTTTGCCATTCACCCACCTCCCGGCTCCTCCCGCCAATTTCTTTCTTTCTTTGTGTGTATGTGTATGTATATATATCTTCTAGGATGATTTAAAGTACATATTCTTTAACTGTTTAGAAGAGGCAGTAGAGAAAAAAGGGTGTGACTTAGGGGTCTGCACTCAGATTAAAATAAGATTACTGAAGTATAGAGTATATTCAAAAGGACATATACTATTTTTGTCATGTTTGTTTATTTTTGAGAGAGAGATACCTTGTGAGCAGGTGAGGGCCAGATAGGGAGCCAAGGGTCCAAGCAGGCTCCAGGCTCGGAGCTGTCAGCACAGAACCTGATGCGGGGCTCGACCTCACAAACCATGAGATCATGACCTGAGCCAGAGTTGGACACTTAATGACTAGCCACCCAGGCACGCAAAAAAGAACATATATTATTAAAAGCATTCTGAGCACAGATTGAGGCAATTAAGTTCAATATACTTGTGGAATCAGCACTCAATAAAAAAGATACCAGGACCCCAAGGGACCACCTGTGCCTCTTTCAGTCACGGTCTATCTCTCTTTGGGACGGCAATTATTCTGACTTCTTACAGAATATACAACTTTTGCTTTTTTTTGGACTATATAGAAATGGAATTATGTGTCCTACACCTAGCATCTTTCACTCAAACTTATGTTAGTGATATTCATGTTATTGTATGTATAGATCCTTTCTGCTCATTGGTGTATAGAATTTCATTATATGAATAGTTTACAATATTTCTGCAACTCTTGGTGGACATTTAGGTAGGTTCTGGCTTAGGGTAATTATGAATAAAGCTTCAGTGAACATTATAGGACACGTCCTTTGGTGAACATTTTTTACAATAGTATTTATTTATCTAGGAGAGAATTTGCTGGGTCACATGTCATCCAACTTATCAGCTTTGGTAAGATTCCTCCAAACTGTTTCCAAAATGATTATACCAATTTACACACACTTCTTTCTATAGTAGTGCCTGCGTAGTGCCTGTGAGCTCTGAATACTTGATAGCCTTGCCAACACTTGCTAATATGGTATTTTTCATGTTATCTATTCTGGCAGGTGTACAGATTTTTTTTTTGAGAAATATCAATCCAAGTATTGTATACAAATAGTTAAAAATAAAGCCCACAACATCCAAATTGCAGATCAGGACTTGCAATAAAAAATCAAAACCTTTGTTTCCCCCATGAACACCTCTTCCCCAGAGGCAACACTTTCTTTTGTTTTCTTTTTTCTTTTTTTTAAAATCAGGTTTTTTTCAAAAGACCATTTTTTAAGGACAAATTTAGATTTAGAGACAAATTGCACAAAAAATACAGGTTCCTCACCCCCAGTAGTTTCTATAGTACCTTGCACTAATGTGGATACATTAATTATAAGTGGTGGATGAGCCATTCTTGTTGACACATTACCATTAGACACATTATCATTAACTAACAGTTAGGGTTTATTTTGTGTTATATAGATTCATAAGTTTTGAGAAATGTATAATGGTATGTATCTACTATTGCCGTATCATACAGAATAGTTACACCACCCTAAAGTGCCCTGTGCTCCGCCTATTACCACTTCCTCTCTCCCCCTAAACCCTAATAGCCACTGGTCTTTTTACTGTCTCCGAAGGTGTTTTGTTGTTGTTGTTGTTGTTGTTGTTGTTGTTGTTGTTGTCGTCCTTGTCGTTGTTTTGTTTTCTTTTGTTTTGTTTTTCCAGAACGTTATCATAGTTGGAAACGTAAAGCAAATGGCTTTTTCGTATTGGATCCCTTCACTTAGTAATCCACACTTAAGTTTCCCCCATGACATTTAAGTAGCTCCCTTTCTCCCTCTTTCCTTCCCTCCTCTTCTGTCTCTCTGCCTCCCTTTCATTGAGGGAGTTTATTTTCTAAAACAGCTTTTAAAAAGCTGGTTTACGGAAAAAGACTGGAAAGTGCAGAGTTCCCCTGTTCTCCCTCCTACCCCCCAAAACATAGTTTCCCCTATTGTAAACTTCTTGTGTCAGTGTAGTGCATTTGTTACAACGGATGAGCCCATATGAAAACTATTATTAACTAAAGACCGAAGTGTACCTTAGCATTCACTGTGGTGTGCAGTTCGGTGAGTTTTGACAAACGCACAATGCCATGATCCAAAGCATTTCACTGTCTTACAAGATGTTTCACTGCTGTAAATATTCCCTGTGCTTCATCGATTATTCATCTCTCCCTTCCCCCCTGAGTCCCTGGCAACCACAGGTCTCTTTACTGTCTCCATTATTTGAGGCAACACTTTTAACTGTTCCAGGTTTATATTCTTTTGTTAGGAATCTTCATGAAGATAAGTAGTATACTATACTGCTGCTTATTGATTTGTCAGTTTTAAGCACCGTCTACTGACTTCCTATGTGACGTTGACATATAGGTCGCTTAAGCCACCTGTCTTCTCTCTCCTCACTTTCCGATATATTCCCGAACTTCTATCTGTATAGTGTTTCAGTCAGGTCCAGCCAGCCGGTGAGTCACTATAGGTATTTTAAATAGTTACACACGTGATGGGAAATCCCAGAAGCCAAACAAAGGATGGCGAAGCAATCAGGAATTAGTATCATCAGAAAGCTGTTTCCACCTGCAGAGCTAGAGAAATTCAGAACCATACCTAGCAGGAACTGAGAACATGGGAGAAGAGGCTCTTGGAAAGAAGCTAGAATTTGGAGGAGATAAAATCACTGGTAGGAAGTGGAGCCGGAGAGAGAAAAACCTCTGGGCTTATACCTTCCTCCCTTTCTCCCATCAAACACCCATTGGTCAAACCCCTCTGGAAGCCAGTTGGCAAGGAACCAGGAAACACAGTCTGTAGGAGAAGTGCAGGAACTGGATCTGAGGGCAAAAAGACATAACGGATGAAGTTACATATAGGTACTAATTAGGGTTCTCCAGAGACTCAGTATCAATAGGAATTGGTTCACAGGATTACGGAGGCTGAGAAGGGCAGACCTAGGAGATCGAGTAGTTCAGTTCCAGGCAGACTCCAAAAGCCTAAGAGTCAGGAGAGCTGATGATGTATGTTCCATTCCAAGTCTGAGACTGAAGTCAGGAGACCAATATCGCAGCTTGAAGACAGTCAGATAGACACAGTGGATTCTCTCTTACTCCGCCTTTTGTTCTATTCAAGTCTTCAATCGATTAGTTGAGGCCACCCAGTGTTTGGCAAGGCAATGTGTCTTGCTTACTCTCCTGATATACAGATGTTAATTGTACTAAGAAATGTCCTCACAGACTCACTAGAAATACTGTTTAGCCATATATCTGGGTACCCTGTGGCTTAGCCCAGTTAAAACATGAAATTAACCATCACACAATATAATTTTATGTTTGTATGTATATATGTATGTATGTATGTATGTATGTATGAATGTATGTTATGAGAGAGAGAGAGAGAGAGAGAGAGAGAGAGAGAGAGAGAGAGAGAGAGAGTATGCTCAAGCAGGATAGGGGCAGAGAGAGAATTCTGAGCTGTCAGTGCAGAACCTAATGCTCATCTTAGTCTTATGAACTGTCAGATCATCATCTGAGCCAAAATCAAGAGTGGATTGTGAACTCACCGAGCCACTCAGGTACCCCATGAGATGTAATTTTAAAATAGAGACCTAGTTCCCTTACCTGTACTATCATTTTTCATTCCTTACATTGTACGAGAAAGGTCTTCCTTAAACTTGCTGCACTTTTTCTCCGTCTCCCATCAGCTTTGGGCTTCTGTTTGTCATTGTTGTTAACACTGCTGTTATGCTCTGCAATCAAGTCTCTTTAGAGAGTTCAAGGTTGATTCTAAAACTTGAAAACTAATAAATGGTTTAAATTATTGTGATTATTAAATAATATGCAAACATTAGAATTACTACTCTTTTGCTGGAGTCTTTGCACCTGCTGAATGAGGACATCTCTAGCATCAAGGTGAAATGGATCCTTTCTCTTTGTATTCCATCAGTGCTTTAAACCATGCCATGTTTCACTTGGCTCATTCAGACTAAGGCCGTCTTATGGATATTATCTGGTTCTCCTTAATTTTCTAATGCACTTCTTTGTTTTATTGCACTCTTTCAGTGTTCTCAAATCATGCCACTTTATGACATCTTCCTGCTAACCTCTTAGCGGTCTCTCACTGGACCCTTCTCTTTTCCTGCCTCATTTAGGTGGTGACTCAGTAGGTCTGCTTCATAGCTTCCTTCCTGTGATTTTCCTCTGCTATGCTCCCAGTTTGTTTCCATGGTTTCATGGCAATATGGCTATCTGGGAAGTTAGGGAGCATTTAAAAGCCTGGACTCTTGAGCCAGACGGCCTGGTGTTACACTTTACTTGTTCCACTTACCAGCTGTGTAAGTTGGATGTTGGATGAGTTATTTGGCTTCTTTATAACCCTCTTTTCTCCTCTCGAAGATAAGAACGGTAATTGTATATACTTTATAAGTTTGTTGTGTGGTTCATATGAAATAATATATGAAAATAACCCATAACAGAGTCTGGCAGAAAAATAAACACTCTGTTAGTGTTGCCTGTTATTAAGAATAATTTGTCTTTATTTTTTCTCTCTTTGTTTTGCTGGAGTACACCTTCATATAACTTCCTAATGAAGAATGAGTAGAATCAAATATTCTGAGACTTTGCACGTCTGAAGATATCTTGAGTCCACTCTCAAATTTAATTGATAATTTTGAAAGGTGTAGAATTGTAGCTTCTTTTTTTTATTTGTTTATTTTTATTTTTTTAAAGTTTACCTCCTACTTAGTTAGCATGTAGTGCAACAATGATTTCAGGAATAGATTCCTCAGTGCCCCTTACCCATTTAGCCCATCTCCCCTCCCACAACCCCTCCAGTGACCCTCAGTTTGTTCTCCATACGTATGAGTCTCTTCTGTTTTGCCCCCTCCCTGATTTTATATAATTTTTGTTTCTCTTCGCTTATATTCATCTCTTCCACTCAGAATTCTTGCGTCTAATGGCCGGTTGCCCCTTCCATAGATTTTCCCCTAATCACAACGCCATTGGACTACAATATCTGCTCTTTGGAGTTTTTTAACTCACTATCACTTCCACCTTCTTCTGGTTTTCAAAATCATTCAGTACATCTGGCCTATGCTTATGGAAAAGGGAATGAAGGTCCCCCTTTTGAAGGGCTTAAAAGAGAATTTATGAACATATTTTAGACTGCCACAGCCTGTCTGCTGGCCTCCTATTATTCACTCTCATCCTGCCTGAAAAATATCCTCACCTTTCCCCAAGAATCCTCCCTCTTAAAGACACAACCCTTGTAACATCAGCTCAAAGTCCAGGATATTTTTATCTAAATTAGGTCCAGGTGAGAATGAGTCTCCTTGGGCACACTAGTCCTCGAGTACATTTTCAATCTGAAGACCTATGAATGAAGACCTATGAATTCAGCATACAAACAACATGGGCATGGTTATAACCAGAACACACACACACACAACACACACACACACACACACACACACACACACACACACACACACACACACAGAAAAAACAAACAAACAAACAAACAAACAAACAAACAAACAAACAAAATACAAACATTGCTGTTTCAAAAGAAAGGAAGGAGGTAATCATGAATGAGTCACTGGTCCATAGCAATTCTGAAGTTCAGCTGGCACAGGTAGGCAGTTGTTTCATTGGGTCCTAAGGCCTGGGAATGATTTTCCATGGTCCTAGCTCCTCCGGGGTTCTGGCTTTCAACCTCCAAGTCATTCTTCCCTTCTCATGAAAAGTAGCCTGTGTCTACAGCCTTATGGTTGTCTCGGCCTACTTACTGATTGGAGGAGGTTGTGGGTCCAAAGCCTTCTTTCATTTTACGCTCTGGGATTAAGTAAATCCTTCTCTACCATGGACTTTTTCAAACATTTATATGGAAAAACACTCCTAAACTTCAAGTGATATTGTAACAGAGAGAACCCTGTGCCCTACAGTTTACTCTGCGAGGGTATGCTTAGGAGATAGAACGCTGGTATTCTCCAAACCCTTCTTCCTTTAGGAAACTTCTCTAGCATCTTTTCCCCAACCTCATCTGCTGAGTGATGTTGGTAATAATTTCACCTTCAATAAGAGTGACATTATTGATGTTATCTGTGGTAACAAAACATGAAATTGTATTTGAATGGCATTGACTAAGTGCAAGTAGTATCGGTTAGGGACGTGTTCAGCTGTCACAGAAAGGCTGCCACCAGTGGCATAATCAAAGAGCGTTTTACTCACAAAGAGGCTGTAGGCTGTGCTCCATTAAGGCAACAATGTCATTGGCAGCAGACTGCATGGAATGGCAGAGCTGCCAATTTCTTTATGACCTCCTACAAAATTTTGGAAAAAAGGGTAGCAGCCATTAATATAATACTACCAATGTTTTTACCACTTACCGTCTTCAAGATGCAGCACATGTGTGAGCATTTCAAGCTCACAGCACATCTGTGAGGTACAATTGTTGATGTCTTTTGGAGGTCATTCGGTTTCTTCTTAAGTCAAAAGTTAGCTGTCATATTTCTAGGGCATGTGGCTTCACCAAATCCCCTCCTAGGTTTCCTTGGCTTATCAATGCATCAAGCAAACTCTATGGAATTCTAGAATTTAATACTTGTGGGCCATGGAGAAACCAGTTCTGCCTTATCAAATCACATTACATACTCAGGCCATTCAGTATACTCTCAGATGAACCCTTGGAAGGTGCTCCTGTATTAGTGTTGTATTTCTGTTGGCAAGAACCTTGCCTCCTAGAGGGACGGTAACTTTCATATCTATTAGTAATTGCCAACGAAGTACAAACCAAGATTTTTCTTTGCCTTCTTGTTGACACGTTATAACATATACTAAGTTACCACGTTTCCTTGTTTTAATCTTAGCATCATATACCAACTGCAATATCATCACGGAACAATGGTGGCCCCGCATGTAGCATCATCACCTCTGGAAACTTCAGATATGGCCACGGTAACACATAGGGTGGACTCCATCTAGATCTTGGCCACTTGGGCTAGTCTGATTCTCTCCGTTTATCTACCTCCCACCCCACACCCCCAGCCCCAGCAGCAGTGAGAATCTGGTCAGTCAGGGAATCTCCAGCAGATACAGATGCAGATGCAGATCATTTCTCTGGATAATATATATGGTTGACTGTGGCCTGGGTAGCAGGACTGGTTCAGAGAGAAACACTGATTTGGGTGCCATCAAGCCGTCTCTGTGCCCTCCCTGAGAAATGGGACAGTATGCATTTCAAACACTTCAAGTCTCCACTTCTCCCTGCACACTTCTGTGTTTTGTTGCTTTCATCCACCTACCAAAGCAACCCAAACTTTATGCTACAGAGAGTGGGGCTCGTGTGTCCTTTGCAGATTGGAATGCTGTTACTAGTTTGGGTTATCTTAACAAAAACTGGCACATTACCTAAAAATGTAGAATTCGGTGTGAATTCGGAATCCGCACCTGTAGGAAGCCCTCCATGATTCCATTGATTAGGGAGAGGTATCAGACCATACTGTAAGAAACCCTGCCTTCGAATGCTACAGCTCTATGGACTTTCAAAGCACTATTTTTAACCTGCTTATCCAAAGTCGGTAAGTCTTTGTGAGTATACATTCAGAGCTTTTTTAAGATCTGGATCGTAGTCTCCAATTTTTTCATGACCTTCCTAACCCATTGATTCCCAGAGTTCTCTTTATTTTTGAATCGTTCTCTTGGGCATTTGACCATACCTGTCAAATAAAAAATGTCCTCAATTTGAATATATTAACATTTAAGGGCAGTCACGTGTTCAGGGCCCAAATATTTTATTATTTCCGTTAGGAATTTATTCTGTCTCTGGACGGTGAAAAAACAAATGCCTTTTGTTTTGTTTTGTTTTGTTTTGTTTCATTTTCCCCACATAAGTAAGTAGATGTGCAAGGCAGAATGCTAGGTACCTGTCATGGGTAATAGGACATTCAGGAGTGTAAGTGAGATTTCTGTCATCAAAAAAATAAAAGAAAATTATTTGACGAACTAAGATAAGCTAAGCTTTATTTTTTTTTTAATATATGAAGTTTATTGTCAAATTGGTTTCCATACAACACCCAGTACTCAGCCCAAAAGGTGCCCTCCTCAATACCCATCACCAACCCTCTCCTCCCTCCCACCCCCCATCAACCCTCAGTTTGTTCTCAGTTTTTAACAGTCTCTTATGCTTTGGCTCTCTCTCCCACTCTAACCTCTTTTTTTTTTCCTTCCCCTCCCCCATGGGTCCTGCTAAGCCTCTCAGGATCCACATAAGAGTGAAACCATATGGTATCTGTCTTTCTCTGTATGGCTTATTTCACTTAGCATCACACTCTTCAGTTCCATCCACGTTGCTACAAAAGGCCATATTTCATTTTTTCTCATTGCCACGTAGTATTCCATTGTGTATATAAACTACAATTTCTTTATCCATTCATCAGTTGATGGACATTTATGCTCTTTCCATAATTTGACTATTGTTGACAGTGCTGCTATGAACATTGGGGTACAAGTGCCCCTATGCATCAGTACTCCTGTATCTCTTGGGTAAATTCCTAGCAGTGCTATTGCTGGGTCATAGGGTAGGTCTATTGTTTATTTTTCTGAGGACCCTCCACACTGCTTTCCAGAGCGGCTGCACCAATTTGCATTCCCACCAACAGTCCAAGAGGGTTCCCGTTTCTCCACATCCTCTCCAGCATCTATAGTCTCCCGATTTGTTCATTTTGGCCACTCTGACTGGCGTGAGGAGATACCTGAGGGTGGTTTTGATTTGTATTTCCCTGATAAGGAGCGACGCTGAACATCTTTTCATGTGCCTGTTGGCCATCCGGATGTCTTCTTTAGAGAAGTGTCTATTCATGTTTTCTGCCCATTTCTTCACTGGCTTATTTGTTTTTCGGGTGTGGAGTTTGGTGAGCTCTATAGATTTTGTATACTAGCCCTTTGTCCGATATGTGATTTGCAAATATCTTTTCCCATTCCGTTGGTTGCCTTTTAGTTTTGTTGGTTGTTTCCTTTGCTGTGCAGAAGCTTTTTATCTTCCTAAGGTCCCAGTAATTCACTTTTGCTTTTAATTCCCTTGCCTTTGAGAATGTGTCGAGTAAGAGATTGTTACGGTTGAGGTAAGAGAGGTCTTTTCCTGCTTTCTCCTCTAAGGTTTTGATGGTTTCCTGTCTCACATTCAGGTCCTTTATCCAGTTTGAGTTTATTTTTGTGAATGGTGTGAGAAAGTGGTCTAGTTTCAACCTTCTGCATGTTGCTGTGCAGTTCTCCCAGCACCATTTGTTAAAGAGACTGTCTTTTTTCCATTGGATGTTCTTTCCTGCTTTGTCAAAGATGAGTTGGCCATACATTTGTGGGTCTAGTTCTGGGGTTTCTATTCTATTCCATTGGTCTATGTGTCTGTTTTTGTGCCAATACCATGCTGTCTTGTTGATTACAGCTTTGTAGTAGAGGCTAAAATCTGGGATTGTGATGCCTCCTGCTTTGGTCTTCTTCTTCAAAATTCCTTTGGCTATTCGAGGCCTTTTGTGTTTCCATATGAATTTTAGGATTGCTTGTTCTAGTTTCGAGAAGAATGCTGGTGCAATTTTGATTGGGATTGCATTGAATGTGTAGATAGCTTTGGGTAGTATTGACATTTTGACAATATTTATTTTTCCAATCCATGAGCAGGGATTGTCTTTCCATTTCTTTAAATCTTCTTCAATTACCTTCATAAGCTTTCTATACTTTTTGGCATACAGATCCTTTACATCTTTGGTTAGATTTATTCCTAGGTATTTTATGCTTCTTGGTGCAATTGTGAACGGGATCAGTTTATTTGTCTTTCTGTTGCTTCATTGTTAGTGTATAAGAATGCAACTGATTTCTGGACATTGATTTTGTATCCTGCAACTTTGCTGAATTCATGTATCAGTTCTAGCAGACTTTTGGTGGAGTCTATCGGATTTTCCATGTATTATATCATGTCATCTGCAAAAAGCGAAACCTTGACTTCATCTTTGCCAATTTTGATGCTTTGATTTCCTTTTGTTGTCTGATTGCTGATGCTAGAACTTCCAGCACTATGTTAAACAACAGCGGTGAGAGTGGGCATGTCTGTCGTGTTCCTGATCTCAGGGAAAAAGCTCTCAGTTTTTCCCCGTTGAGGATGATGTTAGCTGTGGGCTTTTCATATGGCTTGCATGATCTTTAAGTATGTTCCTTCTATCCCGACTTTCTCAAGGGTTTTTCCTAAGAAAGTGTGCTGGATTTTGTCAAAGGCCTTTTGTGCATCGATTGACAGGATCGTATGGTCCTTCTCTCTTTTTTTTTTTTTTTTTTTTTTTTTGGTTAATGTGATGTATCACGTTGATTGATTTGCGAATGTTGAACCAGCCCTGCAATCCAGGAATGAATCCCACTTGATCATTGTGAATAATTCTTTTTATATGCCATTGAATTCGATTTGCTAGTATCTTATTGAGAATTTTGGCATCCATATTCATCAGGGATATTGGCCTGTGGTTCTCTTTTTTTTACTGTGTCTCTGTCTGGTTAAGGAATCAAAGTACTACTGGCTTCATAGAATGAGTCTGGAAATTTTTCCTCCTTCTCTATTTCTGGAATAGCTTGAGAATGATAGGTATTATCTCTGCTTTAAACGTCTGGTAGAACTCCCCTGGGAAGCCATCTGGTCCTGGACTCTTATTTGTTGAGAGATTTTTGATAACCGATTCAATTTCTTCACTGGTAAGGGTCTGTTCAAGCTTTCTATTTCCTCCTGATTGAGTTTGGAAGAGTGTGGGTGTTCAGGAATTTGTCCATTTCTTCCAGGTTGTCCAGTATTTTGGCGTATAATTTTTCATAGTATTCCCTGATAATTGTTTGTATCTCTGAGGGATTGGTTGTAATAATTCCATTTTCATTCATGATTTTATCTATTTGGGTCATCTCCCTTTTCTTTTTGAGAAGCCTGGCTAGAGGTTTGTCAATTTTGTTTGTTTTTTCAAAAAACCAACTCTTGGTTTCGTTGATCTGCTCTACAGTTTTTTTAGATTCTATATTGTTCATTTCTGCTCTGATCTTTATTATTTCTCTTCTTCTGCTGGGTTTAGGCTGCCTTTGCTGTTCTGCTTCTATTTCCTTTAGGTGCGCTGTTAGATTTTGTATTTGGGATTTTTCTTGTTTCTTGAGATAGGCCTGGATTGCAATGTATTTTCCTCTCAGGACTGCCTTTGCTGCATCCCAAAGCGTTTGGATTGTTGTATTTTCATTTTCGTTTGTTTCCATATATTTTTTAATTTCTCCTCTAATTGCCTGGTTGACCCACTCATTCGTTAGTAGGGTGTTCTTTAACCTCCATGCTTTTGGAGGTTTTCCAGACTTTTTTCTGTGGTTGATTTCAAGCTTCATAGCATTGTGGTCTGAAAGTATGTATGGTATAATTTCAATTCTTGTAAACTTATGAAGGGCTGTTTTGTGACCCAGTATGTGATGTATCTTGGAGAATGTTCCATGTGCACTCGAGAAGAAAGTATAGTCCGTTGCTTTGGGATGCAGAGTTCTAAATAAATCTGTCAAGTCCATCTGATGCAATGTCTCATTCAAGGCCCTTGTTTCTTTATTGACCGTGTGTCTAGATGATCTATCCATTTCTGTAAGTGGGGTGTTAAAGTCCCCTGCAATTACCACATTCTTATCAATAAGGTTCTTATGTTTATTAGTAATTGCTTTATATATTTGGGGGCTCCGGTATTCGGCACATAGACATTGATAATTGTTAGCTCTTCCTGATGGATAGACCCTGTACTATTATATAATGTCCTTCTTCCTCTCTTGTTACAGCCTTTAAGTGAAAGTCTAGTTTGTCTGATATAAGTATGGCTACTCCAGCTTTCTTTTGGCTTCCAGTAGCATGATAAATAGTTCTCTATCCCCTCACTCTCAATCTAAAGGTGTCCTCAGGTCTAAAATGAGTCTCTTGTAGACAGCTAATAGATGGGTCTTGTTTTTGTATCCATTCTGATACCTATGTCTTTTGATTGGCGCATTTAATCCATTTACATTCAGTGTTATTATAGAAAGATACGGGTTTAGAGTCATTGTGATGTCTGTATGTTTTATGCTTGTAGTAATGTGTCTCCTACTTTGTCTCACAGGGTCCCCCTTAGGATCTCTTGTAGGGCTGGTTTAGTGGTGTGAAATTCCTTCAGTTTTTGTTTGTTTGGGAAGACCTTTATCTCTCCTTCTATCCTAAATGACAGACTTGCTGGAGAAAGGATTCTCGGCTGCATATTTTTTCTGTCTAGCACACTGAAATTCTCGTGCCAATTCTTTCTGGCCTGCCAAGTTTCAAAAGAGAGATCAGTCACGAGTCTTATAGGTCTCCCTTTATATGTGAGGGCACGTTTACCCCTTGCTGCTTTCAGAATTTTCTCTTTATCCTTGTATTTTTCCAGTTTCACTACGATATGTCGTGCAGAAGATCGATTCAAGTTACGTCTGAAGGGAGTTCTCTGTGCCTCTTGGATTTCAGTGCCTTTTTTCTTCCCCAGTTCAGGGAAGTTCTCAGCTATTATTTCTTCAAGTACACCTTCAGCACCTTTCCCTCTCTCTTCCTCCTCTGGGATACCAATTATGCGTAGATTATTTCTTTTTAGTGTATCACTTAGTTCTCTAATTTTCCCCTCATACTCCTGGATTTTTTTATCTCTCTTTTTCTCAGCTTCCTCTTTTTCCATAACTTTATCTTCTAGTTCACTTATTCTCCTCTCTGCCTCTTCAATCCGAGCCGTGGATTTTCCATTTTGTTATGCATTTCGTTTAAAGCGTTTTTCAGCTCCTCGTGACTGTTCCTTAGTCCCTTGATCTCTGTAGCAAGAGATTCTCTGCTGTCCTCTATACTGTTTTCAAGCCCAGCGATTCATTTTATGACTATTATTCCAAATTCACTTTCTGTTATATTATTTAAATCCTTTTTGATCAGCTCATTAGCTGTTGTTATTTCCAGGAGATTCTTCTGAGGGGATTTCTTCCGCTTGGTCATTTTGGATAGTCCCTTGCGTGGTGAGGACCTGCAGGGCACTTCCCCTGTGCTGTGGTGTATAACTGGAGTTGGTGGGCGGGGCCGCATTCCGACATTATGTCTGCCCTCAGCCCACCGCTGGGACCATAGTCAGACTGGTGTGTGCCTTCTCTTCCCCTCTCCTAGGGGCGGGATTCACTGTGAGGTGGCATGGCCTGTCTGCGCTACTTGCAGGCTGCCAGGCTTGTGATGCTGGGGATCTGGCATATTAGCTGGGGTGGGTAGGCATGTGCACAGGGGCAGGAGCGCAGGCTTAGCTCGTTTCTCATTAGGTGATCCACTTCAGGAGGGGCCCTGTGGCAGCGGGAGGGAGTCAGATCCACTGCCAGAGGTTTGGCTCTGCAGAAGCGCAGAGTTGGGCGTTTGCGCTGAGCGAGCAAGTTCCCTGGCAGGAACTGGTTCTCTTTGGGATTTTGGCTGGGGAATGGGCGGGGGAGATGGCGCTGGCGAGCGCCTTCGTTCCCCACCAAACTGAGCTCTGTCGTCCGGGGGCTCAGCATCTCTCCCTCCGTCCTCCAGCCTACCCGCTTTCCGAGCAGAGCTGATAACTTATGACCTCCCAGACGCTAAGTCGCGCTTGCTGTCAGAACACAGTCTGTCAGGCCCCTCCGCTTTTGCCAGCCAGACTCGGGAGCTCTGCTTGGCCGGCGAGCCGCCCCTCCACCCTGGCTAACTCCCGGCAGTCCGTTGAGCGTGCACAGCCTCGCCGCCCTTCCTACCCTCTTCCGTGGGCCTCTAGTCTGCGCTTCGCTCCTGCGACGCCGTTCTGCTAATCCTTTGGCGGTTTTCTGGGTTATTTAGGCAGGTGTAGGTGGAATCTAAGTGATCAGCAGGACGCGCGGTGAGCCCAGCGTCCTCCTACGCCGCCCTCTTCCCTCATCCTGATCTAAGCTAAGCTTTAAAAATGAAAGGAAAATAGCCATGAACTCAGATAAAAGTTAGGCATAGGCAATTAAGTACTTTTCCCTAGGGCAGCAAGGAGTTATGAGAAATACCATAATCGGTAGAGTTTGTAGTAAAAAGCTCTACTGACACGATGATAAAGCTCACCTTTAAAGCTTGCTTTGTGTACACTGATATTATTCCTTTCTTCTTGAAATCTAAAGAAGCTTTTTCTCTTTGGCTGTTAACATGAAATGAAAAGACACTCCCCCCCTTTCTTTTCTTCTGCCCTATTTAAGCTGAACTTCTTACAAAAGTCTTTTATGTATTCATTGCTTTTTATCTTCATCCTTTGTCCAAAACAAGCCTTGAGATTGGGAATGATGTGGACTATTTCTAACCCAAGCTCACAGGACTTAACTTCTCATAAAACCCATCATTTGAGGAGGCATTGAACTCGTATCATGGAGTTCCTTGTGCAGCCCATGGGCAGGATTCCACTGAAAGAATCAATAGCATCGTGGAGACCCTGTCTCTGGAAGGAACTAACACCAAATAAGGATTTGACCTTATAGGCTGATTTTCCTAGGAATCTAGGAATCAAGAGGGCCAGAAGTGGGATGGTGGAAGAGGGACACTGGAGAAGGGCTGAATACCCGGGTTCACTTGAAGCCAACTGAACAGAGGAAGGTTCTTTCCTGGAGGAGCTTGGCTCAGCAGGGATCAGCTCCCAATTGTTACTGACTTAGTGAAAATACACTCATGAGAGCCTACAAGAAGGATGCTTCCAGAACTCTAAGAGGTTTCATTCCTTTCTTATGTCTTTCTTTATGGAAAGTGTCTTGGGGGTGCTTACTTCCCCTTTGTGTGTCCACAGTTCTTCTTCCCAGTAGTTGTATTGTCATGAACCTCCTTACGTAGCCCTTGCTCCCCTCCTAGACCATGTGTTCTTCATGGGCAGGACTCACTTTAGCCATCCGTGTGTCGTTACTACAGTGCCAGCCATGGGCAAAGGAATAAATGCATACTGAATAAATGCAATGAGTTTATGGAGTTTCAGTTCCCAATTGTTACAGAACAAGTAGTTGTCTCACTTCAATTTGATGTGTAACAGCAGCAGTCTATACGGGGGATTCTCTCTCTCTCACATTCTCTCTTTTTACAAACACCTGCATCATCAACTTTTGATTAACTCTTACCCTTTTGTGATCAGATGGATTGGGTGGAACATTTGCCATCTCTTACAATCTTCTTTACAACTCAATACCACTTAAATTCCCTATCCTACAGTAAATTCTTGCTTAGCAAGAAGCAATAGAGTTCAGTGACTAAGGGGGTGGCCCTGGAGCAAGGCTGCCTGGGATCTCAAATCCTATTTTGCTCTATTTCTAGCAGCGGACCTTTGGACAACTTACTTTTTCTCTGGGTTACTCAGTTTTCTCAGCTGTAAAATCAGGCACAACCTAGCACCTTCACCACAGAGCTCTGAAATGAATTCAGTGAGGTAATGACGGTAAATAACTTGGAATAATGCATGGAACCCCCTTCACTGCGAGTCAGTAAACACTCGCTTCTACCAGTGATGTAATTCCGTTTTTGACAAAGTCGCTGCTTGCTTACTTAAAACCTTCACGTTGGCTGTGTTGAATGTACAGAACAGGTGAACTGTGGAAGGCACCATGTGAGAGTCAGGTTCCTTGGTAGAATGAGGCCCAATTCCCGGATGCTGGGGATTGCAAGAGGATACTCAAGGGCACAGAGAGGCACAGAGAGGCACAAGGCCCTCAGAACAAACCCATAACGAGATGATCAGAAAGCCTTAGGAAAACAGAGGGAAAAAACTAATTTCACTTTAGTTCCCACCATACACCAGTACATTTCTCTGCAATTCACACATGTTTCCCTCTCAAGCAAACATAACAGGCCTGTGGGAAAGGTATTATTATTCCCACTTAACAGGCAACTAGGCTAATGCTTAGAAAGTTTAAATAACTTGCCAAATATCACATCTATGTGGCAGAGCTAGGATTTGAACCAGCATCGGTCACATCCCACTGCTTCTGCCAATCTTGAGAAACATCTTTGGAAGAAGTGAAATACGTTAATCTTAATCATGCGCTGAATCACATAGGACTGGATACTATAGGCCCATGAAATTCCAAGGCGGAAAAAAAAATTAATTTACGAAGGCTATTTTGCTTACTGTTATATTCCTCAGTGTGCACCGCGTAAGTGTTCGCTATTTGCGAAATGAGTGAGTTTATGAGGGAATGGACAGAAGTGTGAATACCTATGCTCATACGATTACACCGTGTAGTTTGGTTGAGGATCTCGGGACACTCTGCCTTACATCTTAACTCATCAGAGTAACGGGAATGTTAGAGCTGTCATAGCACGTGAAAGAGAAGGTTAGTTATCATACCACTGGTCCAAATTACTCCTAGGCCAGTTTAAAAAGCAGCACACAAACATAAGACAGTGAGAGACAGCCAGGAAAGCTCAGAGAGAGGGAGAGAGAGAATCCCAAGCAGGTTCTACGCTGTCCGCACAAAGCCTGATGCAGAACTGGAGCTCGCAAACCATGAGATCATGACCTGCGTCGAAAGCAATATAGTCACAGGCCTAACTGACTGAGCCATCCAGGAGCTCAGCTTTGTTCAGATAGTAATTCCCAGGTTTTTACGTAGATAAATGACAGACCTAACCACCAACAACAAAACAGATTAGAACGATGGTTCAAAACCAAGGATTGCAAGATTGCAGTAAGGACGTAATATGTGGGAGTAATCGGGGCGGGTGGGCGGAAGAAAGGGCCAGGGGGCAGATGGAGGGTTTGTAAATGGACGCTGGCATTCTAGGAAAGGTGGAGAGTTGTTACTTCCACTCCTTTCCTCCAGAACTTGTTGTCCCCAGCATGTGGTGTCCACTGGCCATATGCTTCAGAGCTGGAGGATGGATAAGCTGCCCATTGTAATCAGGGAAAACATTCCACCCACAGAATTCACTAATTCGCCTGTTCCATAATGTTTACCCTCTTACTGGCATTGCTAAAAGCACCTACTTTCTCTACACCACCATGGAACAGGTGGATTTTCCCTTGTCAGCCTTTGCTCGCTTGCTTGTCCGTTTATTGGTCCACCTGTGGCTTTATTCACCACTCACCGAAAGGGATCCCCTTCTGCGGAGAGGCCAAAGTAAGAGAAAGATTGGCTGCGGAAGTGTAGGGCTGTATGTGGATAAGAGGAGAACCTGGGACTGGGACTGAGAGGGATCTTATCTCTAACTGTGGGGTTTTCTTGGGTCTGGGGCTAGGTTCCCTGTGCGAGCACCTGTGGGGAGAGGAGCCAGCATTGGTTTCAGGGGTAGAGCAGGGGCACCGTCCACAGAAGGAGACAGTAGCCCCTCCCTGGTGGGCTGTGCAATAGAACAAAGCCTGCCCGCATCAACCACCCCCCCCCCCGCCCGGATCAGTGGCTGGGTCTAGGGCGCAGTCTGGAGTAGGAGAAAGTGGCCCCTTCCCTGGGGGCGTTGGTGTGGGACAAAACAATGCCTGCTTGCATCCACCATGCCCAAGCTCAGCAGTGAGGTCAGCAGCGCAGTCCACAGCAGGGAAATGCGGGGCTCCCTGAAGCACAGCAGCACAAACAAAGCCAGGAAGACATTTGGAGCAGCACAGAGTGGCACTGCCCTAGCACACGGAACAGGTCTGTGAACCCTCAACAAGCGCTGTGAGAAAGGAGTCAGCGGAGCAAGAAGGACCACCCTGCGTGTGCTCTGGGCACAATGAGGACAACTGGAACGGAGTACACCAGGTTATGGAGAAGAGGCTGGGCATCACCATTTCCCCCCCGCCACCACCACCAAGGCGGGGCCTCAGGGATCAGCCCCAGGGTCCAGAGTGGAGGTGGGACCAGCCTACCCCAAACCACGCCCCTCTGTGCTGTGTATCCTGATGGAGCAGGATAGGCGCTGTGGAACCAGGCAGCTCTGTCATCCGGATCGGTGATGCTGCCTAGACTGGAGTAATTCCGGGACAATTCTTGTTCTTTAGACGTATTCTCCCTTCCTATCTCTTCCCTCCTTTAGTTTGATAAGTCTGTCTTGTTGGTTTGTTTAAGCAGACATTTATAATCCATTGCCTTGATACATTTCCTAACTATACCTGTATATTTTCGTTTCTCTCTCTCTCTGGGATAATCATGCCATCTAGTTTCTCTGTCTGGCTAAACGTATCTTTCTTTTGTTTCCCCACCTGCTTCCTTATTTTCCTTTCTCTCTGTCTGCATTAAGCCATTTGGCCTCCCAGCCTGGTATATATGTATGTTTTTACTTTTCCCCACTCCTGTCATTTCTCTCTTTATATGTGTTCTTCCAACAGCAACGCCTCTACCTTGTTCTTTACTTGTAGCTGGTGTTTCTGGTCTGTTTGTTTGTTTTGTTTTGTTTTGTTTTGTTTTGTTTCAGACTGTTTTTCTGTGTGTGTGTGAGCGTGTGTGTGTCCATTTATATCTTTTATTTGCACGTTGCCTTACATGTCTCTGTTTCCTGTTTGTTGGTTTGTTTGTTTTCCTTCCCAGGGCTACTTCAAGGAACAAAGAAAAGCACACCTTGTGGAGGGTCAAACACATCACTACCAGGAGAGAACTCAAAGAGCTAATGTCACAACAACAGAGAGCAAGTAACACTCTCCAAGAAACAGTACCTGCAGGGCTGGAACCTGCACAGGGCGTGAGCCCCCTGTCGTATAGCAATTCTTGCAGGTGCAAAGCAAATAACAAGCTTGTAAACCTCCTAAGAGAGAGAAAACTAGCCAAAATAATGACACAGAAGAATTCCCCTCAAAAGAAATTCCGGGAAGAAGTAGACAGCTAACGACTTTATCCAAACAGATATAAGCTCCATATCAGAATTTAGCATAACAGTCCAAAGATTAATCGTTGGGATTGGCAAAGGCGTAAAGACAGCATGGAATCAATTATTGCAGAGATCAAGGAAATAAAAAGTAGTCGTGATGAATTCCAATGCTATAAATGCGGTGCAAATTAAAATGGAGGCAGCCACAGCGCGGATTGAAGAGACAGAGGGGAGACTAAATGAATCAGAAGGTAAAAATATGGGGAAAAGGAGGTGAGAAAAAGATAGAGCAAAAATTGAGGATCGAGAGGGGAGAATTAGAGAACTAAGTGATGAAATCAAATGGAACAATATCCATATCACAGGATTTCCAGAAGAGACAGAAAAGGGGTGTGAAGATGACCTTGAACAAATCATAGCTGAGAACTTCCACAAGCTGGGGAAGGACACCGGCATTGAAACCCAACAGGCACAGAGAACTCCCTTCAGATGTAACCTGAGTTGATTTTCTGCACAACATAGCATGGGGAAACTGGCAAAATACAAGCATGAAGAGAGAATTCTGAAAGCAGCTAGGGATGAATGGACCTTCACATACACAGGTAGAGAAGTATTGGGATAGGAGCAGATCCATCTACTGAAATCAGACAAGCCATAAAGGAATAGGGGAATCTTCAATGTGATGAATAGGAAAAATATGCAACCAAGAATCCTTTATCCAGCCAGCCTGCCATTCAGAATCGAAGGAGAGGTAAAGGTCTTCCCAAACAAACCAAAACTGAAGGAATTCACCACCGCTAAACCATCCCTACAAGAGATCCTAAGAGGGATTCCTTGAGGGAAATGTCGCAAATATCACAAAGTACCACAGACACCAGTACAAGCACGAAAACTACAGACATCACAATGCCTCGGAACCATCGCTTTCCATAATAACACTGCATGGAAGTGGAATAAATGCTCCAACCAAAAGACACAGGGTATCAGAATGGATAATACAAAACAAGACCCATCTGTTTGCTGTCGTACAGGAGACTCATTTCAGACCTGAGGACACCTTACTCTTGAAAGTGGGGGGATGGAGAACTACCTTTCATGCTACTGGGAGTCAAAAGGAAGCTGTAGTAGCCATACTTCTATCAGACAAACTTGACCTGAAATTAAAGTTGGCAGCAAGAGATGTTTAAGGGCATTATTAAATAATTACAGTGTCTGTCCATCAGGAAAAGCTAACGATTATAATGATTATGCACTGAATTCCGAAGCACACAAATATTTAAAACATTTAATCACAAACATGAACAATCTTATTGATAAGAATGTGGTAATTTCAGGGGGATTTAATAGTCAACTTACAACAATGGACAGAAAATCTAGACAGAATCAGGAAAGAAACAATGGTCCTGAATGATACATTGGACCAGAAGGATGTGACAGATATTTTAGGACTCTACATGGAAAGAAGCAGAGCATACTTTCTTCTGGAGTGCACGTGGAACATTCTCCAAGAGAGACCACATACTGGGTCGCAAAAAGCCTTCAATAATTATAACAGCATTGAGATGACACCATGCACACTTTGAGATCACAATGTTTGGAGCTTGACATAAAGTACAGGAAAAAGTCTGCTCAACCTCTAAAAGCATGCAGGTTAAAAAACATCCTAGTAAAGAACGAATGAGTCAACCAGACAATTAGAGAAGAAATTAAAAGACATAAGGAAACAAATAAAAATGAAAATACAACAATCAACGCTTTTTGAAAAAAAATTAATTAAAAAGATGGAAAAAGGGTTACTGAAGCTGAGTTTTGCATACTTGAGGGAGCATGTTATGCACTAAGGAGTCCGAGTGCTTGGGGTAAAGGCCATTTCCATACCTTTCTTAGTTCTGTGACCTTGAGCAATTATAACATCTCCTTCAGCCTCAATTCCTTCTTCTGGACACAGGGTCAATTGAGATGCTTTATGAGGTAACGTGCCTGCCACAGGGAAGTGATTGGTAGCTGTAAGTTCATTGCTCTGCCCCTCGTATTCCCAGGACTCCTGCCAGGGAGCCTGGAGGCCTGCGTGCTGGCCTGAATCTGCAGCATTTTCAGGCAAATTGTTCACTTTGTGATTAAGGCTTCCCGTTTCACTGAGCCCTTGATTCACCCCATGTGTTCTGGCATCTACTGCACTGCGTGGGTTCCCTCCTCCTTTTTCAGACCCTTACTTGGTGTTGTGGGATACAGTGTTCACACCACCTGAGCATCAGTTATTAGCAATAAGCGTGACTCCTCTGAGTACCTATGGTATTCCGCTTATTCCCACATAAAGCTAGTGTTCTGCAGCTCTGATTATCTGCTAAATTATACCAAGGCATAGTTTAGAAGATTCTTTGTTGTTGTTGATTTTGTTGTTGCTGCCCTTGTTGTTGCTGCTCTTGTTGTTGTTGCTGCTGCTGCTGTTGTTTTTGTTGTGTAGAAATCATTTGCTTCAGGTTCATCTAGTCTATCCAGTAACACCTGCAATAACAGTGAGATGAACTTTGGTTTTACCTTTTTTCACTTTTTAACGCGAGTGGATTTTGTTTTTGTTTTTGTTTTTCAGCCTCCCTTTGGGAAGTTCTATTTCTTCCATCTTCTCGCTCATGTGTCCTAAATAGACAACTGATTGTTTACTAGTTGCTGTCTCTGGGAGGTTGTTGCTGTTTGCCAGGTGTTAGTATTGGCATGCCAGGCCTGGGGTGTTCATTCTTTCCAGATTTTTGTTCCAGGTCTTCATGACAAAGGCAACAGAATGAAGGAGGTACTGAGTTGAAGCAGTTAGAAATTCACTTCAACTAGGCCTGCCGGAGGAAGTGGGCACTGCATTTAGAGCAGGAGACACAGAAATGAACCACAAGTGGGCAAAATGAGTTGGGTATAAGAAAGGAAAATAATGCCAGCACGATAGTCCAGTTTTCTTTGCTTTTATGTGAACTATGGGATAAATGTGTAACATACTAGAGACCCTTATGATTTGGGCTGCTTATTTTTATCTTAATGTTTGTTGGTTGGGTGGGTGGTTGATTGACAGCGTGTGTGAGGAAGGGGAGGGGATGAGAGAGGGGGAAGAGAAAATTCCAAGCAGGCTCTGTGCAGAGTGTGACCTGGGGCTTGAAACCACAAATGGCGAAATCGACCTGAACTGAAACGAAGAGTAGGTCACTCAACTAACTGAGCCACTCAGGCTCCCCTTGGAGTACATTGGGTCTTTGCACATTGGGTCTTCGTGTTGGAAATGCCATAGGGAGTGGTGTGCATGCATGATCTAAGGAAGGTGCAGCTAGGTAGATCTGGCTTATTTTTTTTCCTTATGACACTTTAGTCAGGAGTAATATTTCGTAAGTTTATTAGAGAGACAGATTGAAGATTGTGATTGGGAGGAAATCAGGTAAGGAGTTATTGCAGTTGACCAGGAGAGGTGAACATGACAGCAATTAGTGTGGAAGCAGGAAATGGAGAGATGAGGACAGATGTGGTAGTTTTTTGAAAATGCTTTTTGTTGTGTAATTAACATTATAGAAAGTAACTATTTTGGTGCATAGGGCTTTGAGTTTTAAAGATTGTATCTACTCATGTAAATGTCACCCCAATGAGAATACAGAAGAGTTCTGTTCCTGGGGCACATAGGTGGCTTAGTCACTTAAGCATCCCACTCTTGATTTCGGCTAAGGCATGAGTTCACTATTCTTGAGTTTGAGCCCCTGCTCACGAACTTCCCGGAGCCTACTTGGGATTATCCCTCTCTACCTCTTTTTCTGTGCCTCCCGCACTCCCACTCTCTGTCTCCCCCCTCCCAAAAAAAATTAGACAAGAAGAGAACAATGCCTTCAGCTCCCAGGATTCCTCATGTTGAATCACTGTCACCCCACTCCTGAGGCCTGGCAACCATCTATCTCCAATTTTTTTTTTTTATATATGAAATTTATTGTCAAATTGGTTTCCATACAACACCCAGTGCTCATCCCAAAACGTGTCCTCCTCAGTACCCATCACCCACCCTCACCTCCCCCCCACCCCCCATTATCCAAATTTAATATCATATAAATGGATCCTTATTGTAGGTCACTTTATGAGACTGGTTTCTTTCATTCAACCTCATGCCTTTATAATACATCTGTTTCTTAGTGTTTCCCTGTACGGATATACCAGGGTTTGTTTAACCATTCATTTCCTAAAGGACATTTGTGTTTGTCCATTTTTGTCAGTTATGACTAGAGTTGCTTTAAACATTTGCGTGCATGTTTTTTTTTTCTTTTAATAAGCATAAGTTTTCACTTCTCTAGAGAAAAGATCTAGGAGTCAGATTTATGGGTCACATGCAAGTATTAGGTATTGTCTTTAAAAATATATATATTTCATGGGCTCCTGGTTGGCTCAGTAGATTGAGTAGCTGACTTCAACTCAGGTCATGATCTCACAGTTTGTGAGTTCAAGCCACATATTTGGCTCTCTGCTGACAACTGGGAACCTGGAGCCTGCTTTGGATTCTGTATCTCCCTCTCTGTCTTCCCCTTCCTGCTCACACTCTGTCTCTCTTTATCCCTGAAAAATAAGTAAAGATGGAAAAAAAAAACATTTTCAATATGTGGATAGCAATATCTCAGTGCAGTTTTAATGTGTTTCCCTGAAGCCTAGTGTTGTGGAGCATCGTTTTGTGCACTTCAATATATGATATTCTGGACACAAGACCTTTGCTGGATATATGATTTGGCAATATTTTGTCCAAGTCCATAGATTGTCTTTTTGTTCTTTTAACAGAGTCTTTTACCAAGCAAAAGTTCTAGTACTAATGAAGTGCAATTTAGAGATTTTTTTTTCTTTTGTATGAATCCAATTTATACACCTTATGACGTCAGACGTCGTTTGTACTCCTTGTTCATATATTTGCTATTCTATACCAGCATCAGAATGTTTTCAGTTTGTTGCTATTGGTTGCACAAGTTGTATACTGCACAGTTCTAGGAGGCATGATTTATATGAACTGCAGTGCGAATGGGAACCCTCAAATCTGTAAAATGTACAACTTGTACACACATGTATTATCTCTTAGAGGGTCTTTTCTACTGTACAGATTGCAGTCATTGCTGTGGTTCCGTTTTACTTTCCTTGTCATTTGTTTATTATGTGGAGAGTACACTGTAGCCGAATTTAAGAAGCTCCTGTTTGTGAGCTATCTAAAGGTAATTTATTCTCACTGATTCTCAACTAGCTGGGGCCTATCCTTGGGGTACAGCAACATCTGGCTTTCAGGCTTGTTCCCTTAATTGAATCTATTACTTTGCATTCATGGAAACTGGAAACTCTCTTCAGCCAGCCAGTTTTCGCTAGATACCCATGATTTTAAAATTCACCTCTAAACAAATGGCTAAAATTTAATATTTGTAGAATCATCTGGATTTGAAAAAAAAAAGGAACCATAGAAAAAAGCTGGAAAAAAATCAACAGAATATAATATAAAAACAACAATATCCTTTGCAGAGAATACTTTGGCTCCATGTAATTCTCGATTTAATCTGAGCAGCTCTAAGTTGGTGTATGATGTCCCTCTGACAATATGAATGTACATTCAGTGTTACAAATGTTTGTATTCTAAATACTTAGTTCCTCTAAAGATGGAATCACAAATTATTAACTGATCAACACTTAGTGTTGTAGCAGAATCAGGAACAATTCAACAGAACAGGCCTGTTCTGGGTGTGTTCTTATATAATTGTGTAATTATGTCCATTATTACTACAGGTGTCTTCACCTACCTGGCTTCTTCAGAATAAGCTACAGTAGGATTTCAGAAAGCATCCCATTCTTCCCCACTGAAATGGTGAAACATTTTTTTTTAATGTTTGTGTTTACATTTATTTATTTTTGAGAAACAGAGTGAGACAAAGTGTGAGTGGGGAGAGGCAGAGAGAGAAGGAGACAGAATATGAAGCAGGCCCCAGGCTCTGAGCAAGTGGTCAGCACAGAGCCTGATGCAGGGCTCAAACCCATGAACTGTGAGACCGTGACCTGAGCTGAAGTCGGACACTCAACCGACTGAGCCACCCAGGCGCCCCATGAAATGGTGAAACTTTTACGATGCTAGTTGTAGGCTTTTTTGGTGGGGTTTCGTTTTTGTTTGTTTTATAAAAGTCCTGTATCAAGTTGATGAAGTCTCCCTGGACTCAAAGTTTGCGGAGAGAGTGTTTTATTTATTATGAATGGAGGTAACAAATGCCTTCTCTGCGTCTCTTTTTAAGAGCATCTGATCGTTTCCCTGTCTTTCTTCTTTATCCTATTGTTGTGATGGGTTAAACTAATTGGTTTTTGAATATGGAACCAGTCTCCCATACTTGTACTAAACCCTCTTGGTTATGGATGTAGAATTCTTTTTACACATTGTTGGATTTGTTTTGCTAACATGTATTGGGTATTTTGTGTCTATGAAAATGCAAGACACTGGTCTCCAGTTTTCCTTTCTTCTAATGCCTTTACCTTGTTTTGTCAATGCTGGCCTCCTAGAATGAGGAAGTTTCCCCTCTGTTTTTATTTTCGGGAAGAGATTACAGGACATTAGCATCATTTTTTCCTGTGAATGTTTGCTAGAATTCTTCAGTGAAACCACCTGGGCCTGATGCTTTCTTTTGGGAAGGTTATTCGTCCTTGACTCTATTTACTTAATAAATATAGGCCTATCCAGATAATCCATGTCTCCTTATGTGGGTTTTAGTAGTGTGTGTCTTTTATTTGTTTTCTATATTTTTCTAAAATGTTTTCATTTATTTCTGAGAGAGAGCTGTAGAGTGGGAGGTGGGAAGGGGCAGAGAGAGAGGGAGACGCAGAATCTGAAGCAGGCCCCAGGCTCTGAGATGTTAGCACAAAGCGTGACACGGGGCTCAAACCCACGGACCAGGAGATTATGCCCTGAGCTGAAGTCAAACATTTACTGACTGAGCCACCCAGGTGCCCCATCGTGTGCGTCTTTTAAATAAACGATCTGTTTCATATAAGTTATGAAATTTGGGGGCATAGAGTCATTCATAATATTTTCCATTATCCTCTTGATGTTCATGGAATCGGGAGCGGTTATGTCTCTTTCATTTTTGATATTAACCATTTGTGCCTACTTCTCTTCTTGGATAGCCTAGTTAGGGGTTCATTACCTTTATTGATATTTTCAAAGAACCATCTTTTGATTTCTCTATTGATGATCTCCAGTATTGGACTATCTTTTATTTTATTGATATCTGTTCTAATTATTATTTTGTAATTATTATTATTTCTTTTCTTCTACTTCAGCCTTCAACTGTACCTCCTCCCCTATTTTCCTAAGGTGGAAGTTTAGGCTACTAATTTAAGGTCTTTCTCCTTTCCGATTTTGTTACGTTTATTTACTTACTTTGAGAGAGAGAGAAAGCATGTACGTGAGCAGGGGCATGGCAGAGAGAGGGAGAGAGAGAATCCCAAGCAGGAACCCAATACAGGGGCTTGATCTCATGACCATGATAGCATGACCTGAGTGGAAACTAAGAGTTGCGTGCTAAAACCACTGAGCAGCCAGATGCCCGAAGGTCTTTCTACTTTTCTAATAAATGCATTCAATGCTGTACATTGTACTGTAAGCCATGTTTTCACTGCCCACCCCACCCCGCCCTGCACAGTTTGGTAGGTTGTATTTAATTTTCATTGAGTCCAAACTACTTTGAAATTTCTCTCAAGATTCCTTCTTTGATGTGTTATTTAGAAGTATGTTCTTTAATCTCTAAATATTTGGGGACTTTTCCTGCTGTCTTTTCATTATTGCTTTCCATCCAGTTCAATTGCAGTGTGGCCTGACAACATACTTTGTGTGGTTTCTATTCTTTGAAATTTAGTAGGATGTGTTTCATGGCCCAGAACATGTTCTGACTTGGTGCACGTTCTGTGTGAACTTGAGAAACATGTTTATTCAACTACTGTTCGATAAAACATTCCATACGTATCAGTTTGATCTAGGTGATTACTGCTACTGCTTCATCCAGCTGTAGCCTTACCTATATCCTTCTAGACCTGTCAGTCACTGACAGAAAGGTGTTGAAGTCTCTACTATAATAATGACTTTTTCTCTTTCTCCTTCAAATTCTAAAAGTTTTTCCATCATGTATTTCCATTCTCTGTTGTTAGGTATAGAAAATTAGGGATTGTTATGTTTTCTTACAGAACGGACCTTTTTATCTCTCTATAGAATCTCTTTATATAATGACACTCTTTATCTCCCTAGAGTTTCCTTGATTGGAAGTTTGCTTTGTGTGGAATTAATGTAATTACTCCAACTCTCTTTGGATAAGCACTACCATGGTAAATCTTTCTTCATACTTTTACTTGTAATCTATCTGTATCTTTATATCTCATGTGAATTTCTTATAGACAATATAGAGTTGAATCTTGTTTTTGGATCTCCTGTGACAATCTCTGAGCTTTAATTGGTATATTTAGACTATTCACATTTGATGTGAGTATTGATATAGTTGGAATAATATCTGCCATGTTTGTAACTGTTTTCTATCACTGCATTCAGACTTTGCTTCCTTTCTATCTTCACCTTTTTCTGCCTTCTGGATTTTAATGCAGCAGATGGTATATTCCATTTTCTTCTTTCTCTTAGCATATTCATTACAGTTGTTTATTTTAAAAAGTTGGAGTGGGTTCCCCTTTATTTGCATTTGCTTTACTCATTTATAACTAGTCAAATTCCTCTTTCAAATCACACTATACCCCTTCACAGGTAGTGCAGCTACCTTATAACAGCTGTCTCAATTCCTCCATCCCACGCCTTCTAATATTGATGTCATCTACCTCCTTATCCATATGCTATGATCACCGAGTATATTGCTGCTGTTATCACATTAAACAAATTGTTATCTATCAGATAAGTTGGGAATGAGAAAAATAAACTATTTTATCTTACCTTCCCTTATTCCTACTCTAATTCTCTTCTTTTTTAAGCATAGATCTGAATTCCTTATCTATAACTTCCATCCCTATTCCTTTTTCTAAAGACCTTTCTCTTGAGAGAGACAAGGGGCACCAATGAGCAAGGGGCAGAGAGAGAATCCCACGACAGGCAGAGAGAGAGGGAGAGATAAATGGAATCTCACCAAAGCATGCCTCATGCTCACTTGCAGTGGGGCTGGAGCTCACTTGATGTGGCACCTGAACTCACAAACTGTGGGACTTGAACTCATGAATGCTGAGATCATGACCTGAGCTAAAGTCAGGTATTTAACCACTGAGGTATCTTCGTAAGAACTTTATTTATTTATTATTTATTTATTTATTTATTTATTTATTTATTTATTTATTTATTTATTTATTTATTTTTCTTGCAAGGCAGATCTACTAGTGATAAAGTCCTTCCTTTTTTGTTTCACAACGTATTACTTGTTTTAGGGTTGTTGTTGTTGTTGTTGTTGTTGTTGTTGTTGTTGTTGTTTACAAAGGAGAGCGATTGTAAAATTCAGATGCTTTGGGGAAAAGTAACATACTGCATGCCTAACATCTTTTTTAATGTTTATTTATTTATGATGAGGGAGAAAGGGGTGGCGGTGGGGGGTAGAGAGAATTCCAAGCAGACTACATTCTGATAGCAGAGAGCCCTATGTGGGGCTCAATCTCATTAAACATGAGATCATGACTTGAGCAGAAATCAAGGTTGGATGCTCAACCGACTGAGCCACACAGGCACACCTACAAGTCTTTTTCTTCAGTTTGAAATACACTTTTGCAGGATATAGAATTTTCAAGGGTTTTTTTTTTCCTTTAAACACTTTAAAATTTTTTTTTCAATGTTTATTTATTTTTGGGACAGAGAGAGACAGAGCATGAACAGGGGAGGGGCAGAGAGAGAGGGAGACACAGAATCGGAAACAGGCTCCAGGCTCTGAGCCATCAGCCCAGAGCCTGACGCGGGGCTCGAACTCACGGACCGCGAGATCGTGACCTGGCTGAAGTCGGACGCTTAACCGACTACGCCACCCAGGCGCCCCTAAACACTTTTATTTGTATTTGTATTTATTTTTGTTTTATTTTATTTTTATTTATTTTCATTTTCATTTTCATTTTCATTTTCATTTTCATTTTCATTTTCATTTTCATTTTTATTTTTATTTTTATTTTTATTTTTATTTTTATTTTTATTTTTATTTTTATTTTTATTTTTATTTTTATTTTTATTTTTATTTTTATTTTTATTTTTATTTTTATTTTTTCTTCTACCCTGGTTCGGAAGAAAGGGATAGATGGGGTAAGAGGAGAGAGAGTGATGCTGGCTGGAGGAAGGGCATCATCTTAGTCTGGCTGGTGAAGTGCCGTCTGACAGAGACATTAAATGGAGCATTGAAGCAAACGTGCAGTCATCTGAGGGAAGATTCAGGAAGAGCTGTAAGTGTAGAAGGACAGTGGTAGCATTGAGGTATTTGAGAAAGGGGATGATGTGAAACACGCCAGTATTGTGTTGCCTCAAAAAGCACATGTGCAAGCTGTCTTGTATATTCACAAAAAACACTTTCTACCTACCTGGCATTGTGGCTCTCTGAAGTTTTATGATGCCTTAGTTTTTTGTTTAGTAATGAAGGGAAAATGTTGAACTCCCTAGTTACCAAACTCATTTCTGGGACATCATTTTTCTTTGGAAGTTTTTGAAAATCATCCAGTAATACTCAAGGGAAGGTGAGACTTTGCTTCTATGGTATAAGGTTGAGGCCCCAAGCCCAGTGTGCTTTGAGCCAGTGAAACCTTGAATGTATTGTGGTATCAATCTAAGTATGCATGTCTGCATGGTAGGTGTTGCTGCTTTAGCTGTGCATTTATTCCTGAATGAAATGAGGAGATACTGTATGTGGAAAAAAGTAATTAACAAAAGCATATGTTACAAGGGACATGTTTCAGTTGCATATCCAAGTGCAAATGTATGTATGTATGTATGTATGTATGTATGTATGTATGTATGTATGTGTGTTTTTTTTTTAAGTTTTTATTTATTCTGTGTTGAGAGATGCAGAGAGAGAGAAAGAATGCGAGCAGGGGAAGGGGAGAGCGAGAGAGAGAGAGAGAGGGAGAGGGAGAGGGAGAGGGAGAGGGAGAGGGAGAGGGAGAGGGAGAGGGAGAGGGAGAGGGAGAGGGAGAGGGAGAGGGAGAGGAAGAGAGAGAATCTGGCAGTGCAGAGCCTGACGCAGGCCTCCATCTCACTAACCATGAGATCATGACCTGAGCTGAAATCAAGAGTCTGCTGGTAACTGACTGAGCCACTCAGGCACCCTGTCTTCATATTTTAAACATATGAACTCTTGAGTCATCGTTCTCCTTGGGTTTTAGCCATTTTCTTGTAGCAAATGTATTCTGAAATACAGAGGGGTCTGTGTGCTTCAAAGTGAACAGTGGGATGATGTATTTTTTTTAAGGTGGTATATCAGCTCAGTGGGGGCACATGGCAGAATGGTTGAATATGAGCCTGGAGCCAGATGACCTGGGCTTGAACACTGGCTTACTAGATGTGTGACCTTGGGTAGGCTATTTAACCTTTCTGTTTCTTAAGTCTCCATTTGCAAAATGAGGCTAGTGATTCTATGTCCAAATGTTCCTGGATTGTGGCCGTGCCTGGCACAATTGTTAATGGCTTTCTGCTTTGATTCCCCAAAGTATCTTTATTTGGACAATAAATTATATTGTTGCCCTAACAATAATCGAACCTGTGTCAGAAGATCCATTTTGAAGATTAAAAGCATTAAAAACAAGACCTGCTTGGGCGCCTGGGTGGCGCAGTCGGTTAAGCGTCCGACTTCAGCCAGGTCACGATCTCGCGGTCCGTGAGTTCGAGCCCCGCGTCGGGCTCTGGGCTGATGGCTCAGAGCCTGGAGCCTGTTTCCGATTCTGTGTCTCCCTCTCTCTCTGCCCCTCCCCCGTTCATGCTCTGTCTCTCTCTGTCCCAAAAATAAGTAAATGTTGAAAAAAAAAATTAAAAAAAAAACAAAAAAAAAACAAGACCTGCTTATAATATGTGCTCAGTAAGTACTACTTGTTATTATTAGCTGTGACAACCAGAACACACGTTTTAAATATCCAGTTTCATGCATTACCCCAGAAGCAAGAATTTTTACTGTACACCTTGAACTCTGGAAGTGACATGTATTGCTGGAAAATGGAGAATCACCAGTGTGAGCAAATTTAATACAGTTTTGAAAAATTCTCTTCCACTTTAACCTAGCATGGATGAAACAAGTAGCTTGAAAAAAAATGGTAGTTTTCTTTCATTTCACTAACAGGATAATCACCACCCAGGACATGCTGGTTTTACAGAGAAAATACCATGGGGGTTGTTAATTTGGGTTTTGCGTTTAATGTGCTGTTCTTTACAGTCAGATTCCTAGTTTCCTTTCTTTGATCTTTCTTTGGGCATTACCTTCCTTGTCCTCTCCTCATGTAATGTCTAAAGTCAATTGCTGTCCCTTCTTCATACATCTTTGTGTTAGGGGATAAGGAAATTTTACATAACTGAAAAAGCTTTATTTGCAGTAATGGTTTCATGTGCCTACTCTTAAAATCCTTTGCCGTGTTTGAGATTGGGTAAAAAAAATAGTGGGTTAATTGGGATATGACTTTTCTTCATATAAGCATCTTGATCAGAGTTTCTGCTAAACTTGTGAGGTAGTGATGCTAGACAGGCACAGAGGTGGGACGGACGTCTACTCCTAGCCCTGCCACAGGCTAGCTGTGTGACCTTGGGCACTCCATTTGTTTCATCTCTCTGAGTTTCAGTATTTAGCACGCTTCAAAGGGGTAAAGATATGTGCTGCTTCCCAAGGTTAAGCATGAGGCTCAATTGGGATGATAAGTTACTGTGCTCTAAGCAAATGTTGGCCAAGAGTTCCTTTCTTTCAAAATTGGTTGATGTGATTGGGACTCCTTTTGTAAGATCCATGAGCAGAGGCTTGGAGGAAAAGTAGATAAAAATGCTGCTTCTGTTTGTGTGTTTCTGAGTTGCCTGTGGCTGTAGTACTTGGCTATCTAACCAGGTGCTGCTTCAGCATGCATGAAATACTTCAAATGGGCGACAAGACGGTTTTTCTTTATCCTAAACTTCAGGCTGTTGGAAGCATATCTGTGGAAGCCTCTGTGATCTGACAGCTTGAAGGCTCCATGAGAAGTCAAGTGTGCAAGGGAGCCCAGCTTTGAGCCAACCAGGGAAAGGATGGCGTAGCTCTCAAAGGAACATGCACGTTTCTCAGGTGATAGAGTAGAGAATAAAATGTCTCCCTTTAAATTCCACATTCCCCTGCTCTTCAACTTCTAAGGAAGTCTTTGGCTACCATCAGTCTGGGCTCTGGAGCCAGCATAGTATTTTTCTTCTTTTAGTTTACCCTGGTTCATGATTTGCTCCCCTTTAACTTAAGAATTGTCTTTATTATAGAAAATTTCAAATATGTAAAAGTCAAGAAATTAGTATATTATACCCCCATGTCCTTAGGACCTAGTTGTAAACATTATCAACTCATGTCTAATCTTGTTTCATCTGTATTTCTACCCGTTTTGTCCTTGCTCCCCTCTTCCCCTGGTTTATTTGAAGCAAATGCCACACGTTGCATTTTATTAAGAATATCATCCTGTTTGTTTTTATTTTTAAAAAGTTTTGTTGTAGTATAATTGGCATAACTTGCAGGAAACTAAAGTGTGCTATTTGATAAGTTTATACATCAGTTCACTATCTAGATGAGTGAGATCATAAAGTAAGTACTTTTTTTTTTTTGATCCAGTTTTTTTTTTCCCGCTCAGTGTCATAGTCTGTCTATCCTACCAATGTCATCATGCTGTGACTAGGTACCACTTAGGAAGCTGAAGGACCCTTTAGCAGATATTATAGTCGTCCCGGTGAGTAATGGTGGTTTGGACCAGCGTGGTTACCATGGAGATGATAGCTGCCTCAATTAGAGATCTGCTTTGGAGGTAGAGCCAATCAGACCAGCTGGATTTGGGGATTAGGGGGGTGGGGGTGGGGGTCGGATCCAGGATTACTCCTGAGGATTCTTGCTTGAGCACACGAAGAGAGTCTGATGAAACAGAGGAGACTCAGTGAGGAGCAGCTATGTATGATCTTTCCTGATTCAGTCCTTGCCTGGATGTCTATTGCTTCTTCAAAGCTGTCATTATTATCATTGGTTGATTTGAAGCAGTACTTGAATGGCAGAGGAAAAAAAAACTGTATTTGGAGCACTTTAAGACATTTACAGGATGACTGGGTGTTATCAGGAATGATATTAAATAAAGGCTAGTTGGCATTGTCAAATTCAAATTAATGAATTTCAGTGTTCTCCTCAGATGTTGGTAGTATCATCTGGTCCAGGTAAGGAGAGACTAAGAAGTACAGAGGCAAATCACATTTTTAAGAGCTTGTAAAATCTGCTTGAGGTGAAGTTCACTCCACTTTTTTCAGGGCTCCCAGAATTTTCTTTTTTTTTGTGGTGGTTTTATCATTGAAAATGTTCTGCAAAGTCTGATGCTGTGGTGATAACATCTGCACGCAGTGACTAGCTTTGTGAATTTCATCGTAAGGTAGGATAGCCTGTCTTCCTTCTCCAGGGTTATTAACATTTCGGGTGTTTTATTAGAACTTGGACTCCCTTTGGGTGTTTGGCCTTAGAAAAACTGAGTCAAGTGATATCTTTAGTTTTGGAATTTTAGAAAGGACACGCCACCTGGATTATTAAGTTCATGGGCACCTTTGGGAAACCTGATTAGTTATAGAACTCATACTATATGATAGTAACAACAACTGCACGTTTATTGTTTATTCCTTGCTGAGTGCTTTATATGCATTATCTTATTTAATCTCCACATCACTCCGATGAAGTAGGTACTATCATTATCTCCATTTTGCTGGGGAAGGACCTGGGATGCAGACGGGATACCTGATGAGACCTAGACGAGTCTTACAATCAGTGTTAGCGCCGCAACTTGGACCCAGGCAGGTAGTCTAGCTGCAGAGCTCATGCTTTCATTAAGAGATAATATTTTCATTAAGAGATGGTACTCCTGGGTGGCTCAGTTGGTTAAGCCTGCTTGGGATTCTCTCTCTGGTGCTCCCCTGCTTGTGCTCTCATTCTCTCTCTCTCTCTCTCTCTCTCTCTCTCTCTCTCTCTCTCTCTCTCTCTCTCTCTCTCTCTCTCTCTCTCTCCTCTCTCTCTCTCTCTCACTTTCTCTCTCTGTGTGTGTCTCAAAACAAATAAAAATGTGTTCTTTTTTTTTTTTAAAGAGATAATACTTGAGGTGGATCTTGCAAGATAAAGAGAAGTTTAAAGGACAGTGGGGACTGGCATATAAGGTAGAGAGAATGTAGTATCAATGTGGGGACATGAGAAACTTATTGTCCTGGGGGCTGATGGTGAGAAATAATGTTGGTAATGCTAGTATGACCAGAAAAGATGTAGGGCCTAAAAAAATACCTGTTTTGGTTATCCAGAGCAGCTTTTTCACTGATAATCTTATGATGTCTTTAAAAAGTCTCCTTGAAATATTGAATAAGTGCAGGAGATCCCATTTCTGTTTTCTCAGTTCCAAGGATCTCAGATGGGGAGCTTCTTAACTAGCTGATCTCAAAAGCATCTTCTGACTTCAGCCAACCTAGGTTTTGCCATCCAGGAGTAAATTCACTGCTCCCACCTTTTCTGCTCAGCTCTGAGTCCCTTTCGTGTTAAAAGAGATCTGCTTGCTACTTTTAAACGGAATAGGATTTCCAAACCTGTCCCCACTGTCAGTAGTTGAAAGGCTAATAGTCAGCTAGCATCTGAATACCATTGGAGTGGTACCTCACTTATTTGGTTCATAAAGGGATGATGGTTGTAAACAGAAAAGTGTATGATGTGGCGGTTTAGCCATGTTTTGGAGGCTAACTCTTGCTTCCTGCTTTAAAAATGCATTTTGCTATTTTGTAGTTAAGGATCGATTATAATGAGAAGGGAGTAAATGCAAACCAACAGGTGCTTTTAGGTTTTAATGCACAGTGCTGTTGCTGAGTATCAGTGAAACAGCTTTGTTTTTGTTTTTGTTTTTTGTTTTTTGTTTTTTTTTTAATTTTTTTTTCAACGTTTATTTATTTTTGGGACAGGGAGAGACAGAGCATGACCGGGGGAGGGGCAGAGAGAGAGGGAGACACAGAATCAGAAACAGGCTCCAGGCTCTGAGCCATCAGCCCAGAGCCTGACGCGGGGCTCGAACTCACGGACCGCGAGATCGTGACCTGGCTGAAGTCGGACACTTAACCGACTGCGCCACCCAGGCGCCCCCGTTTTTGTTTTTTAAATGAATAGGTAGTTTGTGGATGTGAATTTCAAAAGGTACACGTGTTCATCCTGTATCTCAAATCCCTTCTTTCCTCCTCAAGCAACTTTAATTGTTCTTTAGTGGCCCCTTTTATAAAGGGAGTCTATGCTTGTATTAGCGTGTATGAGTGTGTCATTGTTTCTAGGATTTTGTTATGGAGATGCTAATTAGTAAGAGTAGAGAGAATGTTATCTCTTGCCAGTCATGATAGCAAGGCTTGTGTGTGCACACACGCAGATGAGCAGATAATCTAAACAAGTGTTTACTCTTCACCTAAAAAATAATAAACATGCACATTATCAAAGATTAACCCATACTAAGGAAAAACATTAGTTAAATAGAAACTGACTAGGTTCAACTTTGGGTTTAACAAAGACTTCCAGCAGCTACTATATTTAAAAACTAAAGGAAAATGTATGCAAAGATACAGTAGGAAACATGAAGTGAGTCCACCGGGAATCACAATAGACAAATGGAAGTGATTTTCTAAAAAGTGAAATTTATGAAATTGAAAAATACAATAACTGAAATAACATTTCCCTAGATTAACTCAGTAGGTTAGAAATAGAAGAAGGAATCAGTGAACCTGAAGGTAAATCAAGAGAAATGTCCCAAGCCAAACAATAGAGAGGGGAGAAAAATTGGACACAAATCAGTAGAGCACTGTGTGACAATATCAGGTGTTCCAACATAATGATGTAACACATGTATAATAGGAGTCCCAGATGGAGAGGAGGGAGAAAATGGGACAAAATCTTACTGAAGAAATTGTTTAAGTACCAGATTTGATGAAAATTATCTGAAAGATCCAAAAAGTTGAAATAACTTCAGTTTGGTTTTTCGGGACCAGAGTTTGATTCTAGAAATACCAAAGCACTGCTTGACAGCAGCCTGGTGAGTAGGGCCTCTGTGGGATGGGACTTCTGCTGCGTCCCCCTGTGTGATAAACTGGACATTTTAGAGCTGCACGCCAGGCACAGGCAGCATCGCAGATGCCATCAGCTTTTCACTCTTCCAGGTACATTTTTTTATTCATCTTTCCTCTCTCTGCCTGAGTATTGGTAATATGTTATATTCCTCACTGGCCACATGGAAAATGAGAACATTGGTTGCTACTGTTTCACTATCTATACACTAGAAACCACCGTGTCTTTCTTTTTATGATAGAGGTATTCTGGAGAATTTCTATGGTAGCTTTGGACATACTTTTTTTTTTTTTTAATTAAAAAAAATTTTTAATGTGTATTTAATTAGATAGAGGAGGGGCAGAAGGAGAGAGTGAGAATCCCAGTAGGTTCCATGCTCAGTACAGAGCCTGATGAGGGGCTCAATCTCAACAACCATGAGATCATGATCTGAGATTAAATCAAGATCTCAGCTTAACTAACTGATCCAACCAAGCACCCCAAGAGATCATTTTATGCAGGTTAGAAACACTCACCTTTTGTTTGAAAAAGGAGACTAAGAATTAACAACAACAACAACAACAACAACAACAACAACAACAACAAAACCTCTCTCATGCAGAACTATACCCCCCCCCTCCAAAAACTGACACTCCTTCCTGAGTTCCAAAGTTTCTTTGTGTAGTAGTTTCTTTAACCACCTGGCGAGGGCTTTAGTTTCACTGGGCCGACTCAGCATTAATATTCATGCTACACAAGATACTAGTTTATTATCATTCTCTTTTATTTTGTATCAAAGTACAGTCCTAGGATATGAGAGTTCTGTGCATGGTTGTTTTTGGAATGTGGAATCTTTTGATGTATTCAAGTCAGCTGTGGTTATTGACTGAATACTACTAGGTGCCCAGCCATGAGTGTTAGTCCTTCTTCTTTGTGCAAGTATGCATGTACGTGCAGGATGGATGCATTAGAGGTGGGAGAGGAGGCTGGGATGTGCAGTCTTTCCATGTAGGAGTATAGAATCTTGCTTCGGAGGCACATGCACCAGGGTGAGACCTGGGTTCGAATTCTGCTTCCTTCAACAACTGTGTCATCTTGGATGACTCATTTAATTCATGTGATTTTATGATTAAATGAAATAACACTTGAAGTGTCTAGCATGCCTGACATGTTCTAGGTGCTCAGTGTGTGTGTGTGTGTGTGTGTGTGTGTGTGTGTGTGTGCGTGTGTGCACGCACATGTATATATGTGTTCTCTGCTCCTTTAAAATAAACCAGAAAGAAAACATCCCTCCCACAGTAGTGTGTAGATTTATAGCGAAACCAAAGGTAGTGTATTTCGAAATATGTTTTGCTTTCCCTCACATGACTGCACGTTTGTTTCAATGCTCCATTTAATGTCTCTGTCAGACGGCACTTCACCAGCCAGGCTAAGATGATGCCCTTCCTCCAGCCAGCATCACTCTCTCTCCTCTTACCCCATCTATCCCTTTCTTCAGAGCCAGGGTAGAAGAAAAAACAAAAACAAAAATAAAAATAAAAATAAAAATAAAAATAAAAAAAGTAAAAATAAAAATAAAAATAAAATAAAAATAAAAATGAAAATGAAAATAAATAAAAATAAAAATAAAATAAAAATACAAATAAAACTGTTGAAAGGAAAAAAAAACACCCCTTGAAAATTCTATATCCTGTATAAGTGTATTTCATACTGAAGAAAAAAGACTTGTAGGTGTGCCTGTGTGGCTCAGTCGGTTGAGCATCCAACCTTGATTTCTGCTCAAGTCTTGATCTCATGTTTAATGAGATTGAGCCCCACATAGGGCTCTCTGCTATCAGAATGGAGTCTGCTTGGAATTCTCTCTACCCCCGCCGCCACCCCTTTCTCCCTCAACATAAATAAATAAACATTAAAAAAGATGTTAGGCATGGAGTATGTTACTCTTCCCCAAAGCTTCTGAATTTTACAATGCCTCACTTTTGTAAACAACAACAACAACCACAACCACAACAACAACAATAACAACAATTCGAAAACAAGTAATACATTGTGAAACAAAAAAAGAAAGACTTTATCACTAGTAGATCTGTCTTGCAAGAAATAAATAAATAAAATAAAAAAGTTCCTTCGAGGATACCTCAGTGGTTAAATACCTGACTTTAGCTCAGGTCATGATGTCAGCATTCATGAGTTCAAGTCCCACAGTTTGTGAGTTCAAGTGCCACATCAAGTGAGCTCCAGCCCCACTGCAAGTGAGCATGAGGCATGCTTTGAGTGAGATCCCATTATCTCTCCCTCTCTCTCTGCTTGTCCTGGGATTCTCTCTCTGCCCCTTGCTCATTTGTGCCCCCCCCGTCTCTCTCAAGAGAAAGGTCTTTAGAAAAAGGAATATGGATAGAAGTTATAGATAAGAAATTCAGATCTATGCTTAAAAAAGAAGAGGATTAGAGTAGGAATAAGGGAAGGTAAGATAAAATAGTTTATTTTTCTCATTCCCAACTTATCTGATAGATAACAAGTTGTTTAAAGTGATAACAGCAGCAATATACTCGGTGATCATAGCATATGGATAAGGAGGTAGATGACATCAATATTAGAAGGCGTGGGATGGAGGAATTGAGACAGCTGTTATAAGGTAGCTGCACTACCTGTGAAGGGGTATAGTGTGATTTGAAAGAGGAATTTGACTAGTTATAAATGAGTAAAGCAAATGCAAATAAAGGGGAACCCACTCCAACTTTTTGAAATAAACAAGTGTAATGAATATGCTAAGAGAAAGAAGAAAATGGAATATACCAACTGCTGCATTAAAATCCAGAAGGCAGAAAAATGTGAAGATAGAAAGGAAGCAAAGTATGAATGCAGTGAATAGAAAACAGTTACAAACATGGCAGATATTATTCCAACTATATCAATACTCACATCAAATGTGCAGAGTCTAAATATACCAATTAAAGCTCAGAGATTGTCACAGGAGATCCAAAAACAAGATTCAACTCTATATTGTCTATAAGAAATTCACATGAGATATAAAGATACAGATAGATTACAAGTAAAAGGATGAAGAAAGATTTATCATGCTAGAGCTTATCCAAAGAGAGTTGGAGTAATTACATTAACTCCACGCAAAGCAAACTTCCAATCAAGGAAACTCTAGGGAGATAAAGAGTGTCATTATATAAAGAGATTCTATAGAGAGATAAAAAGGTCAGTTCTGTAAGAAAACATAACAATCCCTAATTTTCTATACCTAACAACAGAGAATGGAAATACATGATGGAAAAACTTTTAGAATTTGAAGGAGAAAGAGAAAAAGTCATTATTATAGTAGAGACTTCAACACCTTTCTGTCAGTGACTGACAGGTCTAGAAGGATATAGGTAAGGCTACAGCTGGATGAAGCAGTAGCAGTAATCACCTAGATCAAACTGATACGTATGGAATGTTTTATCGAACAGTAGTTGAATAAACATGTTTCTCAAGTTCACACAGAACGTGCACCAAGTCAGAACATGTTCTGGGCCATGAAACACATCCTACTAAATTTCAAAGAATAGAAACCACACAAAGTATGTTGTCAGGCCACACTGCAATTGAACTGGATGGAAAGCAATAATGAAAAGACAGCAGGAAAAGTCCCCAAATATTTAGAGATTAAAGAACATACTTCTAAATAACACATCAAAGAAGGAATCTTGAGAGAAATTTCAAAGTAGTTTGGACTCAATGAAAATTAAATACAACCTACCAAACTGTGCAGGGCGGGGTGGGGTGGGCAGTGAAAACATGGCTTACAGTACAATGTACAGCATTGAATGCATTTATTAGAAAAGTAGAAAGACCTTCGGGCATCTGGCTGCTCAGTGGTTTTAGCACGCAACTCTTAGTTTCCACTCAGGTCATGCTATCATGGTCATGAGATCAAGCCCCTGTATTGGGTTCCTGCTTGGGATTCTCTCTCTCCCTCTCTCTGCCATGCCCCTGCTCACGTACATGCTTTCTCTCTCTCTCAAAGTAAGTAAATAAACGTAACAAAATCGGAAAGGAGAAAGACCTTAAATTAGTAGCCTAAACTTCCACCTTAGGAAAATAGGGGAGGAGGTACAGTTGAAGGCTGAAGTAGAAGAAAAGAAATAATAATAATTACAAAATAATAATTAGAACAGATATCAATAAAATAAAAGATAGTCCAATACTGGAGATCATCAATAGAGAAATCAAAAGATGGTTCTTTGAAAATATCAATAAAGGTAATGAACCCCTAACTAGGCTATCCAAGAAGAGAAGTAGGCACAAATGGTTAATATCAAAAATGAAAGAGACATAACCGCTCCCGATTCCATGAACATCAAGAGGATAATGGAAAATATTATGAATGACTCTATGCCCCCAAATTTCATAACTTATATGAAACAGATCGTTTATTTAAAAGACGCACACGATGGGGCACCTGGGTGGCTCAGTCAGTAAATGTTTGACTTCAGCTCAGGGCATAATCTCCTGGTCCGTGGGTTTGAGCCCCGTGTCACGCTTTGTGCTAACATCTCAGAGCCTGGGGCCTGCTTCAGATTCTGCGTCTCCCTCTCTCTCTGCCCCTTCCCACCTCCCACTCTACAGCTCTCTCTCAGAAATAAATGAAAACATTTTAGAAAAATATAGAAAACAAATAAAAGACACACACTACTAAAACCCACATAAGGAGACATGGATTATCTGGATAGGCCTATATTTATTAAGTAAATAGAGTCAAGGACGAATAACCTTCCCAAAAGAAAGCATCAGGCCCAGGTGGTTTCACTGAAGAATTCTAGCAAACATTCACAGGAAAAAATGATGCTAATGTCCTGTAATCTCTTCCCGAAAATAAAAACAGAGGGGAAACTTCCTCATTCTAGGAGGCCAGCATTGACAAAACAAGGTAAAGGCATTAGAAGAAAGGAAAACTGGAGACCAGTGTCTTGCATTTTCATAGACACAAAATACCCAATACATGTTAGCAAAACAAATCCAACAATGTGTAAAAAGAATTCTACATCCATAACCAAGAGGGTTTAGTACAAGTATGGGAGACTGGTTCCATATTCAAAAACCAATTAGTTTAACCCATCACAACAATAGGATAAAGAAGAAAGACAGGGAAACGATCAGATGCTCTTAAAAAGAGACGCAGAGAAGGCATTTGTTACCTCCATTCATAATAAATAAAACACTCTCTCCGCAAACTTTGAGTCCAGGGAGACTTCATCAACTTGATACAGGACTTTTATAAAACAAACAAAAACGAAACCCCACCAAAAAAGCCTACAACTAGCATCGTAAAAGTTTCACCATTTCATGGGGCGCCTGGGTGGCTCAGTCGGTTGAGTGTCCGACTTCAGCTCAGGTCACGGTCTCACAGTTCATGGGTTTGAGCCCTGCATCAGGCTCTGTGCTGACCACTTGCTCAGAGCCTGGGGCCTGCTTCATATTCTGTCTCCTTCTCTCTCTGCCTCTCCCCACTCACACTTTGTCTCACTCTGTTTCTCAAAAATAAATAAATGTAAACACAAACATTAAAAAAAAATGTTTCACCATTTCAGTGGGGAAGAATGGGATGCTTTCTGAAATCCTACTGTAGCTTATTCTGAAGAAGCCAGGTAGGTGAAGACACCTGTAGTAATAATGGACATAATTACACAATTATATAAGAACACACCCAGAACAGGCCTGTTCTGTTGAATTGTTCCTGATTCTGCTACAACACTAAGTGTTGATCAGTTAATAATTTGTGATTCCATCTTTAGAGGAACTAAGTATTTAGAATACAAACATTTGTAACACTGAATGTACATTCATATTGTCAGAGGGACATCATACACCAACTTAGAGCTGCTCAGATTAAATCGAGAATTACATGGAGCCAAAGTATTCTCTGCAAAGGATATTGTTGTTTTTATATTATATTCTGTTGATTTTTTTCCAGCTTTTTTCTATGGTTCCTTTTTTTTTTCAAATCCAGATGATTCTACAAATATTAAATTTTAGCCATTTGTTTAGAGGTGAATTTTAAAATCATGGGTATCTAGCGAAAACTGGCTGGCTGAAGAGAGTTTCCAGTTTCCATGAATGCAAAGTAATAGATTCAATTAAGGGAACAAGCCTGAAAGCCAGATGTTGCTGTACCCCAAGGATAGGCCCCAGCTAGTTGAGAATCAGTGAGAATAAATTACCTTTAGATAGCTCACAAACAGGAGCTTCTTAAATTCGGCTACAGTGTACTCTCCACATAATAAACAAATGACAAGGAAAGTAAAACGGAACCACAGCAATGACTGCAATCTGTACAGTAGAAAAGACCCTCTAAGAGATAATACATGTGTGTACAAGTTGTACATTTTACAGATTTGAGGGTTCCCATTCGCACTGCAGTTCATATAAATCATGCCTCCTAGAACTGTGCAGTATACAACTTGTGCAACCAATAGCAACAAACTGAAAACATTCTGATGCTGGTATAGAATAGCAAATATATGAACAAGGAGTACAAACGACGTCTGACGTCATAAGGTGTATAAATTGGATTCATACAAAAGAAAAAAAAATCTCTAAATTGCACTTCATTAGTACTAGAACTTTTGCTTGGTAAAAGACTCTGTTAAAAGAACAAAAAGACAATCTATGGACTTGGACAAAATATTGCCAAATCATATATCCAGCAAAGGTCTTGTGTCCAGAATATCATATATTGAAGTGCACAAAACGATGCTCCACAACACTAGGCTTCAGGGAAACACATTAAAACTGCACTGAGATATTGCTATCCACATATTGAAAATGTTTTTTTTTTCCATCTTTACTTATTTTTCAGGGATAAAGAGAGACAGAGTGTGAGCAGGGAGGGGAAGACAGAGAGGGAGATACAGAATCCAAAGCAGGCTCCAGGTTCCCAGTTGTCAGCAGAGAGCCAAATATGTGGCTTGAACTCACAAACTGTGAGATCATGACCTGAGTTGAAGTCAGCTACTCAATCTACTGAGCCAACCAGGAGCCCATGAAATATATATATTTTTAAAGACAATACCTAATACTTGCATGTGACCCATAAATCTGACTCCTAGATCTTTTCTCTAGAGAAGTGAAAACTTATGCTTATTAAAAGAAAAAAAAAACATGCACGCAAATGTTTAAAGCAACTCTAGTCATAACTGACAAAAATGGACAAACACAAATGTCCTTTAGGAAATGAATGGTTAAACAAACCCTGGTATATCCGTACAGGGAAACACTAAGAAACAGATGTATTATAAAGGCATGAGGTTGAATGAAAGAAACCAGTCTCATAAAGTGACCTACAATAAGGATCCATTTATATGATATTAAATTTGGATAATGGGGGGTGGGGGGGAGGTGAGGGTGGGTGATGGGTACTGAGGAGGACACGTTTTGGGATGAGCACTGGGTGTTGTATGGAAACCAATTTTACAATAAATTTCATATATAAAAAAAAAAAATTGGAGATAGATGGTTGCCAGGCCTCAGGAGTGGGGTGACAGTGATTCAACATGAGGAATCCTGGGAGCTGAAGGCATTGTTCTCTTCTTGTCTAATTTTTTTTGGGAGGGGGGAGACAGAGAGTGGGAGTGCGGGAGGCACAGAAAAAGAGGTAGAGAGGGATAATCCCAAGTAGGCTCCGGGAAGTTCGTGAGCAGGGGCTCAAACTCAAGAATAGTGAACTCATGCCTTAGCCGAAATCAAGAGTGGGATGCTTAAGTGACTAAGCCACCTATGTGCCCCAGGAACAGAACTCTTCTGTATTCTCATTGGGGTGACATTTACATGAGTAGATACAATCTTTAAAACTCAAAGCCCTATGCACCAAAATAGTTACTTTCTATAATGTTAATTACACAACAAAAAGCATTTTCAAAAAACTACCACATCTGTCCTCATCTCTCCATTTCCTGCTTCCACACTAATTGCTGTCATGTTCACCTCTCCTGGTCAACTGCAATAACTCCTTACCTGATTTCCTCCCAATCACAATCTTCAATCTGTCTCTCTAATAAACTTACGAAATATTACTCCTGACTAAAGTGTCATAAGGAAAAAAAATAAGCCAGATCTACCTAGCTGCACCTTCCTTAGATCATGCATGCACACCACTCCCTATGGCATTTCCAACACGAAGACCCAATGTGCAAAGACCCAATGTACTCCAAGGGGAGCCTGAGTGGCTCAGTTAGTTGAGTGACCTACTCTTCGTTTCAGTTCAGGTCGATTTCGCCATTTGTGGTTTCAAGCCCCAGGTCACACTCTGCACAGAGCCTGCTTGGAATTTTCTCTTCCCCCTCTCTCATCCCCTCCCCTTCCTCACACACGCTGTCAATCAACCACCCACCCAACCAACAAACATTAAGATAAAAATAAGCAGCCCAAATCATAAGGGTTTGTAGTATGTTACACATTTATCCCATAGTTCACATAAAAGCAAAGAAAACTGGACTATCGTGCTGGCATTATTTTCCTTTCTTATACCCAACTCATTTTGCCCACTTGTGGTTCATTTCTGTGTCTCCTGCTCTAAATGCAGTGCCCACTTCCTCCGGCAGGCCTAGTTGAAGTGAATTTCTAACTGCTTCAACTCAGTACCTCCTTCATTCTGTTGCCTTTGTCATGAAGACCTGGAACAAAAATCTGGAAAGAATGAACACCCCAGGCCTGGCATGCCAATACTAACACCTGGCAAACAGCAACAACCTCCCAGAGACAGCAACTAGTAAACAATCAGTTGTCTATTTAGGACACATGAGCGAGAAGATGGAAGAAATAGAACTTCCCAAAGGGAGGCTGAAAAACAAAAACAAAAACAAAATCCACTCGCGTTAAAAAGTGAAAAAAGGTAAAACCAAAGTTCATCTCACTGTTATTGCAGGTGTTACTGGATAGACTAGATGAACCTGAAGCAAATGATTTCTACACAACAAAAACAACAGCAGCAGCAGCAACAACAACAAGAGCAGCAACAACAAGGGCAGCAACAACAAAATCAACAACAACAAAGAATCTTCTAAACTATGCCTTGGTATAATTTAGCAGATAATCAGAGCTGCAGAACACTAGCTTTATGTGGGAATAAGCGGAATACCATAGGTACTCAGAGGAGTCACGCTTATTGCTAATAACTGATGCTCAGGTGGTGTGAACACTGTATCCCACAACACCAAGTAAGGGTCTGAAAAAGGAGGAGGGAACCCACGCAGTGCAGTAGATGCCAGAACACATGGGGTGAATCAAGGGCTCAGTGAAACGGGAAGCCTTAATCACAAAGTGAACAATTTGCCTGAAAATGCTGCAGATTCAGGCCAGCACGCAGGCCTCCAGGCTCCCTGGCAGGAGTCCTGGGAATACGAGGGGCAGAGCAATGAACTTACAGCTACCAATCACTTCCCTGTGGCAGGCACGTTACCTCATAAAGCATCTCAATTGACCCTGTGTCCAGAAGAAGGAATTGAGGCTGAAGGAGATGTTATAATTGCTCAAGGTCACAGAACTAAGAAAGGTATGGAAATGGCCTTTACCCCAAGCACTCGGACTCCTTAGTGCATAACATGCTCCCTCAAGTATGCAAAACTCAGCTTCAGTAACCCTTTTTCCATCTTTTTAATTAATTTTTTTTCAAAAAGCGTTGATTGTTGTATTTTCATTTTTATTTGTTTCCTTATGTCTTTTAATTTCTTCTCTAATTGTCTGGTTGACTCATTCGTTCTTTACTAGGATGTTTTTTAACCTGCATGCTTTTAGAGGTTGAGCAGACTTTTTCCTGTACTTTATGTCAAGCTCCAAACATTGTGATCTCAAAGTGTGCATGGTGTCATCTCAATGCTGTTATAATTATTGAAGGCTTTTTGCGACCCAGTATGTGGTCTCTCTTGGAGAATGTTCCACGTGCACTCCAGAAGAAAGTATGCTCTGCTTCTTTCCATGTAGAGTCCTAAAATATCTGTCACATCCTTCTGGTCCAATGTATCATTCAGGACCATTGTTTCTTTCCTGATTCTGTCTAGATTTTCTGTCCATTGTTGTAAGTTGACTATTAAATCCCCCTGAAATTACCACATTCTTATCAATAAGATTGTTCATGTTTGTGATTAAATGTTTTAAATATTTGTGTGCTTCGGAATTCAGTGCATAATCATTATAATCGTTAGCTTTTCCTGATGGACAGACACTGTAATTATTTAATAATGCCCTTAAACATCTCTTGCTGCCAACTTTAATTTCAGGTCAAGTTTGTCTGATAGAAGTATGGCTACTACAGCTTCCTTTTGACTCCCAGTAGCATGAAAGGTAGTTCTCCATCCCCCCACTTTCAAGAGTAAGGTGTCCTCAGGTCTGAAATGAGTCTCCTGTACGACAGCAAACAGATGGGTCTTGTTTTGTATTATCCATTCTGATACCCTGTGTCTTTTGGTTGGAGCATTTATTCCACTTCCATGCAGTGTTATTATGGAAAGCGATGGTTCCGAGGCATTGTGATGTCTGTAGTTTTCGTGCTTGTACTGGTGTCTGTGGTACTTTGTGATATTTGCGACATTTCCCTCAAGGAATCCCTCTTAGGATCTCTTGTAGGGATGGTTTAGCGGTGGTGAATTCCTTCAGTTTTGGTTTGTTTGGGAAGACCTTTACCTCTCCTTCGATTCTGAATGGCAGGCTGGCTGGATAAAGGATTCTTGGTTGCATATTTTTCCTATTCATCACATTGAAGATTCCCCTATTCCTTTATGGCTTGTCTGATTTCAGTAGATGGATCTGCTCCTATCCCAATACTTCTCTACCTGTGTATGTGAAGGTCCATTCATCCCTAGCTGCTTTCAGAATTCTCTCTTCATGCTTGTATTTTGCCAGTTTCCCCATGCTATGTTGTGCAGAAAATCAACTCAGGTTACATCTGAAGGGAGTTCTCTGTGCCTGTTGGGTTTCAATGCCGGTGTCCTTCCCCAGCTTGTGGAAGTTCTCAGCTATGATTTGTTCAAGGTCATCTTCACACCCCTTTTCTGTCTCTTCTGGAAATCCTGTGATATGGATATTGTTCCATTTGATTTCATCACTTAGTTCTCTAATTCTCCCCTCTCGATCCTCAATTTTTGCTCTATCTTTTTCTCACCTCCTTTTCCCCATATTTTTACCTTCTGATTCATTTAGTCTCCCCTCTGTCTCTTCAATCCGCGCTGTGGCTGCCTCCATTTTAATTTGCACCGCATTTATAGCATTGGAATTCATCACGACTACTTTTTATTTCCTTGATCTCTGCAATAATTGATTCCATGCTGTCTTTACGCCTTTGCCAATCCCAACGATTAATCTTTGGACTGTTATGCTAAATTCTGATATGGAGCTTATATCTGTTTGGATAAAGTCGTTAGCTGTCTACTTCTTCCCGGAATTTCTTTTGAGGGGAATTCTTCTGTGTCATTATTTTGGCTAGTTTTCTCTCTCTTAGGAGGTTTACAAGCTTGTTATTTGCTTTGCACCTGCAAGAATTGCTATACGACAGGGGGCTCACGCCCTGTGCAGGTTCCAGCCCTGCAGGTACTGTTTCTTGGAGAGTGTTACTTGCTCTCTGTTGTTGTGACATTAGCTCTTTGAGTTCTCTCCTGGTAGTGATGTGTTTGACCCTCCACAAGGTGTGCTTTTCTTTGTTCCTTGAAGTAGCCCTGGGAAGGAAAACAAACAAACCAACAAACAGGAAACAGAGACATGTAAGGCAACGTGCAAATAAAAGATATAAATGGACACACACACGCTCACACACACACAGAAAAACAGTCTGAAACAAAACAAAACAAAACAAAACAAACAAACAGACCAGAAACACCAGCTACAAGTAAAGAACAAGGTAGAGGCGTTGCTGTTGGAAGAACACATATAAAGAGAGAAATGACAGGAGTGGGGAAAAGTAAAAACATACATATATACCAGGCTGGGAGGCCAAATGGCTTAATGCAGACAGAGAGAAAGGAAAATAAGGAAGCAGGTGGGGAAACAAAAGAAAGATACGTTTAGCCAGACAGAGAAACTAGATGGCATGATTATCCCAGAGAGAGAGAGAAACGAAAATATACAGGTATAGTTAGGAAATGTATCAAGGCAATGGATTATAAATGTCTGCTTAAACAAACCAACAAGACAGACTTATCAAACTAAAGGAGGGAAGAGATAGGAAGGGAGAATACGTCTAAAGAACAAGAATTGTCCCGGAATTACTCCAGTCTAGGCAGCATCACCGATCCGGATGACAGAGCTGCCTGGTTCCACAGCGCCTATCCTGCTCCATCAGGATACACAGCACAGAGGGGCGTGGTTTGGGGTAGGCTGGTCCCACCTCCACTCTGGACCCTGGGGCTGATCCCTGAGGCCCCGCCTTGGTGGTGGTGGCGGGGGGGAAATGGTGATGCCCAGCCTCTTCTCCATAACCTGGTGTACTCCGTTCCAGTTGTCCTCATTGTGCCCAGAGCACACGCAGGGTGGTCCTTCTTGCTCCGCTGACTCCTTTCTCACAGCGCTTGTTGAGGGTTCACAGACCTGTTCCGTGTGCTAGGGCAGTGCCACTCTGTGCTGCTCCAAATGTCTTCCTGGCTTTGTTTGTGCTGCTGTGCTTCAGGGAGCCCCGCATTTCCCTGCTGTGGACTGCGCTGCTGACCTCACTGCTGAGCTTGGGCATGGTGGATGCAAGCAGGCATTGTTTTGTCCCACACCAACGCCCCCAGGGAAGGGGCCACTTTCTCCTACTCCAGACTGCGCCCTAGACCCAGCCACTGATCCGGGCGGGGGGGGGGGTGGTTGATGCGGGCAGGCTTTGTTCTATTGCACAGCCCACCAGGGAGGGGCTACTGTCTCCTTCTGTGGACGGTGCCCCTGCTCTACCCCTGAAACCAATGCTGGCTCCTCTCCCCACAGGTGCTCGCACAGGGAACCTAGCCCCAGACCCAAGAAAACCCCACAGTTAGAGATAAGATCCCTCTCAGTCCCAGTCCCAGGTTCTCCTCTTATCCACATACAGCCCTACACTTCCGCAGCCAATCTTTCTCTTACTTTGGCCTCTCCGCAGAAGGGGATCCCTTTCGGTGAGTGGTGAATAAAGCCACAGGTGGACCAATAAACGGACAAGCAAGCGAGCAAAGGCTGACAAGGGAAAATCCACCTGTTCCATGGTGGTGTAGAGAAAGTAGGTGCTTTTAGCAATGCCAGTAAGAGGGTAAACATTATGGAACAGGCGAATTAGTGAATTCTGTGGGTGGAATGTTTTCCCTGATTACAATGGGCAGCTTATCCATCCTCCAGCTCTGAAGCATATGGCCAGTGGACACCACATGCTGGGGACAACAAGTTCTGGAGGAAAGGAGTGGAAGTAACAACTCTCCACCTTTCCTAGAATGCCAGCGTCCATTTACAAACCCTCCATCTGCCCCCTGGCCCTTTCTTCCGCCCACCCGCCCCGATTACTCCCACATATTACGTCCTTACTGCAATCTTGCAATCCTTGGTTTTGAACCATCGTTCTAATCTGTTTTGTTGTTGGTGGTTAGGTCTGTCATTTATCTACGTAAAAACCTGGGAATTACTATCTGAACAAAGCTGAGCTCCTGGATGGCTCAGTCAGTTAGGCCTGTGACTATATTGCTTTCGACGCAGGTCATGATCTCATGGTTTGCGAGCTCCAGTTCTGCATCAGGCTTTGTGCGGACAGCGTAGAACCTGCTTGGGATTCTCTCTCTCCCTCTCTCTGAGCTTTCCTGGCTGTCTCTCACTGTCTTATGTTTGTGTGCTGCTTTTTAAACTGGCCTAGGAGTAATTTGGACCAGTGGTATGATAACTAACCTTCTCTTTCACGTGCTATGACAGCTCTAACATTCCCGTTACTCTGATGAGTTAAGATGTAAGGCAGAGTGTCCCGAGATCCTCAACCAAACTACACGGTGTAATCGTATGAGCATAGGTATTCACACTTCTGTCCATTCCCTCATAAACTCACTCATTTCGCAAATAGCGAACACTTACGCGGTGCACACTGAGGAATATAACAGTAAGCAAAATAGCCTTCGTAAATTAATTTTTTTTTCCGCCTTGGAATTTCATGGGCCTATAGTATCCAGTCCTATGTGATTCAGCGCATGATTAAGATTAACGTATTTCACTTCTTCCAAAGATGTTTCTCAAGATTGGCAGAAGCAGTGGGATGTGACCGATGCTGGTTCAAATCCTAGCTCTGCCACATAGATGTGATATTTGGCAAGTTATTTAAACTTTCTAAGCATTAGCCTAGTTGCCTGTTAAGTGGGAATAATAATACCTTTCCCACAGGCCTGTTATGTTTGCTTGAGAGGGAAACATGTGTGAATTGCAGAGAAATGTACTGGTGTATGGTGGGAACTAAAGTGAAATTAGTTTTTTCCCTCTGTTTTCCTAAGGCTTTCTGATCATCTCGTTATGGGTTTGTTCTGAGGGCCTTGTGCCTCTCTGTGCCTCTCTGTGCCCTTGAGTATCCTCTTGCAATCCCCAGCATCCGGGAATTGGGCCTCATTCTACCAAGGAACCTGACTCTCACATGGTGCCTTCCACAGTTCACCTGTTCTGTACATTCAACACAGCCAACGTGAAGGTTTTAAGTAAGCAAGCAGCGACTTTGTCAAAAACGGAATTACATCACTGGTAGAAGCGAGTGTTTACTGACTCGCAGTGAAGGGGGTTCCATGCATTATTCCAAGTTATTTACCGTCATTACCTCACTGAATTCATTTCAGAGCTCTGTGGTGAAGGTGCTAGGTTGTGCCTGATTTTACAGCTGAGAAAACTGAGTAACCCAGAGAAAAAGTAAGTTGTCCAAAGGTCCGCTGCTAGAAATAGAGCAAAATAGGATTTGAGATCCCAGGCAGCCTTGCTCCAGGGCCACCCCCTTAGTCACTGAACTCTATTGCTTCTTGCTAAGCAAGAATTTACTGTAGGATAGGGAATTTAAGTGGTATTGAGTTGTAAAGAAGATTGTAAGAGATGGCAAATGTTCCACCCAATCCATCTGATCACAAAAGGGTAAGAGTTAATCAAAAGTTGATGATGCAGGTGTTTGTAAAAAGAGAGAATGTGAGAGAGAGAGAATCCCCCGTATAGACTGCTGCTGTTACACATCAAATTGAAGTGAGACAACTACTTGTTCTGTAACAATTGGGAACTGAAACTCCATAAACTCATTGCATTTATTCAGTATGCATTTATTCCTTTGCCCATGGCTGGCACTGTAGTAACGACACACGGATGGCTAAAGTGAGTCCTGCCCATGAAGAACACATGGTCTAGGAGGGGAGCAAGGGCTACGTAAGGAGGTTCATGACAATACAACTACTGGGAAGAAGAACTGTGGACACACAAAGGGGAAGTAAGCACCCCCAAGACACTTTCCATAAAGAAAGACATAAGAAAGGAATGAAACCTCTTAGAGTTCTGGAAGCATCCTTCTTGTAGGCTCTCATGAGTGTATTTTCACTAAGTCAGTAACAATTGGGAGCTGATCCCTGCTGAGCCAAGCTCCTCCAGGAAAGAACCTTCCTCTGTTCAGTTGGCTTCAAGTGAACCCGGGTATTCAGCCCTTCTCCAGTGTCCCTCTTCCACCATCCCACTTCTGGCCCTCTTGATTCCTAGATTCCTAGGAAAATCAGCCTATAAGGTCAAATCCTTATTTGGTGTTAGTTCCTTCCAGAGACAGGGTCTCCACGATGCTATTGATTCTTTCAGTGGAATCCTGCCCATGGGCTGCACAAGGAACTCCATGATACGAGTTCAATGCCTCCTCAAATGATGGGTTTTATGAGAAGTTAAGTCCTGTGAGCTTGGGTTAGAAATAGTCCACATCATTCCCAATCTCAAGGCTTGTTTTGGACAAAGGATGAAGATAAAAAGCAATGAATACATAAAAGACTTTTGTAAGAAGTTCAGCTTAAATAGGGCAGAAGAAAAGAAAGGGGGGGAGTGTCTTTTCATTTCATGTTAACAGCCAAAGAGAAAAAGCTTCTTTAGATTTCAAGAAGAAAGGAATAATATCAGTGTACACAAAGCAAGCTTTAAAGGTGAGCTTTATCATCGTGTCAGTAGAGCTTTTTACTACAAACTCTACCGATTATGGTATTTCTCATAACTCCTTGCTGCCCTAGGGAAAAGTACTTAATTGCCTATGCCTAACTTTTATCTGAGTTCATGGCTATTTTCCTTTCATTTTTAAAGCTTAGCTTAGATCAGGATGAGGGAAGAGGGCGGCGTAGGAGGACGCTGGGCTCACCGCGCGTCCTGATGATCACTTAGATTCCACCTACACCTGCCTAAATAACCCAGAAAACCGCCAAAGGATTAGCAGAACGGCGTCGCAGGAGCGAAGCGCAGACTAGAGGCCCACGGAAGAGGGTAGGAAGGGCGGCGAGGCTGTGCACGCTCAACGGACTGCCGGGAGTTAGCCAGGGTGGAGGGGCGGCTCGCCGGCCAAGCAGAGCTCCCGAGTCTGGCTGGCAAAAGCGGAGGGGCCTGACAGACTGTGTTCTGACAGCAAGCGCGACTTAGCGTCTGGGAGGTCATAAGTTATCAGCTCTGCTCGGAAAGCGGGTAGGCTGGAGGACGGAGGGAGAGATGCTGAGCCCCCGGACGACAGAGCTCAGTTTGGTGGGGAACGAAGGCGCTCGCCAGCGCCATCTCCCCCGCCCATTCCCCAGCCAAAATCCCAAAGAGAACCAGTTCCTGCCAGGGAACTTGCTCGCTCAGCGCAAACGCCCAACTCTGCGCTTCTGCAGAGCCAAACCTCTGGCAGTGGATCTGACTCCCTCCCGCTGCCACAGGGCCCCTCCTGAAGTGGATCACCTAATGAGAAACGAGCTAAGCCTGCGCTCCTGCCCCTGTGCACATGCCTACCCACCCCAGCTAATATGCCAGATCCCCAGCATCACAAGCCTGGCAGCCTGCAAGTAGCGCAGACAGGCCATGCCACCTCACAGTGAATCCCGCCCCTAGGAGAGGGGAAGAGAAGGCACACACCAGTCTGACTATGGTCCCAGCGGTGGGCTGAGGGCAGACATAATGTCGGAATGCGGCCCCGCCCACCAACTCCAGTTATACACCACAGCACAGGGGAAGTGCCCTGCAGGTCCTCACCACGCAAGGGACTATCCAAAATGACCAAGCGGAAGAAATCCCCTCAGAAGAATCTCCTGGAAATAACAACAGCTAATGAGCTGATCAAAAAGGATTTAAATAATATAACAGAAAGTGAATTTGGAATAATAGTCATAAAATGAATCGCTGGGCTTGAAAACAGTATAGAGGACAGCAGAGAATCTCTTGCTACAGAGATCAAGGGACTAAGGAACAGTCACGAGGAGCTGAAAAACGCTTTAAACGAAATGCATAACAAAATGGAAAATCCACGGCTCGGATTGAAGAGGCAGAGAGGAGAATAAGTGAACTAGAAGATAAAGTTATGGAAAAAGAGGAAGCTGAGAAAAAGAGAGATAAAAAAATCCAGGAGTATGAGGGGAAAATTAGAGAACTAAGTGATACACTAAAAAGAAATAATCTACGCATAATTGGTATCCCAGAGGAGGAAGAGAGAGGGAAAGGTGCTGAAGGTGTACTTGAAGAAATAATAGCTGAGAACTTCCCTGAACTGGGGAAGAAAAAAGGCACTGAAATCCAAGAGGCACAGAGAACTCCCTTCAGACGTAACTTGAATCGATCTTCTGCACGACATATCGTAGTGAAACTGGAAAAATACAAGGATAAAGAGAAAATTCTGAAAGCAGCAAGGGGTAAACGTGCCCTCACATATAAAGGGAGACCTATAAGACTCGTGACTGATCTCTCTTTTGAAACTTGGCAGGCCAGAAAGAATTGGCACGAGAATTTCAGTGTGCTAGACAGAAAAAATATGCAGCCGAGAATCCTTTCTCCAGCAAGTCTGTCATTTAGAATAGAAGGAGAGATAAAGGTCTTCCCAAACAAACAAAAACTGAAGGAATTTCACACCACTAAACCAGCCCTACAAGAGATCCTAAGGGGGACCCTGTGAGACAAAGTAGGAGACACATTACTACAAGCATAAAACATACAGACATCACAATGACTCTAAACCCGTATCTTTCTATAATAACACTGAATGTAAATGGATTAAATGCGCCAATCAAAAGACATAGGTATCAGAATGGATACAAAAACAAGACCCATCTATTAGCTGTCTACAAGAGACTCATTTTAGACCTGAGGACACCTTTAGATTGAGAGTGAGGGGATAGAGAACTATTTATCATGCTACTGGAAGCCAAAAGAAAGCTGGAGTAGCCATACTTATATCAGACAAACTAGACTTTCACTTAAAGGCTGTAACAAGAGATGAAGAAGGACATTATATAATAGTACAGGGTCTATCCATCAGGAAGAGCTAACAATTATCAATGTCTATGTGCCGAATACCGGAGCCCCCAAATATATAAAGCAATTACTAATAAACATAAGAACCTTATTGATAAGAATGTGGTAATTGCAGGGGACTTTAACACCCCACTTACAGAAATGGATAGATCATCTAGACACACGGTCAATAAAGAAACAAGGGCCTTGAATGAGACATTGCATCAGATGGACTTGACAGATTTATTTAGAACTCTGCATCCCAAAGCAACGGACTATACTTTCTTCTCGAGTGCACATGGAACATTCTCCAAGATACATCACATACTGGGTCACAAAACAGCCCTTCATAAGTTTACAAGAATTGAAATTATACCATACATACTTTCAGACCACAATGCTATGAAGCTTGAAATCAACCACAGAAAAAAGTCTGGAAAACCTCCAAAAGCATGGAGGTTAAAGAACACCCTACTAACGAATGAGTGGGTCAACCAGGCAATTAGAGGAGAAATTAAAAAATATATGGAAACAAACGAAAATGAAAATACAACAATCCAAACGCTTTGGGATGCAGCAAAGGCAGTCCTGAGAGGAAAATACATTGCAATCCAGGCCTATCTCAAGAAACAAGAAAAATCCCAAATACAAAATCTAACAGCGCACCTAAAGGAAATAGAAGCAGAACAGCAAAGGCAGCCTAAACCCAGCAGAAGAAGAGAAATAATAAAGATCAGAGCAGAAATGAACAATATAGAATCTAAAAAAACTGTAGAGCAGATCAACGAAACCAAGAGTTGGTTTTTTGAAAAAACAAACAAAATTGACAAACCTCTAGCCAGGCTTCTCAAAAAGAAAAGGGAGATGACCCAAATAGATAAAATCATGAATGAAAATGGAATTATTACAACCAATCCCTCAGAGATACAAACAATTATCAGGGAATACTATGAAAAATTATACGCCAAAATACTGGACAACCTGGAAGAAATGGACAAATTCCTGAACACCCACACTCTTCCAAACTCAATCAGGAGGAAATAGAAAGCTTGAACAGACCCTTACCAGTGAAGAAATTGAATCGGTTATCAAAAATCTCTCAACAAATAAGAGTCCAGGACCAGATGGCTTCCCAGGGGAGTTCTACCAGACGTTTAAAGCAGAGATAATACCTATCATTCTCAAGCTATTCCAGAAATAGAGAAGGAGGAAAAATTTCCAGACTCATTCTATGAAGCCAGTAGTACTTTGATTCCTTAACCAGACAGAGACACAGTAAAAAAAAGAGAACCACAGGCCAATATCCCTGATGAATATGGATGCCAAAATTCTCAATAAGATACTAGCAAATCGAATTCAATGGCATATAAAAAGAATTATTCACAATGATCAAGTGGGATTCATTCCTGGATTGCAGGGCTGGTTCAACATTCGCAAATCAATCAACGTGATACATCACATTAACCAAAAAAAAAAAAAAAAAAAAAAAAAGAGAGAAGGACCATACGATCCTGTCAATCGATGCACAAAAGGCCTTTGACAAAATCCAGCACACTTTCTTAGGAAAAACCCTTGAGAAAGTCGGGATAGAAGGAACATACTTAAAGATCATGCAAGCCATATGAAAAGCCCACAGCTAACATCATCCTCAACGGGGAAAAACTGAGAGCTTTTTCCCTGAGATCAGGAACACGACAGACATGCCCACTCTCACCGCTGTTGTTTAACATAGTGCTGGAAGTTCTAGCATCAGCAATCAGACAACAAAAGGAAATCAAAGCATCAAAATTGGCAAAGATGAAGTCAAGGTTTCGCTTTTTGCAGATGACATGATATAATACATGGAAAATCCGATAGACTCCACCAAAAGTCTGCTAGAACTGATACATGAATTCAGCAAAGTTGCAGGATACAAAATCAATGTCCAGAAATCAGTTGCATTCTTATACACTAACAATGAAGCAACAGAAAGACAAATAAACTGATCCCGTTCACAATTGCACCAAGAAGCATAAAATACCTAGGAATAAATCTAACCAAAGATGTAAAGGATCTGTATGCCAAAAAGTATAGAAAGCTTATGAAGGTAATTGAAGAAGATTTAAAGAAATGGAAAGACAATCCCTGCTCATGGATTGGAAAAATAAATATTGTCAAAATGTCAATACTACCCAAAGCTATCTACACATTCAATGCAATCCCAATCAAAATTGCACCAGCATTCTTCTCGAAACTAGAACAAGCAATCCTAAAATTCATATGGAAACACAAAAGGCCTCGAATAGCCAAAGGAATTTTGAAGAAGAAGACCAAAGCAGGAGGCATCACAATCCCAGATTTTAGCCTCTACTACAAAGCTGTAATCAACAAGACAGCATGGTATTGGCACAAAAACAGACACATAGACCAATGGAATAGAATAGAAACCCCAGAACTAGACCCACAAATGTATGGCCAACTCATCTTTGACAAAGCAGGAAAGAACATCCAATGGAAAAAAGACAGTCTCTTTAACAAATGGTGCTGGGAGAACTGCACAGCAACATGCAGAAGGTTGAAACTAGACCACTTTCTCACACCATTCACAAAAATAAACTCAAACTGGATAAAGGACCTGAATGTGAGACAGGAAACCATCAAAACCTTAGAGGAGAAAGCAGGAAAAGACCTCTCTTACCTCAACCGTAACAATCTCTTACTCGACACATTCTCAAAGGCAAGGGAATTAAAAGCAAAAGTGAATTACTGGGACCTTAGGAAGATAAAAAGCTTCTGCACAGCAAAGGAAACAACCAACAAAACTAAAAGGCAACCAACGGAATGGGAAAAGATATTTGCAAATCACATATCGGACAAAGGGCTAGTATACAAAATCTATAGAGCTCACCAAACTCCACACCCGAAAAACAAATAAGCCAGTGAAGAAATGGGCAGAAAACATGAATAGACACTTCTCTAAAGAAGACATCCGGATGGCCAACAGGCACATGAAAAGATGTTCAGCGTCGCTCCTTATCAGGGAAATACAAATCAAAACCACCCTCAGGTATCTCCTCACGCCAGTCAGAGTGGCCAAAATGAACAAATCGGGAGACTATAGATGCTGGAGAGGATGTGGAGAAACGGGAACCCTCTTGGACTGTTGGTGGGAATGCAAATTGGTGCAGCCGCTCTGGAAAGCAGTGTGGAGGGTCCTCAGAAAAATAAACAATAGACCTACCCTATGACCCAGCAATAGCACTGCTAGGAATTTACCCAAGAGATACAGGAGTACTGATGCATAGGGGCACTTGTACCCCAATGTTCATAGCAGCACTGTCAACAATAGTCAAATTATGGAAAGAGCATAAATGTCCATCAACTGATGAATGGATAAAGAAATTGTAGTTTATATACACAATGGAATACTACGTGGCAATGAGAAAAAATGAAATATGGCCTTTTGTAGCAACGTGGATGGAACTGAAGAGTGTGATGCTAAGTGAAATAAGCCATACAGAGAAAGACAGATACCATATGGTTTCACTCTTATGTGGATCCTGAGAGGCTTAGCAGGACCCATGGGGGAGGGGAAGGAAAAAAAAAAGAGGTTAGAGTGGGAGAGAGAGCCAAAGCATAAGAGACTGTTAAAAACTGAGAACAAACTGAGGGTTGATGGGGGGTGGGAGGGAGGAGAGGGTTGGTGATGGGTATTGAGGAGGGCACCTTTTGGGCTGAGTACTGGGTGTTGTATGGAAACCAATTTGACAATAAACTTCATATATTAAAAAAAAAATAAAGCTTAGCTTATCTTAGTTCGTCAAATAATTTTCTTTTATTTTTTTGATGACAGAAATCTCACTTACACTCCTGAATGTCCTATTACCCATGACAGGTACCTAGCATTCTGCCTTGCACATCTACTTACTTATGTGGGGAAAATGAAACAAAACAAAACAAAACAAAACAAAAGGCATTTGTTTTTTCACCGTCCAGAGACAGAATAAATTCCTAACGGAAATAATAAAATATTTGGGCCCTGAACACGTGACTGCCCTTAAATGTTAATATATTCAAATTGAGGACATTTTTTATTTGACAGGTATGGTCAAATGCCCAAGAGAACGATTCAAAAATAAAGAGAACTCTGGGAATCAATGGGTTAGGAAGGTCATGAAAAAATTGGAGACTACGATCCAGATCTTAAAAAAGCTCTGAATGTATACTCACAAAGACTTACCGACTTTGGATAAGCAGGTTAAAAATAGTGCTTTGAAAGTCCATAGAGCTGTAGCATTCGAAGGCAGGGTTTCTTACAGTATGGTCTGATACCTCTCCCTAATCAATGGAATCATGGAGGGCTTCCTACAGGTGCGGATTCCGAATTCACACCGAATTCTACATTTTTAGGTAATGTGCCAGTTTTTGTTAAGATAACCCAAACTAGTAACAGCATTCCAATCTGCAAAGGACACACGAGCCCCACTCTCTGTAGCATAAAGTTTGGGTTGCTTTGGTAGGTGGATGAAAGCAACAAAACACAGAAGTGTGCAGGGAGAAGTGGAGACTTGAAGTGTTTGAAATGCATACTGTCCCATTTCTCAGGGAGGGCACAGAGACGGCTTGATGGCACCCAAATCAGTGTTTCTCTCTGAACCAGTCCTGCTACCCAGGCCACAGTCAACCATATATATTATCCAGAGAAATGATCTGCATCTGCATCTGTATCTGCTGGAGATTCCCTGACTGACCAGATTCTCACTGCTGCTGGGGCTGGGGGTGTGGGGTGGGAGGTAGATAAACGGAGAGAATCAGACTAGCCCAAGTGGCCAAGATCTAGATGGAGTCCACCCTATGTGTTACCGTGGCCATATCTGAAGTTTCCAGAGGTGATGATGCTACATGCGGGGCCACCATTGTTCCGTGATGATATTGCAGTTGGTATATGATGCTAAGATTAAAACAAGGAAACGTGGTAACTTAGTATATGTTATAACGTGTCAACAAGAAGGCAAAGAAAAATCTTGGTTTGTACTTCGTTGGCAATTACTAATAGATATGAAAGTTACCGTCCCTCTAGGAGGCAAGGTTCTTGCCAACAGAAATACAACACTAATACAGGAGCACCTTCCAAGGGTTCATCTGAGAGTATACTGAATGGCCTGAGTATGTAATGTGATTTGATAAGGCAGAACTGGTTTCTCCATGGCCCACAAGTATTAAATTCTAGAATTCCATAGAGTTTGCTTGATGCATTGATAAGCCAAGGAAACCTAGGAGGGGATTTGGTGAAGCCACATGCCCTAGAAATATGACAGCTAACTTTTGACTTAAGAAGAAACCGAATGACCTCCAAAAGACATCAACAATTGTACCTCACAGATGTGCTGTGAGCTTGAAATGCTCACACATGTGCTGCATCTTGAAGACGGTAAGTGGTAAAAACATTGGTAGTATTATATTAATGGCTGCTACCCTTTTTTCCAAAATTTTGTAGGAGGTCATAAAGAAATTGGCAGCTCTGCCATTCCATGCAGTCTGCTGCCAATGACATTGTTGCCTTAATGGAGCACAGCCTACAGCCTCTTTGTGAGTAAAACGCTCTTTGATTATGCCACTGGTGGCAGCCTTTCTGTGACAGCTGAACACGTCCCTAACCGATACTACTTGCACTTAGTCAATGCCATTCAAATACAATTTCATGTTTTGTTACCACAGATAACATCAATAATGTCACTCTTATTGAAGGTGAAATTATTACCAACATCACTCAGCAGATGAGGTTGGGGAAAAGATGCTAGAGAAGTTTCCTAAAGGAAGAAGGGTTTGGAGAATACCAGCGTTCTATCTCCTAAGCATACCCTCGCAGAGTAAACTGTAGGGCACAGGGTTCTCTCTGTTACAATATCACTTGAAGTTTAGGAGTGTTTTTCCATATAAATGTTTGAAAAAGTCCATGGTAGAGAAGGATTTACTTAATCCCAGAGCGTAAAATGAAAGAAGGCTTTGGACCCACAACCTCCTCCAATCAGTAAGTAGGCCGAGACAACCATAAGGCTGTAGACACAGGCTACTTTTCATGAGAAGGGAAGAATGACTTGGAGGTTGAAAGCCAGAACCCCGGAGGAGCTAGGACCATGGAAAATCATTCCCAGGCCTTAGGACCCAATGAAACAACTGCCTACCTGTGCCAGCTGAACTTCAGAATTGCTATGGACCAGTGACTCATTCATGATTACCTCCTTCCTTTCTTTTGAAACAGCAATGTTTGTATTTTGTTTGTTTGTTTGTTTGTTTGTTTGTTTGTTTGTTTGTTTTTTCTGTGTGTGTGTGTGTGTGTGTGTGTGTGTGTGTGTGTGTGTGTGTGTGTGTGTGTTCTGGTTATAACCATGCCCATGTTGTTTGTATGCTGAATTCATAGGTCTTCATTCATAGGTCTTCAGATTGAAAATGTACTCGAGGACTAGTGTGCCCAAGGAGACTCATTCTCACCTGGACCTAATTTAGATAAAAATATCCTGGACTTTGAGCTGATGTTACAAGGGTTGTGTCTTTAAGAGGGAGGATTCTTGGGGAAAGGTGAGGATATTTTTCAGGCAGGATGAGAGTGAATAATAGGAGGCCAGCAGACAGGCTGTGGCAGTCTAAAATATGTTCATAAATTCTCTTTTAAGCCCTTCAAAAGGGGGACCTTCATTCCCTTTTCCATAAGCATAGGCCAGATGTACTGAATGATTTTGAAAACCAGAAGAAGGTGGAAGTGATAGTGAGTTAAAAAACTCCAAAGAGCAGATATTGTAGTCCAATGGCGTTGTGATTAGGGGAAAATCTATGGAAGGGGCAACCGGCCATTAGACGCAAGAATTCTGAGTGGAAGAGATGAATATAAGCGAAGAGAAACAAAAATTATATAAAATCAGGGAGGGGGCAAAACAGAAGAGACTCATACGTATGGAGAACAAACTGAGGGTCACTGGAGGGGTTGTGGGAGGGGAGATGGGCTAAATGGGTAAGGGGCACTGAGGAATCTATTCCTGAAATCATTGTTGCACTACATGCTAACTAAGTAGGAGGTAAACTTTAAAAAAATAAAAATAAACAAATAAAAAAAAGAAGCTACAATTCTACACCTTTCAAAATTATCAATTAAATTTGAGAGTGGACTCAAGATATCTTCAGACGTGCAAAGTCTCAGAATATTTGATTCTACTCATTCTTCATTAGGAAGTTATATGAAGGTGTACTCCAGCAAAACAAAGAGAGAAAAAATAAAGACAAATTATTCTTAATAACAGGCAACACTAACAGAGTGTTTATTTTTCTGCCAGACTCTGTTATGGGTTATTTTCATATATTATTTCATATGAACCACACAACAAACTTATAAAGTATATACAATTACCGTTCTTATCTTCGAGAGGAGAAAAGAGGGTTATAAAGAAGCCAAATAACTCATCCAACATCCAACTTACACAGCTGGTAAGTGGAACAAGTAAAGTGTAACACCAGGCCGTCTGGCTCAAGAGTCCAGGCTTTTAAATGCTCCCTAACTTCCCAGATAGCCATATTGCCATGAAACCATGGAAACAAACTGGGAGCATAGCAGAGGAAAATCACAGGAAGGAAGCTATGAAGCAGACCTACTGAGTCACCACCTAAATGAGGCAGGAAAAGAGAAGGGTCCAGTGAGAGACCGCTAAGAGGTTAGCAGGAAGATGTCATAAAGTGGCATGATTTGAGAACACTGAAAGAGTGCAATAAAACAAAGAAGTGCATTAGAAAATTAAGGAGAACCAGATAATATCCATAAGACGGCCTTAGTCTGAATGAGCCAAGTGAAACATGGCATGGTTTAAAGCACTGATGGAATACAAAGAGAAAGGATCCATTTCACCTTGATGCTAGAGATGTCCTCATTCAGCAGGTGCAAAGACTCCAGCAAAAGAGTAGTAATTCTAATGTTTGCATATTATTTAATAATCACAATAATTTAAACCATTTATTAGTTTTCAAGTTTTAGAATCAACCTTGAACTCTCTAAAGAGACTTGATTGCAGAGCATAACAGCAGTGTTAACAACAATGACAAACAGAAGCCCAAAGCTGATGGGAGACGGAGAAAAAGTGCAGCAAGTTTAAGGAAGACCTTTCTCGTACAATGTAAGGAATGAAAAATGATAGTACAGGTAAGGGAACTAGGTCTCTATTTTAAAATTACATCTCATGGGGTACCTGAGTGGCTCGGTGAGTTCACAATCCACTCTTGATTTTGGCTCAGATGATGATCTGACAGTTCATAAGACTAAGATGAGCATTAGGTTCTGCACTGACAGCTCAGAATTCTCTCTCTGCCCCTATCCTGCTTGAGCATACTCTCTCTCTCTCTCTCTCTCTCTCTCTCTCTCTCTCTCATAACATACATTCATACATACATACATACATACATACATATATACATACAAACATAAAATTATATTGTGTGATGGTTAATTTCATGTTTTAACTGGGCTAAGCCACAGGGTACCCAGATATATGGCTAAACAGTATTTCTAGTGAGTCTGTGAGGACATTTCTTAGTACAATTAACATCTGTATATCAGGAGAGTAAGCAAGACACATTGCCTTGCCAAACACTGGGTGGCCTCAACTAATCGATTGAAGACTTGAATAGAACAAAAGGCGGAGTAAGAGAGAATCCACTGTGTCTATCTGACTGTCTTCAAGCTGCGATATTGGTCTCCTGACTTCAGTCTCAGACTTGGAATGGAACATACATCATCAGCTCTCCTGACTCTTAGGCTTTTGGAGTCTGCCTGGAACTGAACTACTCGATCTCCTAGGTCTGCCCTTCTCAGCCTCCGTAATCCTGTGAACCAATTCCTATTGATACTGAGTCTCTGGAGAACCCTAATTAGTACCTATATGTAACTTCATCCGTTATGTCTTTTTGCCCTCAGATCCAGTTCCTGCACTTCTCCTACAGACTGTGTTTCCTGGTTCCTTGCCAACTGGCTTCCAGAGGGGTTTGACCAATGGGTGTTTGATGGGAGAAAGGGAGGAAGGTATAAGCCCAGAGGTTTTTCTCTCTCCGGCTCCACTTCCTACCAGTGATTTTATCTCCTCCAAATTCTAGCTTCTTTCCAAGAGCCTCTTCTCCCATGTTCTCAGTTCCTGCTAGGTATGGTTCTGAATTTCTCTAGCTCTGCAGGTGGAAACAGCTTTCTGATGATACTAATTCCTGATTGCTTCGCCATCCTTTGTTTGGCTTCTGGGATTTCCCATCACGTGTGTAACTATTTAAAATACCTATAGTGACTCACCGGCTGGCTGGACCTGACTGAAACACTATACAGATAGAAGTTCGGGAATATATCGGAAAGTGAGGAGAGAGAAGACAGGTGGCTTAAGCGACCTATATGTCAACGTCACATAGGAAGTCAGTAGACGGTGCTTAAAACTGACAAATCAATAAGCAGCAGTATAGTATACTACTTATCTTCATGAAGATTCCTAACAAAAGAATATAAACCTGGAACAGTTAAAAGTGTTGCCTCAAATAATGGAGACAGTAAAGAGACCTGTGGTTGCCAGGGACTCAGGGGGGAAGGGAGAGATGAATAATCGATGAAGCACAGGGAATATTTACAGCAGTGAAACATCTTGTAAGACAGTGAAATGCTTTGGATCATGGCATTGTGCGTTTGTCAAAACTCACCGAACTGCACACCACAGTGAATGCTAAGGTACACTTCGGTCTTTAGTTAATAATAGTTTTCATATGGGCTCATCCGTTGTAACAAATGCACTACACTGACACAAGAAGTTTACAATAGGGGAAACTATGTTTTGGGGGGTAGGAGGGAGAACAGGGGAACTCTGCACTTTCCAGTCTTTTTCCGTAAACCAGCTTTTTAAAAGCTGTTTTAGAAAATAAACTCCCTCAATGAAAGGGAGGCAGAGAGACAGAAGAGGAGGGAAGGAAAGAGGGAGAAAGGGAGCTACTTAAATGTCATGGGGGAAACTTAAGTGTGGATTACTAAGTGAAGGGATCCAATACGAAAAAGCCATTTGCTTTACGTTTCCAACTATGATAACGTTCTGGAAAAACAAAACAAAAGAAAACAAAACAACGACAAGGACGACAACAACAACAACAACAACAACAACAACAACAACAACAACAACAAAACACCTTCGGAGACAGTAAAAAGACCAGTGGCTATTAGGGTTTAGGGGGAGAGAGGAAGTGGTAATAGGCGGAGCACAGGGCACTTTAGGGTGGTGTAACTATTCTGTATGATACGGCAATAGTAGATACATACCATTATACATTTCTCAAAACTTATGAATCTATATAACACAAAATAAACCCTAACTGTTAGTTAATGATAATGTGTCTAATGGTAATGTGTCAACAAGAATGGCTCATCCACCACTTATAATTAATGTATCCACATTAGTGCAAGGTACTATAGAAACTACTGGGGGTGAGGAACCTGTATTTTTTGTGCAATTTGTCTCTAAATCTAAATTTGTCCTTAAAAAATGGTCTTTTGAAAAAAACCTGATTTTAAAAAAAAGAAAAAAGAAAACAAAAGAAAGTGTTGCCTCTGGGGAAGAGGTGTTCATGGGGGAAACAAAGGTTTTGATTTTTTATTGCAAGTCCTGATCTGCAATTTGGATGTTGTGGGCTTTATTTTTAACTATTTGTATACAATACTTGGATTGATATTTCTCAAAAAAAAAAATCTGTACACCTGCCAGAATAGATAACATGAAAAATACCATATTAGCAAGTGTTGGCAAGGCTATCAAGTATTCAGAGCTCACAGGCACTACGCAGGCACTACTATAGAAAGAAGTGTGTGTAAATTGGTATAATCATTTTGGAAACAGTTTGGAGGAATCTTACCAAAGCTGATAAGTTGGATGACATGTGACCCAGCAAATTCTCTCCTAGATAAATAAATACTATTGTAAAAAATGTTCACCAAAGGACGTGTCCTATAATGTTCACTGAAGCTTTATTCATAATTACCCTAAGCCAGAACCTACCTAAATGTCCACCAAGAGTTGCAGAAATATTGTAAACTATTCATATAATGAAATTCTATACACCAATGAGCAGAAAGGATCTATACATACAATAACATGAATATCACTAACATAAGTTTGAGTGAAAGATGCTAGGTGTAGGACACATAATTCCATTTCTATATAGTCCAAAAAAAAGCAAAAGTTGTATATTCTGTAAGAAGTCAGAATAATTGCCGTCCCAAAGAGAGATAGACCGTGACTGAAAGAGGCACAGGTGGTCCCTTGGGGTCCTGGTATCTTTTTTATTGAGTGCTGATTCCACAAGTATATTGAACTTAATTGCCTCAATCTGTGCTCAGAATGCTTTTAATAATATATGTTCTTTTTTGCGTGCCTGGGTGGCTAGTCATTAAGTGTCCAACTCTGGCTCAGGTCATGATCTCATGGTTTGTGAGGTCGAGCCCCGCATCAGGTTCTGTGCTGACAGCTCCGAGCCTGGAGCCTGCTTGGACCCTTGGCTCCCTATCTGGCCCTCACCTGCTCACAAGGTATCTCTCTCTCAAAAATAAACAAACATGACAAAAATAGTATATGTCCTTTTGAATATACTCTATACTTCAGTAATCTTATTTTAATCTGAGTGCAGACCCCTAAGTCACACCCTTTTTTCTCTACTGCCTCTTCTAAACAGTTAAAGAATATGTACTTTAAATCATCCTAGAAGATATATATACATACACATACACACAAAGAAAGAAAGAAATTGGCGGGAGGAGCCGGGAGGTGGGTGAATGGCAAAGAAACTCTAGCTTTATTACACAAGCATGGAAACAAATTCCTTTGGAGAGGGTGGGGGTGGAATGGCTTCTTCGGAAGACTTCAGAGCAATGAAGGAACAAGAGAGATCATGGATCTGCCCCTACAGTCCTGGAGACCTCTCAATGTGGGGTTAGGAAGAAAGGGGCCCTCCCTTGCGGTCCAGTGGTCTCCTCCCTCCGCAGACCCGGTGCTGGGAAGCAGCAGAGGGCACAGCTGCCCCGGAGTCCCAGAAGGCGGCGCCGCATGCAGGGGGCGCGGGCCGGGATCCTCTGGTGCTTCTTCGCCCGTACAGTGCACTAGGGGACGCGGGCCCGGCTCTCACTGGTTCATCCCTCCAGGCACAAGCCGTCCTGGGGCTGAGAGGTCGCGCGGTGGTGGCCCGCATCTCTCGCCCAGGCACTGGGAAGCGGCAGAGTATCACCACGGGTGCCAGGTTCACTCCCAGGACTTGGCACGCTTGGCGCCGCGCTTCTGCCAGGCTGCTCTCTGCCCAGACTTCGCCGACTACGCGGATGGTGGGCAAGGTGGTCAGCGTCGGAGTGGCCGCCCTCCCACTCTCCTCCAGGGGGCTGCTGTCCTCGCGGGACGGCGCCGGCGGGGGCGGCACCTTCCTCTGGCCGGCGGCGACCTTCCGGGCTCCGTGGCGCCTCCTCCTGGCAGCTGGCAGGCGCGTCTGGACGCGGGCCTCGGGGGGCTGGTGCCCCAGCGTGTACACCACCTTCTCCTCAGGCGCCTCCAGCGCGGCCCCTCCTGCAGCGCTAGAGGCACCTCCCCGGGCGGCCGGGGCCAAGGCTCCCCGGGGCCTGCGCCGCTGCCTCTTCATGAGGCTCAGGAGGTGAGGCCGTTAGGGGCCGCCCGCGCTTGTCAGGTCTCGCCGCCGCCGCCAGGCCCTGATGAATTTCCTACCAGGAAGCCAAATCACGCGGCAGGCTGTGAGAGTTACACCGCTGTTGCTAGGAGACCAGGCGCTTTGTGAGGTCACAATGTCTGCCTATCCTATCACTGCCTGCTGCCCAAAGCTGCCTTAGGTTGGGATGTGTTTAAGATTATGCCCTTGAGAAAGACCTGCACGAATCTTACCTGAGACGGCCCATAGTTCTTGATGAGTTCAAGAGGGTTGTTCTCGACGTGAATGCACAGGTGCCTCAGCCTCCATTAATTCCATCCAACATGGGATGACACTTCGCGGTGGAGAGTACACACAACTTGTAATCACACATGACTGTAAGAGGTTTTAGCTAATTAAATGCCTTGTCATGCAACGCACTGAAAGCCAAATTGAAGTAACTACTCTACTCTTTCAAAGAATACAGATATACTGTGCCTTGCTTAGGGGTCCATAAGTCTGTGGCTATAGCTCACACTTCAGGAAGCTGTTTTTCACAGCAGCAGCAAACAGTTTGCCTAGTTAGGATGCATGTTCACTTTCACGCAGCTTAGGGAAGACCGAGTCATTGTGTGCTTAAGTGCAAAGCGTCAACGAATTCTGCGTGAGTGGCCATGAGGGCATTCAGTGCCACTAAAACCTATTCGGTACCTACCAATTCATGATATTTCAGGTAAGTCATACACAAGGTAGTAAAAGACCATCTGGGATTCCAAGAGTAGAAAACGTGTTACACCGTCCGTGTAAGTGCTTTTGAAAGCAACCATCATGGTCCATCCATCATCACCACATACACAAATAATTCACAAAATATAACAAGGACCACCTACCATGATCAATTGAAATCCACTTCCTCAGGAAAGGATGACACCAAACTATGTGAATGACTAAAACGGATAAGTCATGGTAACAATCAGAAGAGACACTTGCCAAGGTCAACGTGATACATGTGAGAGGCCTACTCAACTCCTTTTCTTAAACACACAAACCAAACTTTCATCTACGCAGCTTAAGCCAGTACTACCTCACGTTCAGAAAGTGCTGAAAATGGAAAGCTATCCTCATATTCAGTAAGAGCAACCCCTGGATTTCCTTTTTCATTAAATGTAATTTATTTTCAAATTGGTTTCCACGCAACACCCAGTGTTCATCCCAACAGGTGCCCTCCTCGATGCCCGTCACCCACTTTCCCCTCTCCCCAAACCCACGTCAACCCTCAGTCTGTTGTCAGAATTTAAGAGTCTCTTATGGTTTGCCTCCCTCCCTGTCTATAACTTTTTCCCCGCATCACCTCCCCCATGGTCTTCTGCTAAGTTTCTCAGGATCCACACATGGATGAAAACATATGGTATCTGTCTTTCTCCACCTGACTTATTTCACATAGCATAATACCCCCCAGTTCCATCCACGTTGCTACAAATGGCCAGATTTCGTTCTTTCTCATTGCCAAGTAGTATTCCATGGTATACATAAACCACAACTTCTTTATCCACTTGTCAGTTGATGGACAGCTGGGCTCTTTCCATAGTTTGGGTGTTGTTGAAAGTAGTGCTATAAACATTGGGGTACATGCGCCCCTATGTCTCAGCACTCCTGTACCCCTTGGGTAAATTCCTAGCAGTGCTATTGCTGGGTCTTAGGGTAGATCTATTTTTAATGATTTGAGGAACCTCCACACTGTTTTCCAGAGCGGCTGCACCAGGATGCATTCCCACCAACAGTGCAAGAGGTTTCCCGTTTCTCCACATCCTCACCAGCATCTATAGTCTTCCAGTTTGCTCATTGTAGCCACTCTGACTGGCATGAGGTGGCATCTCAGTGCGGTTTTTCTTTGGATTTCCCTGACGAGGAGTGCTGTTGAGCATCTTTTCATGTGTCTCCTGACAATCTGGATGTCTTTTTTACAACAGTGTCTGTTCAAGTCTTCTGCCCATTTCTTCACTGGATTTTTTTGTTTTCCGGGTGTGGAGTTGGTGAGTTCATTTTACAGGTTTAGGATACTAGCCAATTATCCAGTATGACTTTTGCACACATCTTTTCCCATTCAGTCAGTTGCCTTTTAGTTTTGTTGATTGTTTCCTTCATTGTGGAGAAGATTTTTATTTTGATGATGTCCCAATAGTTCATTTTGCTTTTAATTCCCTTGCCTTTGGAGATGTGTCAGCTAAGAACTTGCTGATGCGGAGGTCAAAGAGGATGTTTCCTGCTTTCTCCTCCAGGGTTTGATGGTTTCCTGTCTCACATTCAGGCCCTTCATCCATTGTGAGTTTATTTTTGTGAGTGGTGTAAGAAACTGGTCTAGTTTCATTCTTCTGCATGTTGATGTCCACTTCTCTTAGCACCATTTGTTAAAGAGACTGTCTTTTTTTCCATTGGATATTCTTTTCTGCTTTGTCAAAGATTAGTTGGCCATACGTATGTGGGTCCAATTCTTGGGTCCCTAAACTATGCCATTAAGTCTATGTATTTGTTTCTGTGCCAATACCATGCTGTCTTGATGGTTATAGCTTTGTGGTAGAGGCTAAAGTCTGGCATTGTGGTGGCTCTCACTTTGGTTTTCTTTTTTAGTATTACTTTGGCTTTTCAGGGTCTTTTGTGTTTCCATACACATTTTATGATTGCTTGTTCCAGCTTGGAGAAGGATGCTGGTGCAATGTGATTGGGGCTGCCTATAATGTGAGGACTGCGTTGGGTCGTATTGACATTTCGCCAATATTTATTCTTCCAATCCACGAGCATGGAATGTTTTTCGCTTTCTCTGTATCTTCGTCAATTTCCTTCACAAGCCTTCTATAGTTTTCAGCATACAGATCATTTACCTCTTTGGTTAAGTTTATTCCTAGGTATTTTATGACTCTTGGTGCATTGTATATTGTATCCGTTTCCTTATTTCTCTTTCTGTTGCTTCATTATTGGTGTATAAAACGCAATCAATTTCTGTACATTGATTTGTACCCTGCAACTTTGCCAAATGCATGTATCAGTGCTAGCGGACTTTTGATGGAGTCTGGCGGAAATTCCATGTATAGTGTCATGTCATCGGCAAAAAGTGGAAGTTTGACTTCTTCTTTGCAAATGATGATACCTTTAATTTCATTTACTGTCTGATTACTGATGCTAAGACTTCCAACACTATGTTCAACAACCGGGGTGAGAGTGGACATCTCTGTCTTGTTCCTGATCTCAGGGGGAATGCTCTCAGTTTTTCCCCATTGAGGACGATATTTACTGTGGGCTTCTGATTAATGGATTTTATGATGTTTAAAGTAGTTTCCTTCAATCCCAACTTTCTTGAGGGTTTGTAATAAGTAAGGATCCAGTATTTTCTCAAATACTTTTTTTCTGCATCTATTGACAGTGTACTATGGTTCTTATCTTTTCTTTTCTTAATGTGATGTAGCACAATGATTGATTTGTGAATATGGCACTAGCCCTGCAGGCCAGGAATGAATCCCACTTGATCGTGTTGCATAATATTTTCTATATGCTATTGAATGTGATTTGCTACTATCTTGTTGAGAATTTCTGCACCCCTATTCATCAGGGATATTGACCTGTGATTTTCCTTTTTTTCTGTGTCTCTGTCTGGTTTTGAATCACCGTAATGCTGGCTTCATAAAATGCGTCTGGAAGTTTTCCTTTCATTTCCAAATTTTGAAACACCTTGGGAAGGATGGCTATTACCTCTACTTTAAATGTCTGCTAGAAATCGCCAGGGAAGCCACCTGGACCAGGACTCTTATTTATTGGGAGATGTTTGATAACTGAATCAATTTCCTCACTAGTTATGGGTCCGTTCACATTTTCTATTTCTTCCCGTTTGAGCTTTGGAAGTGTGTGGGGATGGAGGCATTTGTCCATTTCTTCCAGGTTGTCCAGTTTGTTGGCATAGAAGATTTTATAGTGTTTCCTGATGAATGCTTGAATTTCTGAGGGATTCTTTGTAATAATTCCATTTTCATTCGTGATTTGACCTATTTGGGTCCCCTCTCTTTTCTTTTTGAGAAGCCAGGCTAGAAGTTTATCAATTTTGTGTATTTTCTCAAAAACACAACTCTTGGTTTCATTGATGTGCTCTACTGTTTTCCTTTAGACTCCATATTGTTTATTTCTGCTCTGATCTTTATTATTTTTCTTCCTCTCCTGGATTTGGGGTGTCTTTGCTGTCCTGTTTCTGATTCCTTTAGGTGTGCTGTTGGATTTTGTATTGGGAATTTTTCTTGTTTCTTGAGATAGGCCTGGATAGCATTGTTTGTTGTTGTTGTTGTTGTTGTTGTGTTTTGTTTTGTTTTTGTTGTTCCCTGTCAGGACTGCCCTTGCTGTATCCCGAAGGGTTTGCATTGTGGTGTTTCATTTTTATTCGTTTCCTTATATCTTTTTTTTTTTATTTTTTTTCAACGTTTTTATTTATTTTTGGGACAGAGAGAGACAGAGCATGAACGGGGGAGGGGCAGAGAGAGAGGGAGACAGAGAATCTGAAACAGGCTCCAGGCTCCGAGCCATCAGCCCAGAGCCTGACGCGGGGCTCAAACTCACGGACCGCGAGATCGTGACCTGGCGCAAGCTGGACGCTTAACCAACTGCGCCACCCAGGCGCCCCATGTTTCCTTATATCTTTTAATTTCTTCTCAAATTGCCTGGTTGACCCATTTATTCCATAGTGGGATGTTTTTTAACCTCCATGCTTTTGGAGATTTTCCATCTTTTTTCTGTGTTTAATTTAATGTCCCCTGCAATTACCACATTCTTATCAACAAGGTTCTGTATGTTTTTAATTAATTGTTTATATATTTGTGTGTCTCCGAATTTGGTGTGTAGGCATTTAAAATTTTTAGCTCTTCCTAATGGAAAGACCCTGGAATTAATATAGAAAGCCCTTCGTCATCTTTTGTTACAGCCTTTGATTTAAACTCTACTTTGTATGATATAAGTTGGCTACTCCAGGTTTCTTTTGACCTCCAGTAGCATGACAGATACTTCTCCATCCCCTCATTTTCAATCTGAAGGTGTCCTCATGTCTATAAGCAGTGTCTTGTAGACAGCAAATAGATGGGTCTTGTTCTGTTTTTTGTTTTTGTTTTTTCTTTCCATTCTGATACACTATGTTGTTCGGTTGGAGCATTTAGTCCATTGAAATTCAGTGTTATTATGGAAACATATGCGTTTAGAGTCATTGTGATGTCTGTAGGTTTCATGCTTGCAGTGATGCACCAGTTTCCTTTCCCACCAACAGTTAGAGAGGGTTACTCTTTCTCCATATCCTCACCAGCATCTGTGTTTCCTAAGTTGTTCATTTTAGCCACACTGACTAGTGTGAGGTGGTATCTCAGTGTGGCTTTGATGTGTATTTTCCTGATGATGATTCATGTTGAGCATCCTTTCATGTGTTTTTGGGCCATCTGGATGTCTCTTTTGGAAAAGTGTCTATTCATGTCTTCTGCCTATTGTTTCACTGTATTACATTTTCCAGGTGTGACTTGGGTAAGTTCTTTATACATTTTGTGTAGTAACCCTTTATCCAATATGTCATTCGCAAATATCTTCACTCCTTCCATCGGTTGCCTTTTAATTTTGCTGATTGTTTCCTTTGCAGTGCTGGAGAATTTTATCCTGACCAGGTCCTGATCATTCAGTTTTGCTTTTCATTCCCTTGTCTTTTGAGACATGCCAAGGAAGAAATTGCTGTAGTTGAAGTCAAAGGGTTTTTTTTCATATTTTCTCCTCTAGTGTTTTGATGGTTTCCTGTCTCACATTTAAGGCTTTCATCCATTTTGCTTTTATTTTTATGCACATTGTAAGAAAGTCATCTAGTTTATTCTTCATCATGTTACTGTTCTGTTCTCCCAGCACCCTTTGTACAGAGGCTGTCTTCTCTCCATTGGATTGTCTTTCCAGTTTTGTCAAAGATTAGTTCACCATACATTTGTGGGGCCCCTTCTGGGTTCTCTATGCTGTTTCATTGATTCATGTGCCTGTTTTGGGGCCAATGTCATACTATCTTAATGATTACAGCTTCGTAGGAGAGGCAAAAGTCTGAGCTGCCTCCCACTTTGGGTTTCTTTTTTCCACATAACTTTGACTACTCAGGTTCTTTGGTTGTTCCGTGCAAAGTTTCAGATTGCTTGCTCTAGTCTGGAGAAGAATGTTGGTACAATTTTGATTGGTATTGCATTAAATGTGTAGATTGCGTTCAGTACTATTGACATTTTAACAGTATTCATTCTTCCACTCTTTGGCATGGATTTTTTTTTTTTTCTGTATTTGATGTGTCTTCATCATTTTCCTTCATATATTTTCTGTACTTTTCACTGTACAGATCTTTTACATCTTTGGTTAGGTTTCTTGCTAGGTATTTTACGGTTCTTGGTGAAATTGTAACTGGCATTGATTTCTTGACTTCTCTTTCTGTTGCTTCCTTATTGGTGTATAGAAAGGCAAACAGTTTCTTTACACTATTTTGTATCCTGTGATTTTGGTCAATGCATGGATCAGATCTAGCAACGTTTTCATGGAGTTTTTGGGTTCTCCGCGTTCAGTCTCATGTCATCTTCGAAAGGCCAAAGTTTGACTTTCAATGATATACGTTAAGTTAAGTGTAGTTAAAAAAGAATTTACCCTTTGGGCTCTATGTTAACTTCATAATTGCACAATAAGTGACAAATAGCAAAAAACTGTGCATGTTATCCCACATTAGAATTGGTAACTGGAATTTAACTCTTTAAAACATATTGAATCTCTCATGATATGGATAGGAGTATGAAACATCTAACTTCACCCAGTGCACACGTGTGTATTTGTAAACACATATGCTAAACAGCAAAATTGTAATACTAGTGAGGTGTGTCAAATTTTACATGTTCATGGTGCAGATAATATTGTTTTACCGTCTTTTTGGTAGCAGCCCGAATAAGACATTTGAAATCAACGAGAGAATTCCGAACCTACAGGGTACATTCTCCATGCTCTATACTGGCTTACAAATAAATGAACAAATGGAACTAAAAAAATACATTGCACTGGTAATCATGTTTATTGCAATTGTGCATTAACTTTTTATGGACTCTAGCCATACTAAGAGTGCACGTGAATAGGTGTTGGAAATGACACACTTTATTTGACATGACCAAACTCACTAGAAACATATACTTTCAAAAACTTTTTAATATTCATTTTTCAGACATACTATAACGTCTAATACCGTATGACTCCACATTTAGAAGAGCAAAGATCGACATGGTGAACTTTGCACGTGTTACAATGGTTATCACATAATATTATTTGATATCCTAGAATTTTAAACAACTATACAGCTGCACGGCTCATGCTAGGTATTTGAACTTTGACATATTTTATCTTTCTGTTTTTCATTAGTTAATCCTTTTTTTTTTTTAGAATTAGTTTTTGCTACAATCGCATAACTACTAACTTGGGTAATGGACATCCAAGGTTCCAGCTTACCTGTTTTTGTATCAGTGATGAAAATCAATCGTAATGTCATTGCCTTTTCAATTAACCATGGCTATGTTTTAGTTCTTTTATCACTGAAACAATAAATTCTGTTGTCTTCTATGCCTTTTTTGAAGCCCAGTGATTAATCTTATGACTATGATTCTACATTCTTGTTGTTATACTGCTTTTGTCTATTTTGATCGATTCTTTAACAGTCACGTCTTCCTGGAAATTCGTCTCAGGGGAATTCTTCTGTTTCATCAGTTTGGATAGTTTTCTATCCCTTATGAGTTTTAACGTTGTTGTTGTTGTTGTTGTTGTTGTTGTTGTTGTTGTTGTTGTTGTTTTGTTTTGTTTTGTTTTGTTTTTTGTTTCTTTTCTTTTATGTGCTATGCACCTGAGAGCACTGCTACTTTAAAGTGGGCTCATACCCTCTCCATGGCCTGGCCCTTCAGGAGGTGTGTTTTGGAAAGTGTTACTTGCTTCGTGTTGCTATGACTTTTGTTGTTTGATTTCTCATCTCAGAGTGATTTTTGAAAATCCCACGAGGTGTGATTTGATGTGTTCCTTGAAGTACCAAATGTAGTAATTGGAGGCTTGCACTATCTTGACAGGGGTTAAAACACCTTAAGTTGCCATGGATGGGTGTTCTTGCCCTTCCCAACAATGGGGGTTACTCCTGGTAGTGAGATCCAAAGCCCCGGCGCCACACAGACAGCTCCTCTGAAAAGCTCTAGGCAGCTGCACTTATGAAAGCCGCTCATTTTCTGATTTCCCAGAGGTTACCTTGGGCAAAATGTGGATTTTGTAAATTACCTGACCCCATCTATTTCTTCTACCAGCCAGATCTTAGATTGTAGGCAAATGATACCTCCGAGTTTGCTTTTCCAATTTGTAAAAGGGAAGTATAACGCCTATGTTCAGTATAGTGGTGAGATTACAGGTAATGCCTGTAAAACGTGTGGAAAAACTCCTGGCACATTACACTCCATAAACACTGTATTTTGTTTTGATTTCCTCATAATTGTCACTGCATCCATACAAACTGTATCTCCAGGATGGGGTCTTTTGTAGGTCAAAATGTAAGCTACACCATAGAAGCTATCAACGAGGCAAAATGTTTCTCCTATCCGTGAGGACGTGACCCTTCCCTTTTTTGTATATGTAGACAAAATTTGGTGGTAGAGATTATTGAAGACTTGAATGTATATTGCAGTCTGGCACACCGGGAGATAGTTAAACATCCCCTATTTCAGGCATCGTGGATAGGCATATTGAACACCTTACGTGTCAGGTGCAATTAGGTTCAAGTACACAGTGATAATCCAACATGCACGCTCCATATATTCAGGATGTTTCAAACCTTAGCTACAAATGGTACAGGTGTAATTACAACGTGTGGCAAATGCTGTTAAAAAAAAGACTAAATGTTCTGAGAAGGAATGGCACAGGGGACAAAGTGTAGATGAGAGGATTGGCCAACAAAGTTCTTGGGGAGAAAAGTCCTTTTTTCAAACTTGGACCCATAGCAAGTACTGGTAAGGAACCTAGCGAACACAAAATGCATTCTAAGCAGAAACTACGTAGGTCTAATTTGAGCAACCAGGAGAACAGACCGTTCCGTTCACCTAATGAAAGGAGAATGAGGAAAGATGGCATTAGAGGGGTGACAAGACAGGACTGCCAACATCTTGTGGTCATGTTACAGATTCTATGTGTCATTTTGAGTACAGTGTAGATTAGAGGGTTCTCTTAAGCAGAGGAATGAAGTGCTCAGACTCAGGATTTTTGCATTGCATTCCGGATGCAGTGAAAAGAACGAACTGGGATTTTGGTGGGAAGGGAAAGGCAGAATGGGGCTAAGAACGAAAATGGAGAGTAGGCAGAAGGTGGTGAGAGACTAGCTGGCTTGGCATACGTTGGAGGTGGAGTTGAGAGCCCCTACTACTGAGTGGATCACAGGAAAGACGTTGAGGAGGGGAGGACTGACAATGAGTCTCTTCCCCTCATGAGCAACTGAAGACAAAGCCCCATTAAGAGAGGAACACAAGAGGGGTCTTGAGTTGGTCATGGATTTCAATTGATTGTTGATTGGGTATTAATTCATAGGCTTAGAGAAGTTTGCTTAGAATTTTATCTTTTCATTGTTTTGTTTCTACAAATTGCTTCGTTATTACCATCTTGAGGTTCTAACGGATGGTCTCCAATTCTTCGCTGTCACCAAGACCTTCTTCCACAAGAGTATGGACATGATGGGTTATGTAGGTCCATCATCTTCTACCCAGTCTTTGTCATCGTCACAAATACTTAATGGCCACTGTTGTAGAATAACCTCAAGCTCCAAGAGGGTTGTTCTCACTGTTCTCAGAATGCCTGCCCCTCCTTTATTCCCGCACATTTGCTTTTGTCGCCTTTGTCCTCCTCCTTTCTGCCTGCCAACTAGAAATTTGGTCATCCTTTAAGATTCTTTGTGCTATGCCTCTGAGACGCCTTTACTGATCAACTCGGCTCAGTGGACTTCTCCTGCTACATGAAACTTGACCTTGAAGTCTCACTGTGCTTTGTATCGTGTTTGGGTTTTTTGTACCGTCAAATATTGAAAGTTTCTTGAAGGCAAGGATGCGGTCTTGCATGCTTTCAGAAACTTTTATAAACACTCAAACATGGTGAATGTTTAGAAATCTTTCTTGGTGAAGTGGTTGAGTCAACGTCAAATCAGATGGGAAGGGAGTCTGCTGAAGGAATAACACTGGACTGTTTGAAACTATCCTTGATATGTTGAATGGACCTAATAAATTTATGAATTGACACATTTTATTTATTTAACTGATACTAGACTAAATCATTTATTTGAAACGTTACTTTATGATTATGGAGGTCTTAAAGTTTATTGCAGAAAATTTAGCAAACAAACAAGAAAGAAAGAAAAATGGTCATAAGTCAAACACCTGGAGATAAGCATATCTAAACACCTTTTTTATGTTTATGTATGTTTGGCAGAGAGAGAGAACGAGGGAGAGATGAGCACAAGTGGAGGATGGGAGGAGAGAGAGAGATAGAGAGAATCATAAGCAGGCTCCACGCTGTCAGTGCAGAGCTCAATGTGGAGCTTGATCGCACACCCTGTGGAATCATAACTGGGCTGAAATCAAGAGCCACATGCTTAACCGACTGAGCCATTCAGGCGCCCCTGGAGGTAAGCACCTCTAACACTGTGCTATAATCGTCAGGGAAGAGGTATATGTACATGCATTTACCAAAATTAGCTATGTAGCTGTGAATCCCATTTTTGGTCCTCTAGTGATAGGAGCATTTCGCAAGGTCATAAATGTTCTGCAGGGCTATGAATTGTAAAGGCCACATAGCATGCCATAACTTATTAAAAAAAAATTTTAATGTTTATTTATTTTTGAGACAGAGAGAGACAGAGCATGAACGGGGGAGGGGCAGAGAGAGAGGGAGACACAGAATCGGAAACAGGCTCCAGGCTCTGAGCCATCAGCCCAGAGCCCGACGCGGGGCTCGAACTCATGGACCGCGAGATCGTGACCTGGCTGAAGTCGGACGCTTAACCGACTGCGCCACCCAGGCGCCCCTCCATTGTGTATATAAACCACAATTTCTTTATCCATTCCTCAGTTGATGGACATTTAGGCTTTTTCCATAATTTGGCTATTGTTGAGAGTGCTGCTATGAACATTGGGGTACAAGTGCCCCTATGCATCAGCTCTCCTGTATCCCTTGGGTAAATTCCTAGCAGTGCTATTGCTGGGTCATAGGGTAGGTCTATTTTTAAATTTCTGAGGAACCTCCACACTGCTTTCCAGAGTGGCTGCACCCATTTGCATTCCCACCAACAGTGCAAGAGGGTTCCCGTTTCTCCACATCCTTTCCAGCATCTATATCCTCCTGATTTGTTCATTTTGACCACTCTGACTGGCGTGAGGTGATACCTGAGTGTGGTTTTGATTTGTATTTCCCTGATAAGGAGCGACGCTGAACTTCTTTTCATGTGCCTGTTGGTCATCCGGACGTCTTCTTTACAGAAGTGTCTATTCATGTTTTCTGCCCATTTCTTCACTGGCTTATTTGTTTTTTTGGGTCTGGAGTTTGGTGAGCTCTTTATAGATTTTGTATACTAGCCCTTTGTCTGATATGTCATTTGCAAATATCTTTTCCCATTCCGTTGGTTGCCTTTTAGTTTTGTTGGTTGTTTCCTTTGCTGTTCAGAAGATTTTTATCTTCATAAGGTCCCAGTAATTCACTTTTGCTTTTAATTCCCTTGCCTTTGGGGATGTGTCGAGTAAGAGATTGCTACGGTTGAGGTCAGAGAGGTCTTTTCCTGCTTTCTCCTCTAAGGTTTGATGGTTTCCTGTCTCACATTCAGGTCCTTTATCCAGTTTGAGTTTATTTTTGTGAATGGTGTGAGAAAGTGGTCTAGTTTCAACCTTCTGCATGTTGCTGTCCAGTTCTCTCAGCACCATTTGTTAAAGAGACTGTCTTTTTTCCATTGGATGTTCTTTCCTGCTTTGTCAAAGATGAGTTGGCCATACATTTGTGGGTCTAGTTCTGGGGTTTCTATTCTATTCCATTGGTCTATGTGTCTGTTTTTGTGCCAATACCATGCTGTCTTGTTGATTACAGCTTTGTAGTAGAGGCTAAAATCTGGTATTGTGATGCCTCCTGCTTTGGTCTTCTTCTTCAAAATTCCTTTGGCTATTCGAGGCCTTTTGTGTTTCCATATGAATTTTAGGATTGCTTGTTCTAGTTTCGAGAAGAATGCTGGTGCAATTTTGATTGGGATTGCATTGAATGTGTAGATAGCTTTGGGTAGTATTGACATTTTGACAATAGTTATTTTTCAAATCCATGAGCAGGGAATGTCTTTCCATTTCTTTAAATCTTCTTCAATAACCTTCATAAGCTTTCTATAGTTTTCAGCATACAGATCCTTTACATCTTTGGTTACATATATTCCTAGGGATTTTATGCTTCTTGGTGCAATTGTGAACGGGATCAGTTTCTTTATTTGTCTTTCTGTTGCTTCATTGTTAGTGTATAAGAATGCAACTGATTTCTGGACATTGATTTTGTATCCTGCAACTTTGCTGAATTCATGTATCAGTTTTTGCAGACTTTTGGTGGAGTCTATCGGATTTTCCATGTATAATATCATGTCATCTGCAAAAAGCGAAAGCTTGACTTCATATTTGCCAAGTTTGATGCCTTTGATTTCCTTTTGTTGTCTGATTGCTGATGCTAGAACTTCCAGCACTATGTTAAACAACAGCGGTGAGAGTGGGCATCCCTGTCGTGTTCCTGATCAGGGGAAAAGCTCTCAGTTTGTCCCCGTTGAGGATGATGTTAGCTGTGGGCTTTTCATAAATGGCTTTTATGATCTTTAAGTATGTTCCTTCTATCCCGACTTTCTCAAGGGTTTTTATTAAGAAAGGGTGCTGGATTTTGTCAAAGGCCTTTTCTGCATCGATTGACAGGATCGTATGTTTCTTCTCTCTTTTTTTTTTTTTTTTTTGTTAATGTGATGTATCACGTTGATTGATTTGCGAATGTTGAACCAGCCCTGCATCCCAGGAATGAATCTCACTTGATCATGGTGAATAATTCTTTTTATATGCCGTTGAATTCGATTTGCTAGTATCTTATTGAGAATTTTGGCATCCATATTCATCAGGGATATTGGCCTGTAGTTCTCTTTTTTTACTGGGTCTCTGTCTGGTTTAGGAATCAAAGTAATACTGGCTTCATAGAATGAGTCTGGAAGTTTTCCCTCCTTCTCTATTTCTTGGAATAGCTTGAGAAGGATAGGTATTATCTCTGCTTTAAACGTCTGGTAGAACTCCCCTGGGAAGCCATCTGGTCCTGGACTCTTATTTCTTGGGAGATTTTTGATAACCGATTCAATTTCTTCGCTGGTTAAGGGTCTGTTCAAGCTTTCTATTTCCTCCAGATTGAGTTTGGAAGAGTGTGGGTGTTCAGGAATTTCTCCATTTCTTCCAGGTTGTCCAGTTTTTTGGCGTATAATTTTTCATAGTATTCCCTGATAATTGTTTGTATCTCTGAGGGATTGGTTGTAATTATTCCATTTTCATTCATGATTTTATCTATTTGGGTCATCTCCCTTTTCTTTTTGAGAAGCCTGGCTAGAGGTTTGTCAATTTTGTTTGTTTTTTCAAAAAACCAACTCTTAGTTTCGTTGATCTGCTCTACAGTTTTTTTAGATTCTATATTGTTCATTTCTGCTCTGATCTTTATTATTTCTCTTCTTCTGCTGGGTTTAGGCTGCCTTTGCTGTTCTGCTTCTATTTCCTTTAGGAGCGCTGTTAGATTTTGTATTTGGGAGTTTTCTTGTTTCTTGAGATAGGCCTGGATTGCAATGTATTTTCCTCTCAGGACTGCCTTTGCTGCGTCCCAAAGCGTTTGGATTGTTGTATTTTCATTTTCGTTTGTTTCCATATATTTTTTAATTTCTCCTCTAATTGCCTGGTTGACCCACTCATTCGTTAGTAGGGTGTTCTTTAACCTCCACGCCTTTGGAGGTTTTCCAGACTTTTTTCTGTGGTTGATTTCAAGCTTCATAACATTGTGGCCTGAAGGTATGCATGGTATAATTTCAATTCTTGTAAGCTTATGAAGGGCTGTTTTGTAACCCAGTATATGATCTATCTTGGGGAATGGTCCATGTGCACTCGAGAAGAATGTATATTCTGTTGCTTTGGGATGCAGAGTTCTAAATATATGTGTCAAGTCCATCTGATCCAATGTCTCATTCAAGGCCCTTGTTTCTTTATTGACCGTGTGTCTAGATGATCTATCCATTTCTGTAAGTGGGGTGTTAAAGTCCCCTGCAATTACCACATTCTTATCAATAAGGTTGCTTATGTTTATGAGTAATTGCTTTATATATTTGGGGGCTCTGGTATTCGGCACATAGACATTTGTAATTGTTAGCTCTTCCTGATGGATAGACCCTGTCACTATTATATAATGTCCTTTTTCATCTCCTGTTACAGTCTTTAATTGAAAGTCTAGTTTGTCTGATAGAAGTATGGCTACTCCAGCTTTCTTTTGGCTTCCAGTAGCATGATAAATAGTTCTCCATCCCCTCACTCTCAATCTAAAGGTGTCCTCAGGTCTAAAATGAGTCTCCTGTAGACAGCAAATAGATGGGTCTTGTTTTTTTATCCATTCTGATACCCTATGTCTTCTGATTGGCGCATTTAATCCATTTACATTCAGTGTTATTATAGAAAGATACGGGTTTAGAGTCACTGTGATGTCTGTATGTTTTATGCTTGTAGTGATGTCTCTGGTACTTTGTCTCACAGGGTGCCCCTTAGGATCTCTTGTAGGGCTGGTTTAGTGGTGACAAATTCCTTCAGTTTTTGTTTGTTTGGGAAGACCTTTATCTCTCCTTCTATTCTAAATGACAGACTTGCTGGAGAAAGGATTCTTGGCTGCATATTTTTTTCTGTCTAGCACACTGAAAATCTCGTGCCAATTCTTTCTGGTCTGCCAAGTTTCAAAAGAGAGATCAGTCACGAGTCTTATAGGTCTCCCTTTATATGTGAGGGCACGTTTACCCCTTGCTGCTTTCAGAATTTTCTCTTTATCCTTGTATTTTGCCAGTTTCTCTATGATATGTCGTGCAGAAGATCGATTCAAGTTACGTCTGAAGGGAGTTCTCTGTGCCTCTTGGATTTCAATGCTTTTTCCTTCCCCAGATCCGGGAAGTTCTCAGCTCTTATTTATTCGAGTACCCCTTCAACACCTTTCGCTCTCTCTTCCTCCTCTGGGATACCAATTATGTGTATATTATTTCTTTTTAGTGTATCACTTAGTTCTCTAATTTTCCCCTCATACTCCTGGATTTTTTTATCTCTCTTTTTCTCAGCTTCCTCTTTTTCCATAACTTTATCTTCTAGTTCACCTATTCTCTCCTCTGCCTCTTCAATCCGAGCCCTGATGTTTTCCATTTCATTATGCATTTCGTATAAAGCGTTTTTCAGCTCCTCGTGACTGTTCCTTAGTCCCTTGATCTCTGTAGCAAGAGATTCTCTGCTGTCCTCTATACTGTTTTCAAGCCCAGCGATTAATTTTATGACTATTATTCTAAATTCACTTCCTGTATATTATTTAAATCCTTTTTGATCAGCTCATTAGCTGTTGTTATTTCCTGGAGATTCTTCTGGGGGGAATTCTTCTGCTTGGTCATTTTGGATAGTCCCTGGCATGGTGGGGACCTGCAGGGCACTTCCCCTGTGCTGTGGTGTATAACTGGAGTTGGTGGGTGGAGCCGCAGTCAGACCTGACCACTGCTCCCAGCCCACGGCTGGGGCCACAGTCAGACTGGTGTGTGCCTTCTCTTCCCCTCAACTAGGGGAGGGATTCACTGTAGAGTGGCATGGCCTGTCTGGGCTACTTGCACACTGCCAGGCTTGTGATGCTGGGTTTCTGGCATATTAGCTGGAGTGGGTAGACAAGGTGCACAGGGGCAGGAGGGGCAGGATTAGCTCGCTTCTCCTTAGGTGATCCACTTCAGGAGGGGCCCTGTGGCAGCGGGAGGGAGTCAGATCCACTGCCAGAGGTTTGGCTCTGCAGAAGCACAGAGTTGGGTGTTTGCGCTGAGCTAGCAAGTTCCCTGGCAGGAACTGGTTCCCTTTGGGATTTTGGCTGGGGAATGGGTGGGGGAGATGGCGCTGGCGAGCGCCTTTGTTCCCTACCAAACTGAGCTCTGTCATCCGGGGGATCAGCATCTCTCCCTTCCTTTGTCCTCCAGCCTTCCTGCTTTCCGAGCAGAGCTGTTAACTTATGACCTCCCAGAAGGTAAGTCGCGCTTGCTGTCGGAACACAGTCCGTCAGGCCCCTCCGCTTTTGCAAGCCAGACTCAGGGGCTCTGCTTGGCCAGCGAGCCGCCTGTCCGCCCGGCTCCCTCCCGCCAGTTCCTGGAGCGCGCACCGCCTCGCTGACCTTCCAACCCTTTTCCATGGGCCTCTCGTCTACACTTGGCTCTGGCGACTCCACTCTGCTAATCCTCTGGCGGTTTTCTGGGTTATTTAGGCAGGTGTGGGTGGAATCTAAGTGATCAGCAGGACGCGCGGTGATTCCAGTGTCCTCCTACGCCGCCATCTTCCCTCTGTTCTCCTGGGGAGAGTTGACACATAATAATTAAAATGTCAAGGTTTAAAATTGATAAAGAATTTCCAAAGTTTTAAGAGAGAAGCAAAAGTTACCTATGATTTGAAAAACAGATCTCAACAAACAAACACCTAAAGTTGTCAGCTGATTTTTCAGCAGAAAGTTGGCATGCTGGGAAAGAGTGACAAGGTATCTTCAAAGGCCTGAAAGGATAATCCCACGACCAAGAAAACTTTACCTGGAAAGATTATCATTAACATTTGAAAAAAAAAGAGATAAAGAGTTTCTCAAACAGAAGATAAAGAAGTTTATCACCACTAATCAGCAATGCAAGAATTGTTCACCGGGAAAATCATAATTAGATATTACAGAATTATGAATAAAAAGATGTAAATAATGACAACATACACATAAAATATGGAGGAGGGACTTTAAAAAGTCAGTTCGTATTTTATTTTACTAAAAAATATATGTTTTATTTCATGTTTGAGAGAGAGAGAGAGAGAGAGACAGAGTGTTAACAGGGAGGGACAGAGAGTGGGGGAGGCAGAGAATCTGAAGCAGGCTCCAGGCTCTGAGGTGTCAGCACAGAGTCCAACATGCGGTTCAAACTCACGTATTGTGAGATCATGACCTGAGCTCGAAATCGCACACTTAACTGACTGCTCCACCCAGTTGCCCCAAAGGTTAGTCTTCTTAAATTTCTCGAATGTGTGTATATTTAAGAGACCACCAAAATAACATAGACTGCTGTTCCTTGGGATGTTATATGTAAGCCTTGTGATAACAAACTCAAAACACAAAATACATGAAAAATAAGGAAAAAGAAACCCAAGTAAAGCACAACACCAATTAATCTATGAGAAAGAAAGAGAGTACGGAAAAAAAGAAACAGAGAACTACAAAAGCAACCAGAAAACAAAGAACAAAATTACAATTAGTACATAACGGTCAACAATTACTTTAAATATAAACGGCTGAAGTGCTCCAGTCAAAATATATAGGGTAACAGGATGGATAAAAAACAACACTCATCCATATGCTCCCTAGCACAGACCCACTTCAGACCTAGACACATACAGACTGAAAGTGAAGGGATGGAGATACATTTCCCATGCAAATGAAAGCAAACAACAACAAGGACAACAAAAATAACATCAAACAACAACAACAACTCAGAACCAGGTAGCAACACCTATATCAAACCAAATAGACTTTAAATTCCTCAATAAAATATTACCAAACTCCACTCAACAACACACTAAAATTATTACGTGGCTTTTATTCCAGGGAAAAAAAGATGGCTCATCAAATCAATCAACATAATATCCCACCTCAACAAAACGAAGGGTAAATATCATATGATTATACCAATAAATGCAGAAAAAGCATATGACAAAATTTTTTTTTTTAATTTTTTTTTCAACGCGTTTATTTATTTTGGGGACAGAGAGAGACAGAGCATGAATGGGGGAGGGGCAGAGAGAGAGGGAGACACAGAATCGGAAACAGGCTCCAGGCTCCGAGCCACCAACCCAGAGCCCGACGCGGGGCTCGAACTCACGGACCGCGAGATCGTGACCTGGCTGAAGTCGGACGCTTAACCGACTGCGCCACCCAGGCGCCCGCAAACATATGACAAAATTTAACATGTATGCATGGTAAAAGTCTCAACAAAGTCAGGGGGGGGGGCGGACATGCCTCAATACATGAAAATATTATTTTTATATTGTTTATATTAAAAAGTTCACACCTAACATCTCAATGGTGAAAAACTGAGAGCTTTCCATCTAAGATCAAGAACAAGATAAATATGTCTACTTTTGCCACTCTTGTTTCATATAACACTAGAAGTCCTAGTCACAGGAATCAGATAAGAGAAAAGAAATTAAAGTCATCTACATTTGTAAACAAGCTAAACTGTCACTATCCGCAGATGACATAAGAATATGCATAGAAAACCCTAAAACTTACCCCCAAAACCAGAAGAAGTAATAAAGGAATTCAGGAAAGTTGCAGATACGGAACTGATACACAGAAATTGGTAGGGTTTTTATAATAATAATGAAGTCACAGAAAGAGAAATTAAGAAAACAACACCGTTCATAATTGCACCAAAAAGAGAAGGAGAGTAAAATAGCTACAATTCAACTTATCCAAAGAAGTGAAAGACCTGTAGTGTGAAAACTATAAGTCAATGATGAAATTGAAGATGACACAAACAAATGGAAAGATATCCCATGATCATGCACTGGAAGAATTAATATCATTACAATGTCCATATTACTCATAACTATCTACAGTTTCAATGCAATCGCTATCAAGATACCAAAGGCACTTTTCACAGAACTGAAACAACTAATACTACAATTTGTATGGGACCACAAAAGACCCTGAATCGTGAAAATATTCTTGAAGGACAAAAACATAGATGGAGGTATCAAAATCCCAGATTTCAAGATGTACTACACAGCTTCAAGTAAACCAATTAGTATGGGTAGTGACACAGAAACCGCCACATAGGTCGATTGGACAGAATAGAAAGCCCAGAAATAAACCCATGCTTATGTGGTAAATTAACCTATAACAAAGGAGGCAAGAATAAACAATGGGGGAAAGACAGTCTCTTCAACAAATGGTATTGGGAAACCAGGAAATCTACATGCAGGTAGCTGGGACCTAACCTTAACGCTGGCCTGGGCTCTGGCCCTAAAGGCACCTAGCATGGACGTCTAAAAGAAATAACGGATTGGGGCCAATTACCATTGGGGAAAATCCTGAGTGGAAGTCACACTCTCTCCATGACATTTCCACTTCCGTGATGGAGTTGGAGGAAGAGATCCAGAGCCAGTTTCAGTCTGGCCCACACATATGTTTGGCTCCGCCCTTCCAACGCTAGCCCTGACCCATAAGGGCACATGGGCCCTCATTTCAGTCCTGGAGGGAAATCACATCACTGTGGGTGGTTGGACCGAAGGTACTTCCGGGGAACCAACCTACCCCTACCCAATGCTCTGCCTCTAAGCGGGATCAACCTCTAAGGCTGAGAAAAGAAGCGGTGGGACATGGATTCCTCCTTTTTCTACCCTGTGTTCTCTTCGGGACCTCAGGATATTGAATGCTGCCCACACTCACTGGGGACGATAGTGCTTTACTGAGTCCACCAAATCAAACGCTAATCTCACCCAGAAACACTCTACAAATACCCCGAGAAAAAATGTTTAGTCTTGGGCACCCCACGGCCAACTCAAGTAGACACGTAATAATAACCATCACAGGGTTATTCTTGTTTTTCTTCCCTTCCCTCATTCACCTCCTATTGCTAACTTTCAAGTTCTGAAGTCGTTGCTTTTTATATTCTGACCAGTGTATAGCGTTAAGAGAAATTCGAGGAAAGGTGTCTTGTGCAGGGACTAGTGTTTCAGGTAATATGAAAATGTTTTCGGTAAGGTAAGGGAAAACGATCTTAGCTAGGACACCAACATACTCCATGTTACTTTATCAGAGGTGGCTTTCCAAACCCTTAACACGCTCATGGGAAGGCAGTGTAACATGGGTAAGAGCATGCATGTTGGCATAGGAGCAGAGTTGGTGCTCATCCCAGCCACCCCACTCGTGTGTGTGTTATCTTGGACCAATTACTTAACATAACTGGAACTCAGTTGCCTAATTTATAAAATGGAAATAATAAGAAAGGGTCAAAAAGATTAAATGACACTATTGGCAAGGTGCTTAATCCAACACCTGACAACACGGAACACGTGCTCCACAGATGATAGCCATCATTATCCTCATTTGAACAGCTAAGACAGGCTAAAAGTCTGTCTGGGGTCAGATACCTACGGGGGAATCTCAGGTCTTCTGACACTGATTCTTCAATTTGGAGGCAGCCCAGGGCCAGGATGGCTGAAAGAGTACAAGGAGGTAGACCAGTAAGCCAGTCCTCTATCCACCTCTTATTTGATAGTCCAGTTGTATATTCATCTCTTTCCTTCCACTGAAAAAAAAATGCAAATCCCTCCCTCTAGAATAAATAATACACAGACCCTTGCATGTAATATTAAGTGTTAGGCTCTGTAAAACTGGCACATGCCTCATCTCATTTAATCTCACAATGGCCCTTCATATGGCAGTCCTTATTCCAATTTACAGGTGAGGAAATTGAGACCTAGGAAAGTCAAGTGCCTTCCCCATAACTTGTTTATGACGGTGTTAGACAACAACCCTAGACTCCTCCTCCATGTCCAGTGTGTTTTCTTCTGTGCCACAGTTTATCTTGAAAGGCGAACACTGCTAAAGAAACATTGGAAGAAAGCAGTAAAAAAAAAATCATTTAAAATGTCTAGTTTTCACCCAAGCACTGATTTCTGGGTGACATTGGTGTGTTTTCTCTCTGAGAAACAAAGGTGAGAAATTCCAAACCTCGGCCTTTGTTACGGAGTTATGAAGACTAGTAAAAATTAGTAAAGCTCACTGGCAGATTAAGGTTTCCAAGTCGAAAACATTATTTTCAATTCTCATATTATGTCTGTTAAAGTGGGCGCTGGGATTTCACATGGCTTTGACAATCGCCATCAATTCCTTTCTTCAAGATTTGACTGCATATTCTCTTTCTTTCCTTTTTTTCTCTTTTCTAACTATACTTCCAATCTGCCAGCTCATCCCTAGTTTCTCCCTATGTCTAGCAATGGCCATTCTCCATATGTCCACATTAAATCTATCATCAAAGGAGAATAAAAAGATAAAAGAACAAAGCCAGAGAAGTAAGACTCAATACTAAAATGTAAATTGGTGTTAACACTTCTACTTCCAGCCAAATGTAATAACAAACACTAGATTTATACTCCTATGGAAGCAGCTAAAAGCGTAGACAAAATATATAAGAAGCTGTTCTCAAAATATCAGAGATGAGGCAGTGAAGGGCAGTGATCCCTGATATTGGGAAATAAGTGAAATGGTTCCTATAGTGCCCTAGCTTATTGACTAGGCTGGGTTTTGAGTCTGTGGTATAGAGAGGAGATAGCTGGCATAGCCCAACATTTTCCCTGCATTGTGGAGGGGGTAGTTACAGATTCAGGAAGACTGCTATATTTCACAGAGCAGAGTACCAAAGAAGAGAAAGTTGTTCACAGAGAGAACTCGAGAGATCAACACTGGTCTGCCTTGGTATTCAATGGAATATTGATAAACTCTTGTGTTTGAGGACACTGAGACCAGGGGAAGGAATAATACCCACTGCCATACAGGGTCAGGAATAATGCCTGACAGCCAGTGTGGAAGACCTCACAATGTACATGCCATTTGTAAAATACTTGAAATTTGTGTCAGTACTGGACAAAAATTATCGCTAAACTAAGTGCTGCCTGTGCCTTGCCCAAAATATCTTTAAAGAAAGACCTGAAAGGATCAAGCTATTTGTAAGTAACTAAATTATGTCCAAAACAAGAACCAAGGATATTTTTAGGAATCTAAAAGTATCCAGCAACTGACAGGCTTAAACTGACCATGTTTGGCAACCCATAAAAAATTCTGGGGTATGCAAAGAAGCAGGAAAATAAGACACGTAAGGAAGGGGAACTCAACTGACACTGACCCAGAAATTACACAAATGATATAATTTATACATCCGAACACTCAAATAGTTATTATAACTATTATCAGTATATCGAAGAAATTATAGAGCAGAATGAGCATGTTAAATAGAGACATGCAAGTGGTATGTAACACCTAAACCAAACTTCGCATGACAAAAGCAATGACTAAAATAAGAAATCTGGACTATGATTACTGAATGGAATTAAAGGCATATAGACAGTGCAGAAAAAAAAAAGGTTGATGAACCTAAAGACATAGCAATGGAAATCGTCTGAAATGAAACACACAGACAAAATATGCCTGCAAACCATCCAACATACATGTAATTGTATCTCCAAGGAACACAGACAAGAAAACTAATTTGAGTAAATAATGAAACGAATTTGAATTTATAGTTGTTAAGGTTGATGCAAACTAAAAATATATAGTTCCAATAAGGTCAATGAACCTCAAGGACAGGAAATATGAGGAAGATTACACCAAGGCACCCCACAATCAAATTGCTTTCATCCAGGGAAAGGGAGGGAAATGATTTCTCATCAGAACCCATGCAATCTAGAATACAGTAGGATAACATTTTTAAAGTACCTAAAGTAGGAAACCATTATGACCTGGGCTTAGGCAAACATTTCGTAGCTACACCACCAACAATATGATTCATTACAAGAAAAACATATGATTGGATTTTATCACACTAAAACTTTTGCTTTTCCACGAACAAAGACTTTGAAATCACAAGACTGAGACTGGGAGAATATATTTACCAATCATCTATGTGAAATGGGACTTTTATCTAGAACATATGGGCAATCCGCAAAATTCAATAATCTGAAGGGAAATAATCCAAAAAAAGGCAAAAGATTTGAGAAGACACATTACCAAAAAAGATATATGTACAGCAGATACACACATGAAAATGTGTTCGGGGGGCGCCTGGGTGGCGCAGTCGGTTAAGCGTCCGACTTCAGCCAGGTCACCATCTCGCGTTCTGTGAGTTCGAGCCCCGCGTCAGGCTCTGGGCTGATGGCTCAGAGCCTGGAGCCTGTTTCTGATTCTGTGTCTCCCTCTCTCTCTGCCCCTCCCCCGTTCATGCTCTGTCTCTCTCTGTCCCAAAAATAAATAAATGTTGAAAAAAAAATTAAAAAAAAAAAAAAAAAAAAGAAAATGTGTTCGGCATCATGAGGGGAAATGCAAATATAAACTACAATGAGATAAATGAGATACAATGAGATAAACTACTACTTCATGCCTACAAGATGTCTAAAATCAAAAGACAGGGCTCTGAAGTGTTAGCTAGGATATGAAAGAACTGGAATTCTCACACACTGCTGATGAGAATGTAAAAGTGATAAAACTACCCGGGCAAACAGTTTGACAGTATCCTAAAACGCTGAACATGCAACCTATTCTATGACTCAGCCAAATCTACTCTCAAATATTTTCCCTAGAGCGATCAAAGTATACGATCGTACAAAAAATAAATAAATAAAATAAAGAACAGAGAAGAAAAGAAATGAAAACAAAAGAAACAAAAAGGAAAGAAAAGAAATAATGAATGTTTATAGAAGCTTTGTTTTCAATAGGCTAAGGAGCACCTGGTGCCTCAGTTGGTAGATTTCTTGATTTCTGCTTGGGTCATTATCCCAGGGCCGTGATATTGAGACTCACATGGAGCTCCACACTAAGCATGGAGGCTGCTTAAGATTCTTTTTCTCTTTCCCTCTACTCTCTCTTTCTCTTTCTCTCTCCCTCCCCCTCTGCCTCTCCCTCTCTATCTCCCTCTCTCTCTCCCTCTCCTTTTCCCTATCTCTCCCCCACCTCTCCTTCCACACTCCCCTCTCCTTCTCACTCCCTCTCTCTCACTCTCTCTCTCTCAGAAAAAGAAATAAATACGCCACATTTGGAAATAATACAAATGTCCACTGACATGTGAACGGATAAACAAAGTAGTAACAGACTATTGATACACACAACACTATGGATAATCTTCAAAATACTAAGTAAAAGAAGTCAACTCCCCACTCCTAAATAATAAGGATTATGTCTTATATAATTTTATTTGTATAGTATTCTAGAAAATGCAAGATAATATGTAGGGACAGAAAACAGAGCAGAGATTGCCTAGGAATGGGAATCCGGAAGACGTGGGGGATGGAGGGATATCTAAGGGATACAAGGACATTTTTAGTGGTGACAGACATATTCTTTTCCTTGTTATGTATACATTGGTTGATATGTGACCAAAATTTACCATATTATGCAATTGTATTTATTAGTATTAGTATTAATTATTAATTAAATAATTTATTTATTAGGGCCTTTTTTTTCAGAGACAGAGAGGAAGCCTTCATATCTGGGGTAGAGAGGCAAGGGAGAAAGAGAGAATCTTAAGCAGACTCCATGCTTAGCATGGAGCCCAATAAAGGGCTTAATCGAACCTGGGATCGTGACCTGAGCCAAAATCAAGAGTCTCATGCTCAAATGACAGCCATCCAGGTGCTCCACCAACTACGTACTTTAAATATGTACAGTTTGTGTATATCAGTTAAACATTAATGAAGTTGTTAAAAAATAACAAACATGATTGGATATTGTGTCTTTTGACCTCTGGGGCTGCTATTTCAAACCTGGTCCACCAGCATCTACTGATTCTCGGAATCGCCAGTATCTTTCATACACTCACATAAGTTCTTCAAAATAAATGTAAGTTGGGAAAAGGGGAAATACCCTGGCAGTTATCACGTGTATCAATTATAAATGTCACAACACTTAGAACTATGATCCATACATGAGATGGGTGATATAGCATATGTTTGCTTTCGACAACTTGGAGCTGGTTGAGTCCCAGCACCCCATTACCCTTGTGCACTTGTTCATTACTTGTTTACCAGTTCATGGTCCTCTACCTCCTTATACTGTATACGAAGGGACTTGGTCTGTCTTGCTCACTTCTGTGTTTATAATGATCCAGAACCAGGCTGGAACGCTGGTGGAAAAACCAAATGGCGCTCGGAGATCTTCTTTGGATTGTAGATCTTGGTGGAACGGCGGGCTCAGAGGACCCTGTTTCTCCAAACGTCTGAGCGCTGAATGCAAGTGGGGCAGGAAATTTACAGTCATCAGCTGCCATATCTGTGATGGTTTTCCTGCACACAGGAATCAAAGGAAGAAGAACCAGGAGGTGGGGTCTCTAAGACAGAGACCAGAGTTCATTTTAGTCCCAGCGGCCATCATTGGTGCAGTATTTTATTCACTTCTCCAACATTATCCCATTTTATGCCTTTTAAGAAACCTTTTTAGTAGGTATCACCTTTCAGTTTTTTAGGTTGGTACCCTCAGAAGGCTAAGATGCCTGCAGTAGTTTGGCGAGCAACAGTGTTTTCAATAAAATGTATTATGTTATTCAGTATACAGGGGCCAAAGAGTACAAGTAAAATTATGAAGAAGAGGGGCCCTGCCAGGGCAGGAAGCCAGGATCCCAATCCGTGAGATCTCATTTGTTCCATTGATTGATACTTTCCTGTTGTCTATGTTGAATTATTATTATTATTATTATTATTATTATTATTATTATTATTATTATTATTATTATTATTATTATTTTCTGTTTTAGTTCCTTAACCTTAGTTGTGAGTATTTCTGACGGTTTCAAAATAGCAACATTCCTCCCCCGAAAATTTGCAAGTCCCTCCATTTTCTGAAGTGAGGAGGTTGGGGGCTTTTGTATTTTGGGGGATTACTGCCACCAGAGAGTTTATTTGGTTTTGTAAATTTACCAGAAAATTGGCCACCCGTTCCATGTCTTCATTTAGCTCTTGAGATAGTCTATGGTACAGTCCTATGCATAAAACTATGCCCCCTTATCCAGTTCCTATTCCTGTCACAATTTCTGACCCTATCAGAATGGGTAGCAGGACTGCCCGTTTAGCCTGAGACTTGGGGCTAAAGGTTGTTAGCAACTGATCTTCAGTGTATACAAAGATCTCTGGGGTCCGGAAGATGGAATAACATTTCGGAGTCCAGTTGGCTTCTAAGCATCGATAGGCCGAATTAGAACACAGATAGAACACCCCAAGGGTGCAACATAGGGTTGTAGTCCTCATTAAGGTTCTATCTCTTCCTCCTAGAGAGGGAATTCAGGGACTGTATGGATTAGATTGTCGGCATTGGCACCCCTAGTGCCCAGGGGTCCAATTAAGACAGAGGTGTTGGTTTTGAGGTTTTCAGGAGATTCCTAGGTCAAACGGATTGGAGTAGCTAAGTAAGTCCTCTGGCTGAGGGGCAAGCACATCCAGCAGGTTTGCATGTGATTATCTATCTTATGGAGGACTAGTAGAGCAGTGTCGGCCCAATGCTGGAGTAGGGAATTGGTAGGCATCTGATTGACGGCTGAAGTTTCAAACGTTGGTAGGCTTCTGGCAGAGTGGTCGCCTTTATGGCTTGTATTACCCTATCCTGGGTATGCTTTATAACTTTTTGAAGGGCCCTGTAGTGCAGCCCTCCCCTGTGCGAGATTCCCCATTGAGAAAGGTAAGTGTAGCAAGTTTGCTTCCCTCTCTGCAGGCCCTTGTTGTGACATGGGTTAGTGATAGTTTTGATTATATCCTCGGTCCAATACTTAGCACTTGGGGCACCAGGTGACTGATACAGAGTGGGTGTTTTTTCCCGTGTAGCAATCTTTGTGGAGGGAGGGAAATGTACTGAACACCCTGGACACCCTTATTGTCCTAAAACAATTGTGGGGGCAAAGTGGATAAGTTGCAGTTGTGAGGGTGAGAGCGGTTATCATAATATACAGGCAATACTTGGAACCCTCCCATCCAGAGGAGGTACGTGAGGCTCAGGATGCATCTTTTGCACCATGTGCAGATTGTTGGCGGAGTCTCTATCAGCCCAACAGTAAGAAGTAAGACCAGGCTTATGACACCAGTAAGGCGCAAGTGTTGCCAGAGTTGCATTCAAATCCCTGGGCTTGGTTCATGCATTTGTTCCTCAAGCTTCTGCTGTGTGCAGACCAGTCATCTCCCATGGTGTGGCTGGAGCACGGCTGGACACGTCAGGGGTCAGTTCCCTTTTGAGGGAAGGTTAAGCGTGATGACTGGATCTGGATCACTTCGCCAGGTTGTGGGTTCTTCTGAGTTGGACTTCTTAACTGTGGAGTGATGGACCCATGGGGTGATACCTGAAGTTTTGGGGGCTGTAGGAGTTGTTAGAATAACAGTGTGAGGCCCAGTCCACCATGGTATAAGAGGTTCCTTCTTCCAATCTTTGACCCACACAGAGTCTTCTGGCTGAAAGAAGTGAACGGGGGTCCCTAAGGAAATGGTGACCCTCTCTATGGTGTATCTCTAACTTGTTTAGGACTGCCCCCAAGTTCTGGACCTGTTATCTTATTTCCTTGCGTGCAATCTGGTGTACATCTCCTGGGAGCTTTCCTAAATGTGTGTGTGTACGTAGGGGTCGGGTGGAGGATCGCCCATATAATAACTCAAAAGGGGAGAATCCCAGTGCCCCAGGCGGGCATTGGGCACACAGGAGGACCAGCCGAATCAAATCTGACCATGGGGGCTAGTCTCTTGGTGGAACTTGGCCAGGGTTTCCTTGAGGGTGCAGTTCATCTGCTCTACCTTTCCCTGATCCCTGGGGGCGTTAAGCAGTGTGCAGTTTCCAGGCAATGTTAAGGGACTTTGTTAGGGTTCGTATAATGTCCGCTCCAAACGCAGGTCCATTAATACTGTGTGTGGTTAAGCCCAATCTCCCATAGAAGACCTTTGGCCACCTCGTGAATTCATCCCATTCTGGTCTGGAAAGCTTGGACGCATCCCAAATTGGTGCAGATTATTACAAGGAGGTACCTCAACCCTTTATTTGGTTGTATGTTGGTAAAGTCCACCCCTAAGTCCATCCTTTGTGAACCAGACAGGGGCCGTGGGGCCGAGCAAGCATTGTTTTTGGCACACATTACACATTATTCACTGACAGCCTGGCATAATGCTGGCAGTTGGCTGATACCGTAGTTCTTTTTGAAGAGGACCTCTAGAGCAGTTCCCTAAGAGGGTGAGTTAGTTATCTTCCTTCACTAGCTGCTTTCACATAGATGATGGGACAAGACTCACCATCCGTGTTTGCTTAGTGTGTCCCCTTCTGTGGAAGCCCAACTTCTTTCTTCACTTGTGTCCATGGGTGGGGAGGCTTCCTTCTGGGGCGCAAGAGTCAGAGTGTAGGTAGGAGCTTCACCTAGGTCACCTCATGCAGCCACTCTGGCTGTTTTGTCGGCCTGGTGATTTCCTTGATTTATGGGGTCATCTCATTTCTGAGGTCCCTTACAGTGTAGGATAGCTACTTTGACTGGTAGCCATATGGTCTCAAGAAGCTTTAGTATTTCTTCCTCGTTTTTGATAGTTTTCTCTGAAGCGGTAAGGAGGCCTTTTTCTCTATAGATGGCCCCATGTACATCACAGTAGCAAAGCCATACATGGAATTGATGTAGATGTTAACTCATTTACTTTTGTAAGGATGATGTCTCAGGTTAAGGCGTACTGAGTCCAGCCCATTGTGCCGACCATCCTTCCGACAAGGCCTTAGCTTCCTGAACTTCCGTGGTAGTGATGACCGCATACCCTGCTCTTTGGCTGCACTCCTCTAAAAACCTGCTCCCATCGCTGAACAGGGTGATCCCTGGGCTTGTTATACCCTGGTCTTGGAAGTCTGGGAAGCTGGCGTAGACTTCATCCACTACTCCAGAACAGTCATGGTCAGGTTCTCCCTCCTCTGTGGGAAGGAAGGTGGCCAGGTTTAGTGTTCTTACACTGTTTTGAGAGTGAGCCTTGGGTTCTCATAGAGAAGGCCTTGGGATTGTGTCAGCTGAGAAATGGAGAGGAAATGATATCCTTGGTTGCTTGTGAGCCACACGACCATGTGTGGGACGTTAACATTAAATGTTTGGCCCAGTGTGAGCTTGTCTGCAAACTTGATGAGCAGGACTGTGGCTCTGAAGTCTGAGGCAAAGGGGCCATCCTCCAGCCACAGGATCAATTTTTTTTTTTTGACAGTTAGAACACTAGCCATTGCCGAGGCACCATGCTCTGAGTGAGCACGCCTTTTCGTGTGTGAAGAAGTTAAAGGGTCTGTCTATGTCAGGCAAACCAAGGGCTGGGGCTTCTCCCAGAGCCAACTTTATTTCTGTGAAAGCAGCCCTCACCTCCTCAGTCCATGCGAGGAGCTCCCAGTTTGGTCCTTCCAAAAGGTCATAGAGGGAACTCACTATGGCTGAGCATCTGAGGATTCCCAATGCGACAGAACCCCCTGGCCCCTAAACATTCACACAAGCCTCGTTTTGTTTGGGGCTGTGGCAGTGTGGTGCCACACTTTCTTCCTTTCCGGTCCTCGTTCTCTTTTTCCTTTTGTGAGGAGGGAGACTAAGTATTGGACCTGCTGCTGACGAATCTGTGCCTTTTTCCAAGAGGCCTGGTACCCAAAGTAGGATCAGAGCTGTAGGAGGGCCTGTGTACCTTTCATACAGTCTTCCTGGGTGTCACTGGAAAGGAGGTCTTCTATATATTGGAGAAGGGCATATCCTGCGGTTACCTTCAGAATGTCAGCGAGATCTGAACCTAGGGCTTCCCCCAGAAGAATGGGCGAGTTGTTGAAACCTTGGGAAAGTAGTGTCCAGGTCAGCTGCATCTGGCACTCTGTAACGGGCTCAGTCCATTCAAAGGCAAACAATGATTGCCTTTGTGGAGCCAGGCAGAGGCAGTAGAAAGCATCCTTCTGGTCGAAGCACGCAACCCTTCTGGCTGACCATGGAATTTGGCTGAGGAGAGTATACTGAGGGTTCGGAATGACTGGGTGTAAGGAAAGAGTCACTTTGCTAATGGCCCTCAAATCCTGTACTAGTTGGTGTCCTCCTCCTGGCTTCTTGCTTGGCAAGAGTGAGGTATTCCAAACTGATTGACACTCAGTTAGAATACCTCTTTCTCTGAGCTTGGTCAGGTGCTCTTGTATGCCCATTCTGGCCTCTAGTGGATGGGGGTACTGCCTTGGTGTCTGAGGTTGCACTGCAGGGATCAGGTCAAAAATGATTGGGACCCGTTTCATAGCTATTTCAGGCGGGTTATCATCATCCCATAGGGAGGGGAACGTAAGCCTGAATTCTTAGGGGCGACAAGGTAAGACCTGGGCACAGAACCGTCTCCATTCTTCTTCCCTTGGCAGTGGTATAGCCAAGACCAGGGTTTCCTTCTGCCTTGGGTTTAATTGGAGGCTAGTGTGTCCAGTGGGTTCAAAAGGTATCTGGGCCCCAAGTTTGGAGAGTAGATCGCGGCCCAGGAGAGGATCGGCCAGTCAAGTAAGTAGAGGAACTCATGCCGGGCCTTGTGACCCCCAAGTGCACCTTGTTGATCTTGATAGAAGGGCTGTTTAATTACCTGTTTCCCAGTCGCAACAAGTATGCTTGCTGTCTTTTGGCCTATGGGCGCTACCAGGGAAGTAACCAAGGAGTATTCAGCCCCAGTTGAAGAGATTTTCAGCCATGACAGTTATTGTTCAGCCCTCCACCTCATTTCAGCTGTGGGTTCATGGGGGCCAAGAAAGAAAGAGTCCGGTCCCCCTCAGTCCATTTCTACCCCGGCCAGATCAAGAAGGTTCTCACCTCGAGGTTCCTCCAGATATTGGCTGGGTTTTGAGGTCCCCATCCAATTCGGACATTCTTACAGTTTCCCTTGCCTTTGCAGTATGCACACTGGTCCCTTGCGAAGGGGGCTATGGGCTTCCCCCCTTTTTGTGGTTGGGGTTTTTCGATGCTGCTAAAAAACAGCAGCATCTGTGCTTTAGTTCTGCTGTGAGAAAGGTGGCCTTCTTTTTTAATATTCCCTTCTCTTTCAGCTGCAAATTTCTGTTCATGAAAACTGCATTGACGACCTCTAACAGCTGAGTGATATTCATCTGGCAAAGCCCTCCAACCTCTGGAGATTTCGTCGGGTATCTGGGGCAGACTGTGCCACTAAAGAGGTATTTGCCATCTGTTGACTATTTGGTGCCACGGGGTCAAACGGGACGTATACACGGTTCGCCTCACAGAATCTTTCATAGTGGTCTCCGGGAGACTCCCCAGGGTGCTGTGTGACTGATGATATTTTAGTCATGTTCATGGGATTGTTGACTCCAGCTCAGACTCCCTGAAGGAGGGCTTTCTGGTATCCTCAGACGTGGTCCTGTCCTCCTTCTGTGGTGAAATACCATGTTGGGTGTTCTTCAGGCATGCACCTTGAGCCCAGATATAGGGTCATTGATTCCTGGAGATGTGTGATCTTCTAGGTACTGTCATGTTTCTGTCATCCTTATTTTTAATTCAACAAAGTATGGGGTAACTGTTGACAATCTTCCCAAGTCTGTCAGTAGGTCTGGAAGAGGGACTCCATCAAGTCAACCATTGCTTGTGCCTTTTCGGAGTATGGTGGAGTGTTGTGTTTCCAATTGAGGAGGTCGGTTGTAGAGAAAGGTAGATAACACATCATGGAATGGCTGGTCTGGACTGGTCCATCCTGATTCTGTCTTTCAGGCTCTCTCGTCTCCGTTACATACATTTGGAGAGTTTTAGGTCTGGGTCTGGGGCGCAGTCTGGCTGATAGCCCATGTGGGGTGGGTTATCTGAGAGCTGCGGGGAGATGTGCGGCACTGACTGCGGTGGCAACGCACTGACTCTGGCTGTGGCTGGAGAGACAGATGCAGGAGGTGTCTCAAGTTCCGGGGGAGGGGGGAGGGAGCTTGAAGAGTCATGAGGAGGTGGAAAGACAATATCTTCCTCCATAACTCCTTCAAATATTAGAGCAGTAGTGGGTCGCTTCTTTGGCTCCCTGGGGGAGCCTCCACATAAGGTGGCTAAACCTTTGCCTGGCTCTGCTTGCTAATGATGATCACCTTCAAGGCAGTAGATTTGGGGCAATTTCAAGCCAGGAGTTGATGTACGGAAATTGATCAGGGTGGCCTGGTTTCCCAGTGTCTATTAGCCAAACCTGCTGCAGTATTTGAGCATCTAACATACCCTCTGGAGGCCATCCTACATTGAATGTGCGCCATTCTAGTTCACAAAATTTCCTTAACTTCTTGGGTGTCGTTGTCACCCCATGGTAACCTGAAAACCCCTTTTAACAATTTTTGATCACGACCTCTAAAATCCTAGGCTTACTCTGTTTTCATCCCATTATTAATTTCTTTCTCATATTTGGTGTCACAAAGACGGACAAAGTTAGGATATACCGCCAGATGAGAGGACTATTCAGATACTCCTCTGGTCGCATTCCTGAGGGAAAGTTTAGGAGAGGTTTGACTATAGTGGACTCGGCTTTGTGACTTGTGAAGGGAATCTGATCCGATACCGCCCTTGACTTTATACTCTCACAATAACACAGGGGAGCCCATTCAGACTCCATAGACTTTTGGGGTCCTTAAGGGTGTCCGTCCATGAAGCCACAAACTCTAACTCGACTGGCAACCCTGGCTTAGCTGCACATCCTCTCTCTCTCTCTCTCTCTCTCTCTCTCTCTCTCTCTCTCTCTCTCTCTCACACACACACACACACACACAAACACACACACACACACACATACACACCAGAGTCCATTACATTTCCTTCCACAAAATTTTCTACCTGGTACACCTATTAAGTCCTCTGGGGATTGATCATGTCCCCCTTCCGCTCTTTTGGGTATGCCTGACACTTCGGGGCCCCGGCCTTACCAGTTCCATGGAGCAGGACCTGCCTAAGACAACGGAGAAGTAGGCTGAGGAAATTCAGGCAGAACATGCACTTTCTCCCTTTCGAGCCTTTGCTTTGCCACCACCTCGCCGTTCTCCCAAACCGGGGGCAACAATGGGCCAGTGCGGTTGGGTTTCCTGGTCAGCAATCTAGTATGTTTTCGAAACAGGCTGGAACACTGGAGGAAAAACCAAGTGGCACTCAGAGAGTTTGGTCAGAGAGTTTGGCTCACCAAACGTCTGAGCACAGAGTCAAGTGGGGAGGGTAATTTATAGTCGTCAGCTTCCTTATGTGTGGGGGTTTTCGCACATGCACCAAACAAAGGAAGAAGAACCCAGAAGCGAGGTCTCTAAGCTAGAGACCAGAGTCTGTTTGAGCCCCGTTGATCATCTTTGGAGTACTTTATTCACTTCTCCTACAAGAGTAGAGCTCTAAATACCACATAGTATATGCTCATTAAATCTATATTAAGTGAATGAGTTCTATTGCTTCTGTATCGGACATATAACAAGATTTTTGACAATCTATATGGTAAGAGTCCCCAGACCATCACATTATAGGGATTTCAAGGTTGTCTAGTCTCCACACAATATTAAGGTTTGGTTACAACCACCATAAGCTAACCCTACAACCTCACATCCTGGATCATATAATGCCCCTGTCTCCTCCTCATTCACAATCTTTTGCAACTGAGTGCAGACAATTCCATCATGTGGTCTTGGTTCAGAAAGCCAAATTCCTCCGTTTCTCTCAGTCAGACAGAATGAAATCTGACTGTGAACGTCTGCCAGTAATGTTGCAATAGAGATGAAGAAGATCAATTCAAGTGGACTCCCTGAGCTGATCCCTAGAATCTCTTTAGGGCATGAGTACAGTTAAATAGAAATGCTGTGCTCAGAAATATGTCTGCTGCTTATCCAAGGAACAAAAAGCAAGCATTTAAAAAAGTAAGCCGTTTCCCTGCAGAACAGCTTAATCAGGGAGAGTGAGTGGTGCAAAGTGGGTGAATTCTTCTCTAGGGCCTTCACTATTGTAGAGACACAGTTCAACCTATGGGGGTGTATAACAGAAACATGAAACCTGAGAGCTGCCATTGTTGGGTAACAATGTTCTCTAACTGTGCCTTATGCATTGACATGATAATCCAAGGGAGACAAGCACTAAATATAAGTGGCATAGAAGTGGACAATTTCTACATGCTTCAACACCTCTTTGTAATAATTAGTCCTGTCTTCTCTTTGCACATAAACATTCCGTTGTTGGTCATTTTCCCCAAGAAAGAAATGGTCCCCTGTGTTTTAGTGGGCTTGTAAACTTAGCCTTCCTGAATAGGGTTGGAGACATCCAAAGGGCATCTCTTGGTACCTGTTGTTTCATTTTGTTCGATAGTTATGGACCTATCCCGATAAAAGGATTCAGAATTTTCTTAGTATGTCTTAAGACTGAATTGGAAGCCCATTTTCTGTATTCCATTCAACTTAACAAAGAGAGTATTGCATGTCAGACATTGTGAAACATATAACTGAAGGAAATTACTTCCCAAAGATTGACCCTCAAAATCAGTACATCTTATTAATGGTGCCTTGTTTTTTGGAAGGTCATGAAGGTGTGGCTCAAGGGAAGAATGGATTAAAATAAATAGAACCAAAAAGAAAATATAAAAGTACATTTACCCTTAGTACGGATAACCAATAATTCATGAAATGTTGTTTATTTCATTTATTTATATGTATGTGTATGTGTATGTGTATGCTTATACTGGGCTGTGGCGAAATATGTGTTCCTTACAGTAGATTGGGGATAAATATTTGAAAGACGCTGTGCTAATGCACCTTATCAAGCTGCCTGGTGCCTCTGTAGCTTGGGTTCTTGATAGGGCTTAGGTGCATCCGCTTCATGCGCTTGCATGAAATTTGGAAGATATGATGGTTAATTTCATGTGTCAACTTTACTGGGCCACAGAGGTCCAGATGCTTGGTGAAACGTTTTTCTGGTGTTTTGTGATGGGAAATACTTGAGTCTGTACAGTGAGTAAAACAGATTGTTTTCCTAATGTAAGTGGGCCTTATGTAATCAGTGAGAAGGCCTGAATACAATAAGGATGATTCTCCCAGGGATACTAGGGAATTACTCTTGCCTGCCTGAATGTCTTTCAACTGGGTCATTGGTCTCTTCCCTAGATTCAGACTGAAACAGCAGCTCTACCTGAGATTCAAGCCTGCCAGCCATTGACAAGAACAATGCCATCAGATCTCGTGGGTTTCCACCTAGGCAACACATCCTGAAGATCTTGGGACTTGTCAGCGTCCATATTTATGGGAGCCAATTTCTTATAAGAAATAAATAAATAAATAAACCAACAAATAAATAAATAAATAAATAAATAAATAAATAAATAAATAAATAAATAAATAAATAAATAAATAAATAAATTTTCATAAATATATAAATATACTTATATTAATACATTCATATTTTATATGAATGTATAAATATAAATATAAATAAATATAAATATATATATAAATATATTGTATATTATAATATATATTATATATATATATGAGAAAGAGAATTTTTCTCTGTTGAATCTTACTAATTGAGAAGGTGAAAAGTACTATCTATTGGTTCTACAGCTGTTTTTTTTTTTTTAAACAGAATGTGGTAGACATTATTCTAAAAAAAAAAAAAAATAGTCCCAAACGTTCCATACCTTAAAGCTGCCAACCCATGAATATGAAGAGAGATCATTTCTATAGTCGTGTTGTATTATACAGAGAGATTTTCTGGATCAACCTAGTATCATCATGAACCCATGCATCATAAACCCATAGAAAGCAGAGAGTTTTCTCCGGCTGGCCATCCCACAATCTGAAAATGAAGACCTCAGTTGTATAACTGCAAGGAACTTAATTGTCCGAAACCCAAATAATCTCAGAATTAGATTTCTCCAGATAAGAACCCAACCTACCGACACTTGACTCTTACCTAGTGATACCCTAGGCCCAGAACACCAGTGAGTCTGCCTGGACAGACCAGTGAGTCTGCTGGGGTTATTCTGGCAAGACAATTCTGCAGGGTTGTCTTTGGATTCTGGGAGTGCAGTGTACACCCCACTTAACTAACACTTCTCCTGATGGTTTGAACACACAATTGCTCATATTAAGTCACTGCTTGGATATAAGGTAATTTCTGCCATATGCTACTGAAATTTGACTATTTTATTTCCACATACCTCGTACTTGGTAAATGCGATGATACCTGTATCTTATTTCAAACACAAGTAAACCAAACACCAAACTCTAAAGAACGGACCACACCTTACCTCTTGAAAATACCTCTTCTTTTGTTTTTGATAACATTTGACTCTCCTGGTTTCTCTTATATATTCCCTCTACTAATTTTCATTCTATTCTCCTGCCTCGTTTCCATTCATCAAGCATGCATTGAGCACGGACTAGGTTGTAGGCACTGTATGCAAAGAACAGAGGTCTTACCTAGAACTAATAATGGACTTGGTATCCAGGGATTTGCCACTGTGTAAACAAATTAACTATACTGAGTTGATAACATCTGTAATAGAGGTGTATAAATGTACTATGGAATTGCAAAGAAGAAAACACATGATTCTCTAGGGCACCCAGGGAGTGCTTTAAAAAATGAGAGTCACTTGAAGTGAGTCTTCTAGAGAAGACATATTTCAAATCAACAGAGTAAGGAAGGGCATTGCAGGCAAGAAAAAAAAAGAGGGAGAGAGAGAGAGCAACACATGGAAGATTGAAAATGTGACACATTAAAGGAGTAGCAAAGTTTCCTTTGAATGGATTTCATGTGGGATTGGGAGATTAGTAAAGAGTGAGGATTAATGTAGAAGGTGACATATGAATTGGATCCTAGAAACAGTTAACAGGAGATAGTTATTTTGCCCGAATGACGTTGATGACTACCCATTGTATTCAAATAAACCTGAAGACACTTCTTGGCTTAGTTAGAATGTTGCTCATCATCTGATTAATTCTATAAGGTTAATCTAATCTTATGTTCCTCTTCTCTACCAACCATTCACTCATTAACTCATTTATTTCTTTAGTCAGAGAGGGCATGTGTGGGGTGCATATCATGAAGAATGTGAAAGTCATTATAAGGACTTTGACTTTTATTTTCGATGAGATGGAAAGTCAGTTCAGTAGTCTGACCAAATTCACATTTGAGTTTGTTTTATCTATCTATCTATCTATCTATCTATCTATCTATCTATCTATCTATCTATCTATCTATCTATCTATCTATTTAATTTAATGAGAGTGCCCACAGGGGTTTAGAGGGAGAGAGAGAGAGAGACAGAGAGAGAGAGAAAGAGAGAGAGAGAGAAAATCTCAAACAGGCTTCATGCCTAATTGATGCCTAGCACAGATCCTAATGCAGGTTCTGACCCCATGACATCATGATTTCTGGATCATGACCTGAGCCAAAATCAAGAGTCAGATGGCTAACCACCTGAGCCACCCAGGGGACCCTAATTTGTAGGTTAAACAAATCACTCTGACTATTGTCTGGGGAGCAGGATGGAGTGGGAAGCAAGCATACAAGCAACAACAGCAACAAAATAAGGAGGTTACTATAGTAATCCTGAAATAACTTCCATCCTGAATAAGGATGGAAAAAGGGCACATAGTGAGAAAATTATGATCATGTGTATACTATAAATGTGGATATAATAGGATTGCTTGTGGTTCGAATATAAGGTATGAGAAAAACAGATATAAAAGATGACACCAAGTTTGTTTTTTTGTTGTTGTTGTTGTTGTGTTTCTTTGTTCTTTTGTTCTCGTTTTTGTTTTTGTATTTGTTTTTTTGGGCTGGACCACATGTTGGTGGTAATTTTAAGTTGTCTGTTAGGGATGATGGGTTTTAGGGGAAACATCAGGACTTGCTCTTTTAACATGGTGATTTTGAGATGCTTATCAGACATCCACGCTGCCTTTTTGTGAATGTAGTTAGATATAGGCATCTGGAGTTTAAACTAAGAAGTTTAGTGTGGACTGTAGGCTGGATTACTTAGCATGCGATCGCATGAGATCAGCTAGGGAGTGAGAATGGATGAGCGAGAAGACATGCAAGGACTGGGCTCTGGGGTCTCTAACTCTTAAAGTACTGCAAGATGTGGAAAACCTAGCGAAGGAAACTAGACACAGTTACCACTGAAGGAATAGGCGAGACATGAGGAGGCTCTCGAGTCCAGGAAGCCTGGTAAGGAATGTGTTTCAAGGAAGGAGGTATCAAATTGGTCAAGTGCTGATGGCAAGTCAAATAGGATGAGGTCAAATAAATGATCATCAGGGTCACATGGGGGGGTCACTTGGTTAAATGTCTGACTCTTGGTTTCACCTCAGGTCATGATCTCATGGTTTGTGGGTTCAAGCCCCAGGTCGGGCTCCATGCTGACAGTGTGGAGTCTGCTTAGGATTCTCTCTATGCCTCCATCTGTCTCATATCCTCCCCTGCTCACTCTCCATTTCTTTCAAAATGAATACATACACTTGAAAAATTATTAAAATATAAATAATCACTGTGTTTTGCAAAGTGGATGTCATTGACATGTGATGAGAACCATTTCAGTAGCTCGGGGAAAAGCCGAATGGGAGTGGATTCAAAAGAGAATTGGAGGAGAATGACTGTAGACAGGGAGTAAGGCAATTCTTTCAAGGAGCGTTGTGACAAAATGAGGGAGAAAAGTGAGGCAGCAGTGGGAAGGGAAGGGAGCAGGGTCAAGAAAGGGCTTTGCTTTTCCTTTCTAAAATTTGAGAAATAAAAGCATTTTTGTAATTTCCATATTGCTGATGGAAATGATGATATGGCAGAGTGGGGGATAACTGTTGACAGAAATGTTCTTAACAGGGCAAGAGTGACTTTGGTCTAGTGTCCAAAAGATAATTGGCTCAGAGAGGAATGAACAGATCCTTCATATGAATGTTGGTGAAAGCAGAGCACAAGGAAAGAGATGTAGATGGAATGGTAGATGCGATAGGTGATTTTGCAAATTGTCTTTTCACTGACCTGGTTTTCTCAGTGCGGTAATAGGCAAAGTTATAAGACCAGAGTGAAGAAGGGTTGGGAACAGTTGGAAGTTTGCGGAGAAGGAAGTTGTGAACTAGAGGTCTAGGGGTGTGAGGAAGTAGCCTTCTGACCTCACTTTTGTCAGTGGCCATCAAGTAAGTTTTGTGCTGCTTTCCTCCAATTATATAGGATGTTGCTATGTGCAGGAAGTAGATTGAACGTCCTGCGGTTCCCCACTTCTTTCCCTTGGCATAGGTAAGTTTGCATCTGCCTGAGAAGCCCTCTCTACCCTCATCAATCATATTTCAACTTTGCGTCAACCATTACGTACTTAATCCCACCAGGCAGAGTTAATTAGTCAATTCTTGGAACTCTTGTGGTAACATGTGCAGTGCCCTGTACTGTACTTTTTGCCATATTGTAATAATTTGCGTGCCTGTCTCCCTAGATAATTTGGCCACTCCTTGAGGGGGTCAATTTGGTCATTGCAGTTCCTAGTATGCAGTTTGACTTATGGGTAGCCCTTGTTAATTGCCAATTGAATTGAGTTGAATTGAGTTAATTGAATGGAGTTGAATTGAATCGAATGTACTGAATTGAATTGAATTGAATTGAATTGAATTGAATTGAATTGAATTGAATTGAAGTGAATTGAATGGAGAGAATTAGTAGAAAGAATTGGCAGGTAGGATAGGCAGAGCCTCGAAACAGGGGTGACATTTAGAACAAGACTTGTCTGATCTATAAGGAGGGGAACTCCTGCTCATGAGAGTGGGAAAGGTAACTGTTTCCTCACCTGTAGTGGTGGAGTGAATGGAGCCGAAACCCCAAATGAACTTCTGTAAATTGTGTCAACAATTCTTACTTCTAAAGTGTTTGCTTTGAGGACCAAAAGAGTTCATGTATGCAGAAGGATTTTGTACATAAAAATGTGCTGCATAATGTAAGTTACTCTTTCTCACAACACTCTGTGCCAAGATAAAAGAAATGTGTTGATTTTATAGATTTTACTAAAGGGTAGCCTGTATAACAGAGGAAGAGAAGGACGGGTTAAAAAAAAAAAAACCACTGATGATAGTTATACTCGTCTTGTTGACCTTTCTACTCTTCAAAGTGTCTTTAGAAGATATCATCATGGTCTCTTTCAGTTACAGATGCCACTTATTGTCTCTGAGACAATAGCCCTAATATGATCTAATTTGCTAAGCCAGGTGGTGTGGAAGACAGATAAAACTGCCAGCTCATTCTGCAGGAAGCAGCATATAAGGAGCCCTCTGATCTGACAGGCTGGTGTCACAATGCACAAGTTTGGGAATTGCCAAGGCTCAGAAAAGGCCAGTTTTTCGCAACAGTGTAAAACTCAAGAGAACTCTCTAACACAGAGGCGATGTTCACAGTTCCACAGAAATAACATGTCTGATTCTTGATGCTGACTAGAAGTCAACCAGTTATTTTAACACAGTTTTTAACTCTTATTGGTTTCACTTCACTTTCCCTTACGTTTCAGGTTTCTTAAGGACAGGGACCATGTTCTGGGCTTCCTAACCTCTGCCCACACATGTCTACCATGGTATTTCATGGGCGCTCCATTATCATATGTTATTAATTGCGTTTTTTAGTAGGTGTCAGGCAGCTTTCATGGTGACCACGTTATTGGCAGAGCATAAAGAGAGTGGCAATAGTGGAGCTTTCCCTACCATATGAACCACATGTTACTATCTTAAAATTCCTGGAATATATATATGATGTCCTGTATGAATGATTGTGAATTTATGACACTCATATTCTACTCCTTTTTCCCAACAGTTTAACATACCTTTATGGCAGTTTACCTTCCTTTCATTCCCTAACTTAAAATAATTTACTTCTTTGGCTTTGGACTACCTGCCTACCTGCTAAAAGATGCATCACTAGAAAACATGTTTGCATTTTGATGTGTTCTTAGCAGGCTGCCTTACTTGCCAAGTCTGCTGGGTGGCTTGGGTACCACTGTTATTTCTGGGAGGATCATCTAATATACAAGTATATTTCTTGGGCAAAGTAGCATGTTGAGTCCATCATCATTTGGAGTGAAACTCAGTCTACGTCCAGTAGACTTGGTCCCATTGGTCACATAAAGGAATGAAAAACAGGCCATATTCGTTTTGATGTCATAACATTCTGGGACATATAGTGATGCCCATGAAAAAAAAAAAAAAGAATCACACTGGGGACTCCATTTAAGAGATGTCTCAGCAAACAGAATCAAGATGCCAGAATGAGGAACAAAGATAAATGCCGTGTAGGTTCTAGAGGTTGGAGACATTGCTCCAGTAGAGAGAAAATTCCTTCAGGATTAAGGAAGAGGCTGGATAGTGATCTACAGGCCCCTTGTTACCACCTCCAGACCATGATGTTTCTACTCCCCTGAAATTCCTGCCTTCACCTCCTTAGTCCATCTATTCAATCCCAGAGTGCCACCCTTTTCTTCATGGAAATTTCTGGAGTCCCTTCCTACTCTTCTTTCTTCTCATGTTGCTCCTACCTCTGTTGTGGGCAATTTCAGAATCCTGGTAAAATTGCTCTAGCAATGTAGCTTCAGGGTTCTTTAAACTTTCTGGCTCCCACAACCATAAGAGTCACTTTCCTCCAGTAGCTAACTTCCGTGATGGTATTTGAGCTCTATGATCATCCAGATGTCTCTTGCTAGAATGTCAAACTCAACGTGCCAATATCTGAGAAGATAACCTTCCCTAACCAGGTGTCTTACTACTTGACTTCACAACTTCTCTTCTTCAGCCCGATAGAGACTTGTGGTCACTCCTTCCTCCGTCTCATTTCCCTGCATATCATCCCTTGTGGCTCCACTTCCCTACCAAATGCAGTGTATACACCTCAGTATGTCACTTTGTGCTGGAACGTCCTAGTCCTCTGCTGCATCTGCTTTGGTGGCCTTGAAGCTTGGATGAGTCCGCCACTCTGTCAGCCCATCCTCTGTGTCACTCAGCCCAGTGAACTGTTACAGGGACTCACAGTCACTAGGGTCACTCACTCAAATTTTATGGTTGCGGATGTCAACATACCCCCAGAGCTTCTTGCCAATCTTAAGTGGTCTTCTCCCCACAGCAGCTATTCCATACCTCCATCATTTCCCTCAACCTATCTTTTTCACCTTTCCCTGGGAAATGGCTCTTTTCTCATAGATAGAACGTAGATTGTAGACACCTTCAAACTCTCACTCAGACCTCATAATGACACCTTTCAACACAACTTTCAACCCCAACCGCAGTATGAGAGACAAGAATGTTCCTCTTCCCACTCTAGATTCATTATCTCATTCGGCAATCACTGAGAGCCAACTGAGTCCTACGAAGCACTGTGCTATATGCTTGGGACATTAGAGATGAGGGGGTAGACCCTAACACAAGGCGCTTACAATCACAAGGAGCTTACAATCATGTAGGGGAGACAGATATTATGGTGTAATGGTCCAAAGATGCATGGAGCATGTGGAGAGTGTGAAGGGAAAATCCATGTAACTCAGCCTTCAGAGGAAGGAGATGAAGTGTTGAAAGGGACTTTTCAGATGGGTTGGTATCTTGAACTAATCCTTAAAGAGTGAGTAGGTATTAACTAGGCAAGGTTGGAGTAGGAAGGAGACAAGAGGTTCAGGCATTAAATAGTAGAGTAAAATCACACTGAATATAGGGAGAGGGTATAAGTAAAAATTGGACATTGAGTCATTCCAATTCTTGTCTGTGTCCTACGCTTTGTGAAGACGTCATCTCACAAAGAACCTCAAACGAGCACATGTTCCCAAAATTTCCTTCTCCATTTTTTATTCTTTATCCTAGTGTAATTCCTCTCATTTCCTCACCAGTATGATTCAATTAGTAGCTCACTTCTGTGGATACTATGGCAACCACATTTCCTCTATGCCGCACCCCTCCGTATTTTGCCTGGCATCAGTGGAGCCTCATGATGGAGCTCATATCTCTACTCCCCTTAGAGTGGACTTTGTAACATGCAAAAGTTATTCCATCACTGCCTTCCAAGCTGTGGTTCCCCCACACTGCAGCATGAGAGAAAACACCTTTCCATTCACACCCTGCCCCCACCTTTGCATTCTTACTGGTCCTGGGCCAATTGTTCATTTCCTTAGACTCCCTCATGATCAACTATCAGCAAATTCCTTAATATGCCCTATTTATACCTATTTATACCTATTTATAATATGTTTTATACCTAGATGTATAATATGTATACATATATATGTATACATATACATATATATATATGTATACATACATATACATATGTATACCTAGATGTATAATATGTATACATATATATGTATACATATAATATGTATAATATGTATACCTAAATGTATAATATGTATACATGTATAATATGCCCTATTTATACCTATTTATACCTATTTATAATATGTTTTATACCTAGATGTCTTCCCCATCACCATGGGTATGTTTAGATGCAGCATCTTAATTGGTACGTATTTTAAGGCAGGCTAAAATAATTATCAAATCTCTAACCTATTCTCTTTTTTTTTATTTCCCAGATAACAACGGTAATAGATGCTCTTTTTTTTCATTTTTAATTTTCTATTATTGAAGTATAGATTACATACAGTGTTATTTTAGTTTCAGGTGTATAAAATAGCGATTTGATAATTCTATACATTATTCAGTGCTCTCCGTGGTAAATGTAGTCACCATTTTTCACCATATCGTGTTGTTATAATATCAACTATATTTTCTGTGCTGTACTTTTCATCTCTGTAAGTTATGTAATTTATGACAGGAAGTTTGTAACTCTTAGTCACCTTTCCCTATATTACACACCCCACCCACTTCTCCTCTTGTAACGAAGTTTGTCCTCTGTATTGAAGAATCTGTCTGTTTCTTTTTCTGTTTTGTATTTTAGCTTCTACATAAAAGTGAAATTATATGGTATTTCCTTTTATCGGAATAATCCCACGTAGCATAATACCCTCTAGGTTCACACATGTTGTTGCAAACGGCAAGGTTTTATTCCTTTTTTTAAAAAAAATTAAATTATATTCCATTATATGGACACTACATTTCTTTATGAATTCATCTGTTGCCAGACTCTTGGGATGCTTCCATATCTGGGCTATCATAAATAATGCTTTAGTAAACACAGGGGTGCATGCCTCTTTTCAAATTGGGGTTTACCTTTTCTTTGGGTAAATACCCAGTAGTGGAATTATTGGATGACATAGTATTTCTGAGTTAATGTTTTGAGTAACCTGCATTCTGTTTCCTAGAGTGGCTGCACCTATTTACATTCCCACCAAGAGTGCATTGGTGTTACTTTTTCTCTTACCTTCTCACCAATACTTGTTATTTCTTGTCTTGCTGATACGAGGCATTCTGTCAGGTGTGAATTGCTGCGTCTTTGTGGTTTTGATTCAGGTTTCTCTGATTAGTGATGTTGAGCATCTTTAATGTGTCTGGTGATGTAGTAGACACTCTTAATTCATCCCTTTCCCCTTCCCTTTTGATTCTTTCCAGGGTGATGATGACACTGATGATGTTATCTGACAGCTTAACTCACCATTATAATCTTCTATCAAAGGTCATACATTACTTCAAGGGTCCTGCTTTCCTGCGTTAAGTTACGTTGTTTCCAATGCGTTACATGACGTCCCTTTCACGAGTCTTCCTAGGGCACACCGACTCACCTTTCATTACTACCCACCGTCAATCATACTCTTAGAAAGTTGCTCTAGTTACTTATCCTGATCCAACACTCTCTTTCTATGCCCGGACTCAAACTCTATACACACTTCAATTGACACCTCTTACACATAATTTTTTTCCTAATGTTTATTTATTTATTTATTTATTTATTTATTTATTTATTTATTTATTTATTTATTTATTTATGTATTTTTATTTTTGGAGGAGAGAGAGACAGAGCATCAGTGGGTGAGAGGCAGAGAGACAAGGAGGTGTAGAATCCGAAGCAGCCTCCAGCTCTCAGCTGTCAGCACAGAGTCCTACATGGATCTTGAACTCACAAGCTGTGAGATAATGGCCCAAGTTGAAGTCGGCCCCTTAACCAACTGAGCCACCCAGGTGCCCCAACACATCTTACACTTTCATGTCTCCAATAGGACTTAATATTTCTGTGGACCAGGACTATCCATTCATGAAGTTCTAGCACCTCCTACAGTTTGGGAATAAAATAGACACTCAATAAATTGATGCTCAATTGAGAAATAAAGGAAGGAATGGGTCCGAAGACAAAGGGTCAATAAAGACTTTTGTTCCTATGAATTCAACCCAGAGTAACACTAGAGCATTTGAATTCAACTGGAGAGTCCTTTAGCCAATCGTGGGAGAATTTACCATATTCTAAGAGTTGTCAGCTGAGAGTAAGATTTTTTTGAAGAAATATGAAAGGTAGTTTAATTTCCTAAGAGGCCAAGCCTTGAAAGCTTAGCTATAAGAACTATATAATGTAAGATGATTCTGGATCATGATGAACCTCAAGTGCAGTGAGAGCCGTGACAACTTGGGGAACACACAGCAAGGACCACAGTAGTCCCGGAAGTGCTGTCCTGTGTGAGAAAAGAGAGTTTAGTGACCCTGTATGGAGGGAGAGGAAAAGGGGGGGCAGAGTAGGGAGGGGATGAAGTTGGGATCCAAACTGCAATATTGAAATATCAGAGGAGTGTTATTGTCATATTCATAAACTTCCCTATATGTATCCTAAGGAAACCTTTTTTTTTCCTTTAACGAGCTTTTTAAAGGTAATATACACATGGTAAAAATTCATATAGTAGCAAAACAAGTTGTTCAATGAAAGTAAATCTATGTCTTCACTAGGCCTCCATTATTCTTCCCCAGAAGAAGACCACTTTTAACAGTTTGTAGGGTTTTTTTCCAGAATCTCAAAGTATATAATATGCGTATCTCACATGAAAAAAAAAAATATATATATAGCTGGTAGCAAGATATTATATACACCTCTCTATTTTATAGGTACATGATTTTTGTGATTGTGAAAAGGTTTGACATGAGATTTGCCCTGTTAAAAATTAAAGTGTCAGGTCCAATGGGACATTATTTTTTAAATATTCTTCATGGTATTTCCTACCCTGTTTGCATTAGAGGTATTTAATGTGTCCCTTGTTTATGTGTATTTAATTTGTTTGTAGTCTACGACTATAGAAAACAATGCTGCCGTGAAAGTCCTTGTACATATGTTTGCCTGCCAGAGTCCAGCAGAGTGTGAGTGGTGCCTTGAAAAACTTATCTGGAAAGAGTTTAATGGAGAAACTATGAACACAGGTGCTGGTGAGAAAAACTGGCTCCAAACTAAGTGGTTGAGTCCTTGGGGACGAGCAAGAGAAGACGTCACCTCTCCCAGGCACCAGGGGACAAGGAAAGGACAAGTGTTACTAGAAGCCAATGAGCCCACGGCTGGGAGAGAAGCCACCTAACAGGAGATGTGGCCATAGACTGAGGAATAAGCCACTGCCAAAATTCCAGAGTTCAGAGTACATATAATGACTGCTTTTCTTTTGCTCTCTGGCTACCTATTCGTATACCTGCCAACTATGGATGGAAGCCAGAGGACAAGAAAGCTTCAACGATGCAGTCCATGGACATGAGCTTACTGGCAGGCATAGGATGATCAAAAATATATCTGCAAGGATGAATGGAGGATTAGCAGTCCCTGGCTTAATATTGTTTGACTTCTAGTTATTGGACCTTACAATGGTGTGAAAATGATAGCATTGTTTAGAAATTGTCCTTGAAGAGCACCTGGCTGGCTCAGTGGTGTAAGCATCTGACTTTAGTTCATGTCAAGATCTCACGGCTCCTGAGTTCAAGTCTGCCTCAGGCTATGCTGACAACTTGCATCCTGGGGCTGACTTGAGATTCTGCGTCTGTGTGCCTCTCTCTCTGTCCCTCCCCTGCTCGCACTCTTTCTGTCTCTCTTTCTCTCCAAAACTTGAATAAACATTAAACGTTTTCAAAGATAAATTGTACTTCAAATTTAAGTTTTTGACCTCTCCCAGTGGTAATGAGAGGCGATACGACCCTCTCCTGTGATGCCTGGCAGAGCAGCCAGCCACAGCTCCCAGTCCACCACATGATCATGGTGGTGAACAATCTATATGCTTACAGCCATTCTGTACTCACACAACCGTTGTGTTTATGCTTTCAACACAGTATTCACTGAAATACATGAGACAGTTAAACTTTAATGGAACATAGGCTGTGTGTTAGATGATGTCTCATAATTTCAGCTCATGCAACTATTCTGAACACACATAATAGAGGCTAGACTAAACTATGATATTCAGCACATTACGCGTGTTAAATGCATTTTTGGCTTAGAATAACTTCCACTCACACTGGTTTTATCTAGAGGTGACTCCATCCTAAATCAAGGAAGATTTGTAATGTAAAAATCTTGGGAAATTTCCTAGAACTGGAATTGTGGTATCAGTAGGACAGAAAGAACCTCTTCCACATCCATTCCTCCACCTCCTTCCCTTGCAGGTTATTACCAGCGTTGAGCTGTGCCTACGGACACTCAGAATTAGGACTACATACCCCAGCTTCCCTGGCAGCCAAAGCAATATAAGAGGAAGTGTCATGTGGCAGCTTCTGAGAAAGTTGAGACAGCTGTGGGCCTTGTGTCCTTTATTTTTTCTTTGATGTCATTCACATGTTGCCTTGGATCATGTACTCTAGGGCCAAACCGTTTGGATGGAAAGTGAACTGAGATTCTTCCAGCAAGAGCTGGTAGGAACTAGATTTCTATGCACTTCATAGAATACAGCTGCCCAATCAGACTTGAGCTGTATACCTCCAAAGTTCATTGATTTGGGAGAGACATCCACTTTTACCCTGTTAAAACCATAGTCCTTCCTTGTTCTGTGTGGTAGGGAAAAACCTAACCCCCATGAAGGTGTACATATAACAGGTATAAATATGTTGAGTTTTTATGGATATTGTCAAGTTTGGTATTTTAAACTGAATTTTTAGTACTGAGTTTGAATTCAGCTACTCCATTCACAGCACATGTCTTAATCTTCTTGTGCCTCTGATTTCTCAGAGGGGTAGTAATATAAACCACTTCATTTGGTTGTTATGAGGAATAATTAAATTAAACTATGTGAAATAGATCAGTGTCTGTCCAACATGCCAAACACTCAATAAATGTTATTACTGTTATTTTTACCATTATCATGTTAAACTGTCTTCCAAAGAAGAGGTACCATTTCGCCAATTACATTTCTGAAATGCCTCTTTCCTCTTCCGTTTTCTATAGTGTGCATTACCAATGTTTTTGTCCAATAGAAGAGTAGTAGTATTTCATTTTTATTTGCAATTGCTTTCTAAAATTGTGGTTGTTCGTCTTTACAGTTTTTAAAAGTCATTTATGCTTGTTTTCTGATGAACTTCCTTTTTCTTTCCTCTATACCTTCTATTGGATTTTTGTTTTGTTTAACAGTGTGGCTTAAAAAAAAGCAATACAAGCATTATGGGAATTTGTCTTCTGTGTTTCTATTGGTGGTGCAAATATTTCCACTAATTTTCATTTGTCTGTATTTTATTTTTTTAATTTTTTTAACTTAATGTTTATTTATTTGTGAGAGAGAGAGAGAGTGCGAGCAGGGAAGGAGAAGAGAGAGAGTGAGACACAGAATCTGAAACAGACTCCTGACTCTGAGCTTTCAGCAAAGAGCTAGATGCAGGCCTCAAACCCACAAACCATGAGATCGTGACCGAGTCGAATTTGGACGCTTAACCTACCAAGCTACCCAGGCACCTCACTTTATTTTTTCTTTTCCTTTTTTTTTTTGGCTTTGTTTTTTCTTTACAAAATTAAAAAAATATATATGTTCAATATAATAAAAATGATCCTTCTCTACTATCGTTACATTTGAGTGTAATGTCCACCCCTATTTTAGAAAGATCATTGTCATTCTGGATTATAAGAATAATTCCCCCATATTTTCTCCTAGGACGTCATAGATTGTCTTACATAAAAAAATATCTTCTCCATTTGTAATAAAACTGGGGAAGGCAGTGAGATAAGATTTAAAGTGATTCTGCAGATGACTGTGTTGGAGCGTTGGCAAAAATGAATGCTTTGACACATAAATCTTACCTAAGAAAGTTATAGTTTCCTTTGATCCACATAAAAGACACTTCTTAAACAACATGTGGGAAGCCATCCTCCTTGCAGGTATGGGGTAAGCTTGCCTCCTGGGCTTTTGTGTTGTTTGTTTGTTTGTTTGTTTGTTTTGTTTTGTTTTACTCTTAGGGGGAAACGCATAGGTTGTGTATAATGAAATTTTGTATTTCCAGGTTAAGGTGCTGCCAGGTACAGCATACAAATTTACCAGTTTATAAGACTGCCTCTCACACATCGCTTCCTGGTGGTAGGCAATATTTCTTTCTCTGCAACCAGGGCCATACTGCCACTTGTTCACAGGTTAAGTAATGATGCCAAGACATTTTTATGCCTATGCTAACAATGACTCACCTGTGGACAAGTGCAGGCAGATACTGCCGACCTGTTAAGGCCAAGGAGGGATTGAGCCCATGGCCTTCCACTGGGCTCCGCCATTGTTTCTGCTCTTTCTGGTGTATGTCAGTTGTTATCATCACGTTTGAGAACACACGATCTAGAGTAAAACTATCTAGGTACTCCATCTTGAGCTATAGGGAAACAAATAAAGTCCCCTTACCTTTTTTGTTCTTTGCTTTCTCTTTTGTGAAATGGGCATTATCACAGTGTGGAAATTCAATAATTAAATAAATAAATACGTAAGTGCCTAAAATTTCTTAGCAACAAATGCTCAGTATATATTAAGAAGGCTTTTCCCAATAGACAAGAAAAATAACTTTCTTGTTTTCTCCTAGGATTTTATAGATGCATTTTTATAAGAAAACATATAACATTAATAATATGACATAATGCAAATTAAGACATTTATAAGAAAAGTATTGAAACTTCATGAATAGTATCTTTGTTACTAATATTCGAACAATGCATTTGCTTTGAAAGGTTCACTTAGTTATATACTAAATTTGCATATGCTTTGAACCTACTTCTGGATTCTCTATGACGTTTCATTCATTCAGCTGAACCACAATTGCTTTATCACATAATTTATTATCTGGTAGAACTCGCCTAATTCATATGCTACCTTTTCAGCAAAAATTTCTGGATCAGCTTGAATATTGATATTTATACAAAAATCTTAGAACCAGCTGATCTGATTTTAAAAAAATCCATATTTTATTGGGCTTGCAACAAATTTCCATAGTAATTTAGAGATAGTTGGCATTCTTACAATAATAACTTTTCCTATTCCAACACAAGGAATGTTTATATTTAAGCTTTTTTTTTTAAATATCTCTCACATGGGTTTAAAGTTTTCTGAAAGGCTTATTTATATACTTTCTTCATGTTTCTTGTTAAGTTCCTCCCTCCCTTCCTTCCTTCCTCTTCCTTCCTTCCTTCCTTCCTTCCTTCCTTCCTTCCTTCCTTCCTTCCTTCCTTCCTTCCTTCCTTCCTTCCTTCCTTCCCTCCCTCCCTCCCTCCCTCCCTCCCTCCCTCCCTCCTTTCCTTCCTTCCTTCCTTCCTTCCTTCCTTCCTCCTTCCTTCCTTCCTTCCTTCCTTCCTTCCTTCCTTCCTTCCTTCCTTCCTTCCTTCCTTCCTTCCTTCCTTCCTTCCTTCCTCCTTCCTTCCTTCCTTCCTTCCTTCCTTCCTTCCTTCCTTCCTTCCTTCCTTCCTTCCTTCCCTCCCTCCCTCCCTCCCTCCTTTCCTTCCTTCCTTCCTTCCTTCCTTCCTTCCTTCCTTCCTTCCTTCCTTCCTTCCTTCCTTCCTTCCTTCCTTCCTTCCTTCCACCTCCTTCTCCTTTTACTTCTGTTATGGCAAATGGCGCCAATTCTCTGACTATATTTCTAATTATTTCTTGTTTGTATGAGAGAATGCTAAATTGTTACCTTGTGAGCCTGGATCGTGTAATTTCATCAGGAAGATTCATGAAAAATCTGATCTCCCTTCCTTCATCGCAGTTATTTATAATTGACACTTGTTGGAAGGAGATAAACAGAGTCAAGAGAATTTCAGTCTTAGAAGAGAAGCCCCCGAGGTGAGAGTAGCCCGAGAGAGCAATTGGAGAGGGAACAAATGTGACCCAACTTGAAAGTGTTAGATGTTTTCCTTGTATATCTTGTACTTCTTGTATTTCCTTGTATTCTTGTATTTAACCAAGAAATTTAAAAGTTAACCAATTTACCAAGTCACTAAAATTAAACTTTTTTTCTTGTAAACAGAAAATTCAAGGAAATCAAATTATTAAAGTTAAACATGGTAACATTATAGAGCTTTTGGTTATTAAAAACTCCTATGTACACATGCCAATAAAACAGACAATGAATGTTTTGGACACAATGTAAAGGACTACAACTGGTTTAAGAAAAAGCAGCAAGAGAATGAAAGCGATGCAAGTCATTTCTTTGAAAAACTAGCATAACCCCATAACTCTAACACTGGAGCAAATGAGTAAGACTTGGGGACCAGCTAGCCTGGCTGGGATGTTTCTTGCCAACACTTACTTAGTTCTTACTCATACCAGGTGAGGTTCTGAACATTTCACAAGTACTTCCTGTCATTCTCCTTAGGGCCCTATGAGGGAGGGGTTACTATTAACCTCCTTTTACATATCATCAAATTGAAGAAGTTCAGAGGTTAAGGAACTTGTCTGCTCGCAAGGTCAACACAGGTGGCATGTGATGGAACTGAGAGGTGGCATGAAATAGTGTCCTCTAGTGTCAACTAACCCAAGTTTACATCCTGTCTCACCAGTACTAGGTGTGTGATCATCGGCACAGATTTTTTTAATGATTTGTGCTTTCGTTCTCATATATGTAAGACCAAGAGATGAATATAATGATCATCTAAAGAGTTTAGAACAATATCTGAACATAGCAAACACCCCTTATATAGAATCCTATTATTATTGTCATTATTATTATTATTATTATTATTATTATTATTATTATTATTATTATTATTATTATTATCATTAAAACAGGACGGGACAGAGAATACCTAAAAAGAGATAATAACACATATTCAAACAAATGAATTTCCTGAAACCTAAAATATCAGAAAATCCAGTAACTTAATTAGGTGCTCTAAATGTTTTTTTTTTCTTTTTCTGATAAACTGAATTTATTTTTAAATATTTTATGGTTTTGAAACAATATCTTATTTCTTTCTGAGAGAATGCAAGCAGGGTCAGAGAGAGAGGAATAGCATATCTGAAGTGGGCGTGATGCCTAAAGCAGTGAGCCCAATGTAGGGCTTGAATCCATGAACTGCGAGATCATGACCTGAGCCAAAGTTGGATGGCCAACCAACTGAGCCACAAGGATGCCTCTTTTTTTTTCACATATAGTGTTATATTAGATTCAGATGTACAATATACTGATTCAGCAATTCCTTACAATACCCAGTACTTATGGCAACAAATGCACTCCTTAATCCCCATCACATATTTCACTCACTACATCTGCACCCCCCCCCACACACACACACACTGGTAACCAGCATGTTGTTATCTATAATTAAGTGTATGTTTCTTGATTTGTCTATTACTCTGTTTCCCCAACATTTGATCATTTGTTTAGTTTCTTAAATTTCACATATGAATGAAGTCATATGGTATCTGTCGCTGACCGACTTATTTTGCCTAGCATTATATTCTCTAGCTCCATTCATGTTGTTGCAGATGGCAAGATTTCATTATTTTACGTGGCTGAGTACTATTCCCCTGTGTGTGGGTATTATACATAAGATACCACATCATATAATTATGTGTGTATAATAGCACATTATAATACCACATCATGTATACATACTAAATCTTTATCCATTCATCATTTGATGGACACGTGGCTGTTCCATAATGCTGCCATAATTATCATGGTTCTTCTCTCTCTTTGAATTATCGTTTCTGGATTCTTTGGGTAAATACAGTAGTGTGATTGCTGCAGTTGTAGTTTTCACGTTCTGAGGAACCCACTATGTTTTCCACAGTGACTGCACCAGTTTGCATTCCCATCAACAGTGCAAAAGTTCTTTTTCCGAATCCTCATCAACACCTGTTGTTCATTGTGTTGCTGATTTTAGCTATTCCAAAGAGTGTGAGGTGGTATCTCATTGTCCTTTTGACTTGCAATTTCCTGATGGTAAGTGATGATAAACATCTTTTCAAGTGTCTGTTGGCCATCTGGATGTCTTCATGCAGGAGTGTCTGTTAAGGACTTCTGCCCATTTTGTAATTGGATAATTTCGTTTTTCAGTATTGAGTTTTGTAAGTTCTTTATATAGTGGATACTAATCCGTTACTGGATATGTCATTTGCAAATAGCTTCTCCCATTCTGTAGGTTGCCCTTCATTTTATTGGAGTTTTTCCTTAGCTGTGCAGAAGCTTTTTATTTGGATGCAATCCCAATAGTTTATTTTCCTTTTGTTTTTGTATTTTTGCTTTTGTCTCAGGAGATATACCTAGAAAACGTTTCTTTGGCTAATGTCAAAAAATTACTGCCTGTGTTCTCTTCTAGGATTTTTATCTCTAATCCATTTTGGATTTATTTTCATGTGTTTTGTAAGAAAGTGGTCCAGTTTCGTTCTTTTCCACATTTCTGTTCAGTTTTCCAACACCATTTGCTGAAGAGAATACCTTTTTCCCATTTTATATGCTTTCTTGCTCTGTCAAAGATGAATAGACCGGATACTTGTGGGTTTATTTCTAGGTATTCTGTTCTGTTCCTTTGGTCTACGTTCCAATTTGTGCCAGCACCATGCAGTTTTGATAACTACAGCTTTGCAGTATAACTTGATATCTGGAGTTTGTGATGCCTCCAGTGTTTCTTTGTTTGTCTGTCTGTTTGTTTGCTTGTTTGTTTGTTTGTTTGATTGTTTGTTTAAGATTGCTTTGCTCTTCAGGTTCTTTGGTGGTCCCATATAAAGTTTAGGACTGTTTGTTCTAGTTCTGTGAGAAATGCCGTTGGTGATTTCATCGGGGTTACATTAAATATGTAGATCGCTTTGGTAACATAGACATTTTAACATTATTTGCCCTTTCAATCCATGAGCATGGAATTATCCATTTCTTGCTGTTGACTTCAGTTTCTTTCAACCTTATTTAATAGGTTTCAGAGTATAGGTTATCCACCTCTTTGTATATGTTTACCCCTAGATATCTTAATTTTTGGGTCCAATTATAAATGGGATTGTTTTCTTAATCTGTCTTTCTGCGGCTTCATTATTAGTGTATACAAATGCAACAGATTTCTGTATGTTGATTGTACCCTATGAATTTACTGAATTAGTTCTTCAGTTCTCACACTTTTGTCCGTGGAATCTTTCAGGTTTTCTACAGTAGAGTATCATGTCCTCAATAAATCGAGAACATTTTTCTTCTTCTTTATTGATTCCATTGCCTTTTCCTTCTTTTTAGTGTCTAATTGCTGTGGCTAGGAGTTCTAGTACTGTGCTGAATCAAAAAGTGGTGGGAGTGTACATCCTAGTCTTGTTCCTAAGCTTATGGGAAAAGCTTTCAGGTTTTCCCCATTGAAAAAGATTTTAGCTATGGGTTTTTCATAGATGGCCTTTATTATGTTGAGGTATTTTTCCTCTAAACCTAATTTGCCTAGGGTGTTTATCATGAATGCATGTTGTACTTGTTCAAATGCTTTTCCTGCATCTGTTGAAATGATGATGTGGCTCTTCTTCTTTATCTCATTGGTGTAGTGTAACATGTTAATTGATTTGTGAATATTGGACTATACTTGCAAACTAGGAAAAAATCTCCCTCAATTCTGCTGAATACGTTTTTTATAAAGTATTATTAGAGTCAGTGTGCAAGTATTTTCTTGAGAATATTTGCATCTATGTTCATTAAACATATGGGCTTGTCCTTCTTTTCTTAGTGGACTAGTTTTCAGATTTTGATATCAAGTTAATGCTAGTCTTATAGAATGAAGTTGAAATTCCTTTGAGAAGAACAGGGAGTAACTCTTCTTTAAGTTTATACTAGAATTGATCTGGTCCTGGGCTTTTGTTTCTTCAGAGCTTTTGGTTTACTAATTCACGATTGAGATTCTATCTCACCATCTCTGTGCCCCTCCTCTGAACTCTCCCTCTCTCTCTCTCTCTCGATGTCTCTTTATCTCTCTCTCTCTCAAAATAAATAACTTTTAAAAAGATAAGTTGAGACATTTTAAAATCAAATAAAATATCAACAATTTGGGCAATATTGTCAGATGGAATGAATTTGAGAGGCTTTTTAATATTGACTTCAAACTTGTCATCCCAATTTTCAATACATAAAAATTTAAGAGGTGTTCCAGATTGAAAATCAAATCATATTTTGAAGGAGTTTTTAAGAAATCATATAATAAAGCATAACAAATTTGGAATGAATGTTGAAAATAAAATTGTGAACAAAACGAAATACCTAATTTTTTCATCAACCAATTTGATCACACACTCACACCCACAAGACTCCTGAAGGAGTCCTAGTACTGATGCCCTTGTGTGAACTTCGCTGTTTCTGAAATGACCTCAGGTTACTAATGGGTGGCCCAGATTGCAAGCCAACATAGGGGAGGTTCACGGGGAGGTGGGGCTCTCAAAGGCCACGGACATGTCATCCTCTCCCATGTGCCCGCTGCCCTCTCATCATCAGCCGTGATGAGTCGGGTGCAGTTCTTCCTCTGGGTCCAAAGGCTTATGCCACGTGTCCCACACCCCACGTGAGACTTGTGAGAAGACTCCCAAGGGCAAACACCAGCAGGCCCTCAGGGAGGTCGCCTCGTCCCAGGCGGCCTGCGTTCCTTGGCCTGAGTGTCTGGACAAAGGCTGCCTCGGCCACATAGGGAACGATGGACTTGTGCAGCCTTAGCATTCTGTGCAGAGGTCCTGTGCAGGCCTGGAGCTTAGAAAGGACTGGGATGAGCCTCACCTAGGAAGAGGTGAGTACTGGGGTACTCCTTCCACAGCAGATGGCTGCTTGCCAGAGATGTCTGTGCTAGGGATGGGGCAAATCTCCACCGTGCTAGCAGTGCAGTAGACAGAGTTCAGCCCTGTCCATCGCAGGCTCTTCTCTATCCCCAAGTTACACGGCCCTAGTACAGCGTGCCTGAGACTGATATCCCCACACTAATCTTCCTGTCTCCCAAGCTGCCCAAGCCCGCCAGGATCCCCACTGCAGTACTCTGAAGCACAAGAGTCTTCCCTGCAGTGGCTCTATTCCAGAGAAGGCTTTGGCAGTCCCAATGCATGGAGGCTTCTTGCCCCTACCAATATGCAGACAACATGGTCAGCGGGGTGTCAGCACGCTGTGGAGTCCGGATTTGTACGCCCAAGCCTTACCTCTTCCAGGGCGGAGGCTGTCGCACTCTCTAGAAGGGATGGCAGGTCTTTTTCTCGCTGCTGTCTGCACACTGGCTGGAGAAGCACGTCTTCTCAGCTGATTGATGTGTAAATGTCGGGGTACCCTGGAAGAGCTCCCTGTGCTGGCCCATGTCTTTGGGTATGAACATCCAAAGAAAGTATGGCCCATGATTCTGCAGTGGGAATACGGCCTCAGTGGTCATGATGCTGGGCCCTTTGGGGCATCTTTCTGCACAAGCAGGCCGTTACTTGATAGGTCTTGCCGAGCAGGAACACTTTACTGGAAAGGGGAAGACAGGGTCCCCCACATGTTCATATCTCCCGCCAATACCTGCTGAGGGGCCAGGTGACTTTTCCCCCCGGCCTGTCCCAAAGAGAATGTACGGGCAAGGTGTGGGTGTGGAATGCCCTCACGGCTCCCAGAGCCAAACCCTCAAGTGTGGACACTTGTGTCCAGGGACCGTGGTCAGAGGCCTGGGTGCTCTGTGTCCGAGGGATTACAGCCCTCAGGATGTCCTGAGGGTGTCCTCCCGTAGCCGCAGCACTCCCTGGGGAGCCCCAGGGTCCAGGAGTTGCTAAACCCCCTGCACAACTGTATGTGCTGCCTAGCGGCCTCTTCCACCACAACACCAGCGTGTGTGGGCTCCAGAGTGCTGTCCCTCGACAGGGGACACCCTCTGCAATTCAGGAGCCTTCTGACTTCCCTATCTCTGAAGCACACCCGTCTCTCATTGGCCTGTTGGGACCGTCCTGCTGTTCTCTGTGTACAGGAAATGTCTTGCATTGCCTGTGCTCCTCTGTCTCCCTGAGTGAGCCCTGGCGTGTCTGTGTCCTTTCCTGGCTTTGCCTGTGCCAACGCCTCTCTGGTGATGCCTGCTTGCCTGGCCCAAGTGGGCACAGGTGTACCCGTGTAACCGCCTTCGTTTCTGCACACCTGCGTGTTGTGTCAGCTGTGGCTCTGATGGCCTGTCTTGCCTTTGGTGTATGCTTCTGCGCTTGAGTGTGTTTCCCTCTGAATTCAACCCCTTTCTTCCACTGACAGATCCAATTGCTGTCCTGCTGTCAGGTGGAGGGGCTTCTGCGTGTTCTCTTATATGTTCCCGGAGCCAGAAATCCTTCCGTGCCCATAGGACCTTCGTCAGAGGATTGGCCATGCACTCACTGCCAGCCAGTTAATGTCCCCAAATGCAGCTGCCCTGCTGTGACCATTAAGTCACACATCTATTTTCCGTTCTTCTGTTTTCAAACCCTTTGTACCCTAGGGGCTCAAACGTCACTGGCTTGCACGTTTCAGATGCAGGCGTAAAGTGTGAAAGGTGGTCTAGCAACATTTTCCCACTTCCTCCTTTGCCATGTGGCATGTTCCTGGCTGGGAGAGACTTACCCTGCCAGCGTGTGTCTCGTTTCTGTGTGCCTCCTGTGTGTTCTGTTCCCTCATTTGTCCATTACTTCCTACCTGGGAGTGTGATTCATGTTTGCTGAACCATGCAGAGACCATGCAGAATTCCTGTGTGTGGCGGTTCAGTCAACATGACTGAGGATGTCACCATGCGGGATTCTGGGGGCACCATCATGGACATCATCAAACCCTGAGTATTGGACATCCCTGGCCTGTGCTGGCCTCTCCATTTCCTTGAATTTCCTCATTTTCACAGGAAAGATATGAACCTGGGCGCTGGCCTTTCTCTCAGGTTTGTGCCCTGTCCTCCCTCACTCAACTCTCCATTGGTTCAATCTTACTGACCTCACATGCAATCCCAATGTGTGACCCATCCCTAAAGACAATGTCCTACGTCCCGCCCTTTCTTGGAACTCCAATGTGCAGGCAGAGAACACTTACACCTCTGGACAGTCGCATGTATACATGGACATGCCCGAGAGCGTACCTGAGCCGAAAACACACACAAAGACTTCATGCTGTTTATCACCCATTCTATATTTCTTCAAATGTACTGGACCCCCACCCTGTGCCACGTGTCACCACGAGCCTTGACCTTATTTCGTGGGCAGGAGAATCTTGTGGACCATCGGTGAGCGTCGGAGGCTTTCCACTAGGGTCCATGAAGTGCGATGCTCCTTATAGTCTTCTCAAGATTGTGCATATCCCTGGGATATAAGGGTACACACAGACAGAGACACACAGACACAACCCCAACCCCCCCCACACACACACACAGGACAGGTGAGAGTCTTATCTTGGCCCTGTTTAAGGTTGCTTGCATGTTTCCAAACGGAAAGTAGAATGGGAGGGTGTGATAAGCTGTGCCAAAGCTGACAAGTGGCTCCAGAAGCCAGACAACATGTGGGATGGTGGTAGGACGCCTGAGGGTGGGGTTCATGGTCCTGGAATGACAGTTGTTACCATGCTAACTCATGAGCCAGCTTTGGATGTCCCGATTTGCTCATTCTTGTTGTCTAGCCCACTGCCCACCTTCAGCCTCCCCAAAGGGGCAAAGCCTCTTTGACACGTTACTTCTTAAGACTCCCTGTCTCAGGCCGATGTCCTTTTGACCTGGTGTCACCTTCTGTGCCACTGTGAGTCTCGGTGCCTCCATGCAGAAGAGAATTGTGCCATGGGCCCCACGGCACACATTTCAGTGCCCACACCCTTGGCTGCTCACCTCTTTCCCTCTCAGTTCTCTCTCCTGGGGCCTCCTTCATCTTGAAATACGGCAGGGGATTGTGCCAAAGATCCTCTATGATTATCTGGTAGGGGAGACAGGCCAGGCCTCAGGTAGCTATCCCACGCAGTGGGGGAACCCATGAAAATCACCTCCCTTCCTTGGTACAGGGTCCCACCTCAGCAATCCTGCTAGAGCCGGCAAAGCTGTGGTCAGAGAACCAGGTGAAGAAGTTGAGGCTGCTGTTGTCATGCCTGCGTCTGTAGGCCTCCTGTCTGTACCTTGGGTACCACTGGATGGGACTGGAATGAGACGCCCTATACCCTGCAGGAAGACCAGTATGTGAGAAGGCGCCAGAGAACTAATCACATTCAACCCTCCACCCACTGCCGCCCATGCATCAGTGGACACTTACCAGCAAGGCCAAGGACCTACTCCTTCGTAACAACTTCATTCTGGAAGTAGGAGTTCTTGCCAAAAAACAGCAGGATCTTCCGGCATTCCCTGGGAAACTTGTGTTGCTCCACCTGCCGTGGTAGAAATGTGGGGCAGAAATGTGAAATCTTGTTCCAGGAGACCCGCCCTCCCCTGAGAAAGGAACACACCACTTCTCCCCACCACCTTCCCCACCCACACAGCCACCCACCCACACCACCTCCCACTCCCAGGCCGACCTTCAAATTGGTCATGTGGCGAAGCATGCTTTCATCGTGCTTACTAATCAGGGCTGACATCTGAGGGTGGTTCACAAACTGCTGCAGGTCAAAGAGCCTTCAGGTGCTGGGCGTGAGAGACCTCGACCCAGAGAACCAGTGTGGACCGCATCCTGGCGTCCTCCCCCAGGCACTGGCATCCTCCCCCAGGGCCTCACGCCCTCCCCACAGGCTGCATCCAGGCCCACGGGGTCTCAGGATTCCGCAGGGATCTGCTAGACATGCACAGGAGGCTGTGCATGCCCAGACGCCCGCATCCACGCCTAGCCTTGTGTGCTCATGAGGACACTGAGGACGCTTACTTCCACACAGCCACACAGCCACACAGCCACACAGCACACATCCAGTCTCGCGCCGACCAGTGGGCATACGCATCGCTTTCCCCGCAGCAAGATGCTTAGCGGGACCCATAACGTGCCCCCACGCGGCTTTGCATGGGAAGAAGCCCTCGGTCATTTCCCAGTCCTGGCCTCGACCTCCACCGCCACTCCGCACTCTCTCAGCGCTGTTTCCGTGCCAGGTGTGACATAAAGCACAGGTGCCTCCACCACCCCAGCACTGCCCTCCATCCACACTCATTGCAGAGCCAGGACCACTGGATGGGATCATGTTTGCACCTTCCCGGCCACTGGAGCGTGGCTTAGCTCCAGTCCCTGTCCTGGGTTCCTCTAAATGTCACCTCCCTTTCCTTCCTCTTGTGCAAGCCCAGCCCCCTCTAGACCCTCCACAGGCAGCAGGAAGGACACAGCCTTGGCCCAGATACCACGGATACCCTGGATAAGGGCACTTCTCTGTTCCAGATGATGCCGCCGCCTCTGCCACATCCTGAGTTTGAGTCGAGCGTGCTCCCGGCTGGCTTGTTTATTCACGGGCTGTACCTCTATCTGAAGGGCCTCCAGAGCCTCCAGTGGGGAAGGGCAATGACTGAGGCCTGTCTCGAACTGCCTCTTCTTATCCTGCTTCACCTGCAGATGCTGGGCTTCTTCCACCCATCGACCTTCCTGCTCACTCGGGTTCTGTTCCACCTCCTCCCGCTCCTCCTTGTCCTCCTTTCCTTCCACCTCCTCCTGACCCTGCTGCTCCTCCTCCAGCGCTCCCTTCTCCTGCTCCTCTTCCTCCTCAGTTTGCAATTCGGCTCTCCCTTTAATGGCTCCCACGCCTTCCTTTCCTCCTCCTGCTCCTCCTCCTGGTCCTCTTCCCCTGCCACCGCCGCCACCACCGCCGCCACTGCCCCCTCTTGTATACCCCGTTGCTCCTGCTCCTCCCCTTCCATTTCCACCAACTCCTCCTCCTTCCGCTCTTCCTTCTTCTGCTTGGGCTTCTGCTTCTCCTCCTCCTTCTATTATTTTACTCCTGCTGCCTCTCCCCCTCTTCTTCCTCCTCCTCCTCCTTCTGCTCTTCTATTCCTGCTGCTCCCCCTCGTCCTTCACGTCCTCCTCCTCGTGAACCTGGACCTTCTCCTTCCCCGGCTCCTGCTCCTCGTCCTCCTCCCCCTTCTTCCTCTGGTCATGCCCCTCTTCCCCAGGCGCGTCCTCTTCCGCGGCCGCCACCTCAACCTCCTTCTACACCAGACCCCACAGCGCCTCCACCGCCTCTATGCCATGCCCCAGCGGCACTGATATCTCACTGGGGCCGCCCACCTGCCCCTCGGGTCGGGCCTGGCCTTCCTGCACAGGCTGTTCGCTGGTGGCCTGCAAGCCTTCGGCCTGCGGCACCTCCGGCCCTGCCGGAGACCCACTGTCCCCACGGGCCCTCGTCTCTCGACCGCCCCCTTCCTGGTCGAAGGCGGCATAGGGACACCGGGCATCCCCAATGTTTCGGAAACACGAGTTGCGCATCATGCGGCCCCGGCCCGAGACACGAACTGTGGCTGCTATCGACGACGAAGCGGGAGGTGAGAGCACAGCCCCCTCCCCAGACCCAGTCAGTGGAGACCTGAGGGCAATGTCTGGCAACTCGCTCCCCCCTTCCTCCCAGAGCCCAAACGTCGAGGGGTCGCATGCGCATGGTGCTGTACCCAGGATGCCTCGCGGTGGCTAGCGCTATGCTGCTGCCGCCTAGGAGACCTTTGTGGTGAGAGGTGCGCCTGTGGCTTTGAGGCTGAGGGAACTCCAAGCCACGCCCAGGCTGCTTCACTGCCTTCAGGACCAATCATAGGGAGGGTGGTGTGCGTGGCTTCGGCGGTCCCGCCCCTAGGTCACCCGGAAACTGGGGCGCTTCTGTTGCCTAGTCAGGAAGGCTCTGGGCCCCATGCAGTGCAACTCCTCCCGGGGGCTTGCAGCAGGCCCTGCGTGCCCTCTGGGTGTCCTGTTTGGCTTCTGGGCATGCGAAAGTGACCTTTGCATTCCACGGTGCTTTGGGCACGCGGCTCTACACACACGGGTAAAGGGGATCTCCATGCTTTTCCCATTTACACCGCCACCTTTGTTCATTGTGCCACTAGTCCAACAACTCCACTGAGCGGATCACCCTGGCTGTCTGGGAGAAGCATTTCAGCTGTGCGCCTGCTGTCTGTGCCCCCTGGTTTTCCATCTGCTCAGCCTCCTTTGCATACTCTCTACGTCCATCCTTGCTCCAAGGAGACATGTATGCCATGACAGCAGTCTAGCAGTGCACTGGCTCGGGAAGGTCGGTGACAAGAGGTGTGTGACGTGGGGAGGACGCCACACTAGGGGAGGCTGCGTAGCATGCGCGCTGCTCTTGCCGTTTGTCCCCGTTGCCTGGAAAGTGACACGCTGGCACGCACACACCGCCCCCCTCATGATCGGCTGCCCATTCCTCCCGTGTGTGGCCGTGCACAGGAAAGACCCGTGACCATGGGACCTGGGACTCCTGGAGCTTGTGCCTGTCTCACGGACAGCGGTCCCCTTCCTCCCACAGTGCTTGGCCATCTTCTCACAGGGACCCTCCCCAGGTCTTCGTTGGCTGTATGTCTGTTCATCCTGGTCCCATTTCCTTTACCACTCACTTAGGCGGCAGGCTGCCTTGAGTGTGGGCGCTGACTCAAAACACTGTCCCCCTGTGCCACAGACAGCATGATTTCAAGGGCCTCTGAAAGGTATCAGGGGGTTGGGGGATGTAGCTTTGGGACGCAAGTGAGGGACACACCCCAGGGTCTACACGAAGCCACGTTACCAGTTTGGGGAACCAATAAGCTGCAGAAGGTGTGAAGCGAGGGCAGTGATGTGGTCTCCCTCCCTGTCAGGGCAGTGGTGATGTGGACTCCCTGCCTGTCTCCTTCAGACAGCAGCAGCTACACACACACACACCACAGAGACACTGCAGGATTGGAGGCTCGAGATGCATTGCCTGGCCAGGCAACACACTCATGCATTGCCTTTTCCCTTTGGTGGAATGAAGTGTTCCCCTCCCTCTTTAGGGGACCAGGAGGCTGCCAGGCAGGCGGGGGATTCTAGGATTGCCAAATTGGTGTGCCGGGACCCCTGGCCAACATGTTGCTTCTGTGACACAGAAGAGGTTCCTCCAGACTCGCTGGACCATGTCAGGATACGTACGGGGTACAGAAATGCTCTAGGGTGGCTGTGATATATGAGGCAGCACACCACAGCTTCAGGTGACAGCAAAGCATAGAAACGCAGGTGGATGGGGAGAGGCTGAACAGGTGGTAGGGGGCTGAGAGGGGGTGGCCACTGTGACAGACAGAGAGGCAAACATTTACCCAGAAAGGGAGACGAACAGGTCCAGTGGTGAGCCCTCAAGCTGCCCTCAGCAGAGGATGTAGGGGGTGGGCAAGACAGGAAAGCAGGCCCAGACCCTGGTGCACCTGACTTATGCAACTCACTCCCTCCAGAGAAATGTGTCCTGTCAAACTCCCATGCATCGCTGGGAGACCCCGTGGCAGGAACGTGGGAGCAAATCTGGGTCCCAGGTGCAGGGACTGCCTGGGACAAGAAGGCAATGCCTTTCAGTTTGAACAACACCTACCACAATATTGGGGCCCAGGGGCCGGGCCCCAACTTCGCAAGGGGCCCTAGACCAGCCAGGCCTGTCTCTGCAGGGTCATCCAGGAGGACGTTCACCGAGACCCATACCCTGGCTGGGACCACAAGACCTTGCGATGATCCCCCTAGGCCGGTCCAGGAGCAGGTCCAGACTTACTCATGCTATCTGCTGCCTCCCTCCACTAATCCCCGCTTCCTTGCAGGGAACGTTGTTCCTCCTCCGCTGGGCCATGGAAGGCCCAACCCCAACTTGCCCCTGGCCAAGGCAACACAAGACGAGCGGACCCAGGCAAAGTCCAGGCTTTCCTCCCGTCATGAAAGGTGATCAGGTAGCTCCGTGTCGATCCCAGGAGCGAAGGGATTACACTCGCTGGACTTGGGCACTTGAGCCTCCCCCTTACCCACCAAGTCAGGAAAGCCCCCAGTCTCTTTCCTTCCCTTGCCAACGGCCTACACACACTCACTCAGGCACAAAGATGCACGGCCACGCGGCACGTGGACACAGACACGCACACGCTGCCAGCACAAACGCTAGGTCTCAGGCAAAAGTACTCACAGGCGCCAGCCACAATACACTCACAGACACTCTACTGGACCTCTGCACTCACGCATGCCCTCTGCCACATCCCACTCACGAGGCTAGCTCCTCCCCACGACCCACACTTGCTTTCCCTCCTCACACCCCACATGCATTTGTCCTGGGGCCCAAACCTGGCTGAAAACTAGGGCAGATTCAGGACTTCCATTGGGTCACGGGAGCTTGTGTTGAGATGCCGAGGAAAGGGAGCCACAACTGATACCAACCTTCCAGTACCAATGGCACTGGAACATGGCATGTGGAGAAACACCAGCCGCGACTAGGTTCCCAGCCTCCTCAGCCCCTGCCCTTTCTTCACACCCTCTAAACACTGGGGAGTCCCTTGGGTTTCAGTACCTCCCAGCTGGCTGCAACCTACAGGGCAAAGGCCAAGGGACTGACCTTTCACAGTTCACATGTATATCCAGTTTGTGTGGGCTGCCTGGAGGCAGTCACGGCTTAGGAGGTCTGGATGTGCTCTGACCCCTGTTACTTACGCGTCCCTTTGTGTGTTCCCTTGCAGCCCTGTCCATCAGCAGCCTACTATGTCCATATGGGCATGCACAGCACACGGAAACCCAGATGCAATGAGACTGTCCAGGGACAGGACAGAGACAGAGAAAGAGAGATAGAGGTGTGGGAGGAAGAAAGCGTTCCCTAGAGAAAATGATCACGGGGACTCAGAGACAGACAGAGACCAGAGGGACATGGAAGGAGGCAGAGGAAGGAGAGTAAGTCACAACTAGAGATAGCCACAGAGGGGGAGTGTGTGTGTGTGTGCCTGTGCCTGTGTGTATTCATGTGTATGAATGTGGGAAATTGTCTGGGACTGAGACAGGGGTGTGGCCACGATTCCTGGACTCTCGAACGCCCTCTTCCAGCAGAATGGAGGCCCGGTATTCTCAGGAATCTCCGCGTTTTCCAGAACATGATTCATTTGCTTTGGGGCCCTAGCCCATCCTCAGGCTAGGAGGGCCATAGAGCACAAAGAGTGGGAACTTGAGGCATGAGGCTCCAGATAGTCTGGCCCAGCAGGTGGAGCGTCGAGGCCCAAGGTTTTTAAATGCCTGCTGCCTCCTTCTGGAGCCCACCAGCATTTGGGAGGCACGCCCATGGCCCCGTGGGCCTCCGCACACTGCAGTGGCTGTGGCTGTGGCTGTGGCTGTGGCTGTGGCTGTGGCTGTGGTGGAGGTGGGGCAGAGGCAGGGCAGTGAACTTTTTGACCGTGGGTCCTTGGGGTGAAGGATCTCCAGACCAGACCCAGACAGTTGGCTGCTGTTCAGGAACAATCAGCAGGAAGGGAAGTGGGCGTGGCTCCAGCATTTGAGCCCCTCCCTCCCCTTCCCGTGTCTGGAGCCAGTTCTCTGCCTCCCCCTCCAGGGTTGCCTCCCTGTTTGGCCCATGTCCTTTTCCGCTTTGTCATCGACCACCACTGTCCTGTGGGATATCTCATATCGGAGAACTGGTGCTACAGATCTCACCTCCCTGGGGAGGAGCCAAGATGGCAGACAGCATGGAAGTTTCTTAAGTGTCTCGTGTGCATGAAATACAGCCAGACCAACACTAAACCATCCTACCCACCCAGGAAACTGACAGGAGGATTAGCACAGCAATCTGCATATCCTGAACCACAGACTTCAACAGGTACCTGGCATGGAGAAGTGAACTTGGAGAGCGAGGAGGCTCAGGAAGGGAGGTGCTTCTGTGCCCGGAGAGGCGAAGGAGACTGCACAGGTGGAAATTTTACTAATTTTCTTTAATATGCTTCTACATTATTCTTTCCTTTCGTGTCTATATTCACAAATTCTATTTTACTCCCATATTCTCCTTTTAGTCTATTTCAGTGTTTTGATTTTTCAAATTCTCACATTTCCCGTTGTAATATTTTTTACTTTCTAAATTTTTCTCCACTCCCACTCTTTTTTCTCTCGTGTCAAACCCCTTTCAACACCCAGATGAAACATGCCTAGAATCTAGCATCATTCATTCCCTTTTTTACGTGTGTGTTTTTAATTTTTTACTTTTAACATTTTATACTTTGAATAGTTCATTTGCATTTTCTACCTCATGAGTTCCTTTTCTCCCTTCAAAATGACGAAAGGAAGGAATTCACCCAGAGAGAAAGAGCATGAAGCAACGAGAGCCAGGGATTCAACCAACACAGATACAAGCAAGATGACTGAAGCAGCATGTAGAAGCATGATGATAAGAATACTAGCTGCGGTCCAATGTAGATTAGAGTCCCTTTGTGCAGAGAAAACATGAAGTAAAAGCTGGCCAGAATGAAATTAAAAATGATATAACTGAGCTGCAATGACGGATGGATGCAGCGGTGTCAAGGATGTATGAGACAAAACAGAGAATCAGCGATACGGAGGACAAACTGATGGAGAATATGGAAGCAGGAAAATCGAGGGAGATTAAGGAAAAGAGCACGGTTGAGCAATTAGAGAAATCAGTGACTCATGCAGAAGGAACATCATCAGAATCATAGGGGTCCCGAAGAGGGAGAGAGAGAAATAGGGGTAGCAGGGGTATGTGAGCAAATCATAGTGGAAATTTTTGCTAACCTGGGGAAAGACACAGCCATCAAAATCCAGGAAGCACCAAGGACCCCCATTAGATTCAACAAAAACTGACCCTCAGCAAGGCAGCAAGGCATATCATATTCAAGCTCACAAAGTACTCAGGCAGAGAATCATGAAGGCAGCAAGGGAAAACAAGTCCCTAAACTACAAGAGAAGATAGATCAGGTTTGCAGCAGACCTGGCCAGAGAAACTTGGCAGGCCTGAAGGGAGGGGTAGGATTTGTTCAAAGTGCTGAATTAGAAACTTACGCAGCCAAGAATTCTTTATCCAGCAAGGCTGTCATTCAAAATAGAAGGAGAGAGAAAAAGGTTCCCAGACAAACAAAATTTAAAGGAGTTTGTGACCGCTGAATCACTCCTGCATGCTATTTTAAGGGGGGACACTAAGAGGGGAGAAATGATTATCTATCTGTCTATCATCTATCTATCTATCTATCTATCTATCTATCTATCTATCTATCTATGTATCTATCTATCATCTATCTATCTATCTATCTATCTATCTATCTATCTATCTATCTATCTATCTATCTATCTATTTCTCTATCTATCTACCTATCATCATCTATCATCTCTCAATGTATATGTGTATGTATATGTATACTTATAATTATATTTTTATTTATTTTTATTTATTTATATTTATAGATAGAAATATATATTTAGATATATAGAGATATATAAATATATATATGTAGATGTAGATATAGATATGAAGATATATAGATTTTTTTTCTCCAACTCTTCAAAGAAGATAATGGCCATAAATTCATATCTTTCAGTAGTCACTTTAAATGTCAGTGGAGGGGCGCCTGGGTGGCCCAGTCGGTTAAGCGTCCGACTTCAGCCAGGTCACGATCTCGCGGTCCGTGAGTTCGAGCCCCGCGTCGGGCTCTGGGCTGATGGCTCAGAGCCTGGAGCCTGTTTCCGATTCTGTGTCTCCCTCTCTCTCTGCCCCTCCCCTGTTCATGCTCTGTCTCTCTCTGTCCCAAGAGTAAATAAACGTTGAAAAAAATGTTTTAAAAAATAAATGTCAGTGGAGTCAATGCTCCAATCAAAAGACATAGGGGAACAGAATGGATGAGAGAACAAGCACCATCGATATGCTGTTTACAAGACACCCACTTTAGGTGTAAACACAAGTTCAGAGTGAAAATAAGAGGATGGAGAATCATCTGTCATGCTAACCGTCAACAAAACAAAGCCAAAGCAGCCATACTTCTATGAGACACTCTAGACTTTAATGTAAAGACTGTGTCAAGTGATGCACAAGGGCATGATGTCATACTCAAGGGGTCTATCCACCAAGAAGACCTAGCAATTGAAAACATTTATGTGGCGTATTTGAGAGCAACCAAATACACAAATCAATTAATCACAAACATAAGGAACCTCATTCTTAGTCATGCCATCAGAGCGGGAGACTTCAACACCCCACTCGCTGCAATAGACAGATCATCTAAACAAAAAATCCACAAGCAAACGGGGGCTTGGAATGACACACTGGACAAGATGGGCTTCACAGAGATCTTCAGAACATTTCATCATAAAGCAGCAGAATATACGTTCTTCTCCAGTGCTCATGGAATATTCTCCTCTATAGATCATATCCTGGGGAAAGTAGTCAACCCTAAGGAAGTTCAAAGAGATCGAGGTCACACCGTGCATATTTTCAGACCACAACACTACGAGACTCGAAATCAACTACAAGAAACATTTTGCAAAGGTAACAAATACTGGGAGACTGAAGAACATCCTACTAAAGAATGAAAGGGCAAACCAAGGGTTTAAAGAGGGTATAAAAAGTATATGCAAGTTAATGAAAACGTATATGGAAGTCAGTGATAACACCACAACCCAAAACCTCTGGGACGCACCAGAGTCGGTAATAAGAGGACCTATCTAGCAAGTCAGGTCTTCCTAAAGGAGAAAGAAAGATCTCAGAGACACAACCTCACCTTACGCCTTAAGAGGCTGTGAAAAGAACACCCTATGAAACGCTAAACATTCAGAAGACAGGAAATAACAATGATTAGAGCGGAAATTAATGCTATGGAAACCAAAAGTCAAACAAAACAAAAACAAAAACAACCTCAAACAAACAAACAAACAAACAAACCAAAATAGGAGAACAGATCAATGAGCCCAGAAGCTGCTTCTTTGAAGGAATTAACAAAATTGATAAGCCAGTCATCAGTTTGATGAAAAAGAAAAAGGAAAGGGCCCAAATAAATAAACTCAAGAATGAAAGAGGAGAGATCACAAGCAACACATCAGAAAGGCAAACAATAATAAGAGAACATTAGGAGCAATTATTTGCCAATGAAATGGGCAATCTGGGAGAAATGGACAAATTCCTAGACACATATACACTACCAAAGCTGAAAGAGGAAGAAGAGGAAAATTGGAACAGACCCATAGCCGGTAAAGAAATCAAATTCCTAATCAAAAACCTGCCGAAGGAAGAAGACTGCAGGGCCAGATGGCTTTCCAGGGGAGTGCCAGCAAACATTTCAGGAAGCGTTAACACTTATTCTCTTGAAGCTGTTCCCAAAATAGAAATGGAAGGAAAACTTCCAAACTCTTTCTATGAAGCCAGCGTTACCTTGATTCCAAAACCAGAAAGAGACCCCACTAAAAAGGAGAAGTATAGACCAATTTCCCTGATGCACATGGATGCCAAACTCCTCAACAAGATGTTAGACACTCGGATCCAACAATACATTAAGATGTTATTCACCATGACCCAGTGGGATTTGTACCTGGGAGGCAGGGCTGGTTCAACATCCACAAAACAATTCACGTGATTCATCACATCAATAAAAGAAAGGACGAGAACCACAGGATCCTCTCAATCGATGCAGACAGAGGGTTGACAAAATACAGCATCCTTTCCTGGTAAAAACCCGCAAGAAAGTAGGGATAGAAGGAGCACACATGGAGATCATAAAGCCACCTATGGACGACCCGACCTTACTGTCATCTCAATGAGCAAAAGCTCTCAGCTCAAGTCACGAACGAGACAGGAATGTCCACCCTCTCCACTGTTATTCAACATAGCATTGGAAGTCTTAGCCTCAGCCTCTTCATCCTTCTGCTCCCCCTCTTCAGCTACTGCTCTTCCAGCCCTGGCTCTACCTTGTCTCCTCCTTCTTCCCTCTGCTCACGTCCTCCTCAATTTCCTCCCCCAGCTGCTCCTGCTCTTCGACTCGTGCTCCTCCTCTTGATCCTCCCGGACTTCCTCCTCCTCCACTTCTTCCCTCGCCTGCATCCGATCATTCACTCTTCCTCCTCGTCGTCCTTCTCCTCCTCCTCCCGTAACTCCTCCCAATCCTCCTCCTCCATCTGATCCTCCACCTCCTCCTCCTCCTCCAACTCTTCCTCCTAGGCATCTTCCTCCTTCTCCAGGTCCTCTCCTGCTACTGCCCTTCCTGCCCTACCTCTGACTTTTGACCTCCTCTTCTTCCCTCTGCTCTCGTCCTCCCCAAATCCCTCCTCCAGCTGCCCCTGCTCCTTTGGCTCGTGATCCTCCTCTTCCTCATGCTGGACATCATCCTCTTCCATTTGTCCTTCTCCTGTACCCAGTCATTCACTCCCCCTCCTCCTCCTCCACTTCTTCTTCTAACCCCTCCCAATCCTTTTCCTCCAGCTCCTCCCGTTCCTCCTCTTCCTCCTCGGTCTCTTCCTCCTTCTGCTCCTACACTTCTGCTCACGCTATTCCAACCCTGGCTCTACCTTTTCTCCTCATCCTCTTCCCTCTAATCTCGTCTTCCTCAACTTCCTCCCCCAGCTGCTCTTCCTCTTTGGCTCGTGCTCCTCCTCATCCTGGACATCCTCCTCCTCCACTTGTTCCCTCTCCTGCACCCAATCATTCACTCCTTCTCCTCCTGCTCTAAGGCCTCCCAATCCTCTTCCTCCAACTCCTCCTTATCCCCCTCCTCCTCCTGCTCCTCGTCCTTCTCCACCTCCTCCTCCTCCTCCTCCTCCAATGCTTCCTCTGGTCATTCTTCTCTTCCCCAGGCACATGTTTGTCCCTTAAGACCACCACAATCTCCTCTAAGAATGGGAGCCAAAGCTCTCGCAATGCCCCCAGGACATCCGCAATGAGCACCGGACCCTGGGGCATGGGCCCTCACAAGCCATCGTGTCCCTGCAAAAGGAGCCTGGCAACATCCCAGGCCTCCAGGGGGACCTGGTAGTTGGAACCTGGGAGCAGCGACAGGGTCCCCGGTGCAGCGATACCCAAGGGACGATCATATCATGCTCTGTCTTTTCAACAACACCTATAGCAGTATCGGATCTAGAGGCCAGGCCCCAACGGGCCTCACATGCGACCCCTGACCAGCCAGCCCTGTGTAGGCAGCACCATCCAGGAGGAAGCTCACCGACACACATGCTATGTCTGGGACCCCAAGGTGTTTCGATCACCCCCTTGGCAGATAAGGTCAGGGCTAGGTTACTCCATGGGACCTGATGCATCCCTACAGTCGTCCCCAATCCTTGTAGGACAGGTCGGACTTCCTGGGCCATGGGGTCTCCATGCTGTCAAGCTGGCAGCAGCCAACACATGACCAGTGGTACTTGGACACTGTCCAGCCTTTCCTCTCATGCTGGACGGTGGCCGCGTCTTTACCGAAAGCCCTGTATGGGGGCAAAGGGCTGTGGGGAAGGCAGATAGGCGGGTAGCCAGGCACAGATGAGACCACCCGCTGTGATCCCGCAGGGTCACTGGGACTTCACTTCCATCTGGCCCACCCGCAAATGCTAGGGATGGGGCTTTGGGGGCAGTGCGGACGCCTTGCAGCTTCAGCGTCAAGGAGCTGGGCACACACACCTGTGGGCACAGCCGGCAACAGACTGGGGCCAGTGTTCCTACCTAGGCCCCCTTGACCCTCCCCCACCTGAGAAGAATACGGGGGGTGGGCTGTAAGGCTTTAGACTCCCCAAAGCGCACACACAGTGGGCCACGTGCTGCCCGCTGCGGTTTGGGGTGGGGCGGGTGGAGCACGGTCGGGATCCCTGACTCCAATGTCCACAGCATCCTCCGTCGACATGCAACCGCTGAGACACTGAGAAAGGAACCCAGTTCCCCATGTTACATGAGGCCAGGAATCGACAGAGCCTGAGTCTAATCAGGGTCGCCCGCACAGGGACTGAGAGGCTCATGCTGGCACCACTGACGTGCAGGGGGAACAGAGTTCTGGGACACACCTTGACATGTCCCGAGCCCAGCTGCAGCGGCAGGGGTGATCTTTGCTGCGGGGAGAAGTGTTTCTGGCAACGAACTGTCCCCTAAGAGAGCAGCTGGCAGGCTGCTCACCTGCTATCCACACACGGATCCCCACACACCACACTGCTATGGCACTCCACGGGGATGCAAGTCACCTGAGGTCTGGGGTCCAAGCTCCTCCATTTGCCTGGGCCTGGTGCACAGGAAGCAGAGAGGAGAGCCCCAAGGAAGAGCTGATTGGTGACAAAACATGGCACGTCTGCCTAGAGCAGAGATTTTTCCTGGACGCCTCCCTCCAGCGAATTACCTACGCCCTCTGCACACAACGTAGCCTGATAGCTTGGGTTCCTTAGCTACACTGTGCACTAGGCCTGGGCACAAATTGTAGCCCCTCCGTATTTGCTACTGTAGGCCACCAGGGCAATTCAACACACACACACACACACACACACACACACACACACGCACGCACACACACACACACACACACACTCACTCATTCACTCTCACATAGATACACACTAACACACACACAAGCACACTCACACACAAGTGGTCCACTGGCCACTGGGCACAGGCTTTCCTCCCCTCGGTGCCCGTCTTGACCTTGCACCAATTTCCTTTTTGCATCCTGACTTGAGTCCCCTGGAAGAGCAACAGTTGCACCCATCCCAGCGATTACCATCAGGACTCAGGAGGGAAGGGACTGCACTCTTGTATTGTGGCACCTGACCGTCCCACATAAGCACCTCATCCACAGAGACCCCTGTGTCCCTCCTTGTCTCGCCAGCGGCCTACACATCCACTCCCGCACACACAGAGACACACGGCTATGCAATCGCACGAACATATGCACGCACACACTGCCGACACCACCACGGATCTCACGCCCAGTTTGCCACAGACGCCTACACATACTCACCGGAACTCACGCTGGGTCTCCGCCCTCGTGCGTACTCTCTCCATGAAATCCCACTCATAAGCCTCGCTGCTGCCCACAACCCACACCTGCCTCTTCCTCTCACACATCCCATCCTAAGCCACTGTTTCAGGACAGGGCTCGCGGTCCAAAGCACCCCGGGTGTGGGAGGCAGCAGCAAGGTATACGGGCATCGACTGTGAGAAGCCTGCCTACTCCTGAGTTCTCCGGGGACACGGGGACTTAGCTCTGATCCTCACTGGAGGCGTTGCTCACTGGATTCTCTCTCACCAAGGAGACGACACCCCTCTGGGAGAAAGGGTCCTGGCTGAATCTCCCCAAGTCCTGGCCACACTGTACCTGGACCCAATGGACAAATTTGGTCCCGCTGTGCAATCCCCTTCCCTGCCTTTCGGCTCTGGCCTATACAACAAGTCTCCACGTAACAGGTCTGTCTCTTCCTCCTCCTCCTTCCAGACTCTGGCTGCCCAGGAAGGCAGGCCTCTGTGCACATGGCAACACCTGCCCCACACCAGTACTGCACCTCTCCTGCACACACAGAATCACCTTGACAGTGGCTAGGACAGTACACTCAGGTCCCGTCCTCTTCGTCCCTCCTCGGGTCACCCATAAACACACACACACACACACACACACACACACACACACACACACACACACACACACAGAAACAGAAGGGTTTTTAGCTTCCTGTATGTGTCCACATAAACATCGTGGCAACTCTCCAAGGCTGCCACATGTGATCACTTCCCCAATTGTCTCCGGGGCTCATAGAAGACAGGAGACGCTTTATATACACAATGGAGTACTACGTGGCAATGAGAAAAAATGAAATATGGCCTTTTGTAGCAACGTGGATGGAACTGGAGAGTGTGATGCTAAGTGAAATAAGCCATACAGAGAAAGACAGATACCATATGATTTCACTCTTATGTGGATCCTGAGAAACTTAAGAGAAACCCATGGGGGAGGGGAACAAAAAAAAAAAAGGGGGGTTAGAGTGGGAGAGAGCCAAAGCATAAGAGACTGTTGAGAACTGAGAACAAACTAAGGGTTGATGGGGGGTGGGAGGGAGGAGAGGGTTGGTGATGGGTACTGAGGAGGGCACCTTTTGGGATGAGCACTGGGTGTTGTATGGAAACCAATTTGACAATAAATTTCATATATAAATAAAAAAAATAAAAAAAATAAAAAGAAGACAGGAGACGCATCCACCCATCTCTTCCAGCGCTGGTCGCGTCCTCCATTGTTTCTGCGTGGGCAAACATAGAAGTTCTGTGCCTTTCACGCCCACACAGATGCAGAGCCCCTGACGCATATGGGCACACGCAGACACTTTCGCGTACACGCACACACACACACACCCCCCACGCAACAGACACCAAGAGTGATACGGGATATTTGCAAATACATCCCAGATGGTGTCACTTGTGCCTCGCCCTTTTGTGATCCCTCTTGCTTTCTCACCCAGGGATTCATTTCCAGCCCCAATGGCCTTGGACTAGTTCTAAGAATGGCGGTCACGTTGCGGGAGAACATGGCGTGGTGGGGCACAGGAAGGAAGTGCAAGATTCTCACCACAGTGGCGCCTGGGGACACGGCAACTCCAGTCCCAAAGACTGGCAGGCAAAACCAGACTGAAGGAGCAGGGGGAAGCCCGGGAGAGGGCGGACATCCACGGGGAGCATTTGTGGTGGAGAAGCATTGCTCCTCCCGAGTTGCTCTGCAAAGCCCCAGCCCACAGCACAACTGCGTTTGGTTTGCAGGCATCGACCCACTGTGTGTTTGCAGCTGAGTCCCTGCAGGTCCCTTGTCATCCTCCCACCCGCTCCCCATGCTACCTGGGTCCCAGTCTCGGGGGACCTTCCATTTCCAAGCCAATGTCTGGCCCACGTTCCCTTGCCCATACAACACACGTGTCAACACACCGCATACTGGCATTCTCACCGACACGTGCGCACGTCAGGTCACTGTCTTCTGGTCCCTTCCACCCTCAGGTAGTACTGCAGGGGATTGGGCCACAGGTCCTCGATGATGATCTGTTAGGGGACACAGGCCGGCGCCACATTGGGCATAGCCCACTCTCCTCTCTGGCCGGGGGCCACCCACATCCCCACTGCTGACGAAGGCCTCAGGGGCCCCACCTCGGCAATCCTGTTTGTCCCTGGGCAGCTGTGCTCACACAGCCAGTTGAACAAGTGAAGGCTGGTGGGGTCATGCCTGCGACTGGGAGCTCCATGTTCATAATCGCAGAACCACTGGACTGGAGTGGCATGTGATGCCCTGTAGCCTGCAGGAAGAGAGGTTTTGAGGAACAACCTGATGGCCTCCACCGCACCCACCTCCACCTCCCCCTCTCCCTCCCCCTCCCTCATGCCCCTGATGCATGCTCCTCAGCCCCCTGCCCCGCACCATCATGGGACTCACACCCTACTAGCAAAGCTAAGCTGATACTCCTTAATGATCACTGGGTTCCGGAAGCACGGGTCTCCACAAAAAAAACATCACTCTGAAGTGGTACTTGGGATGGCCCACTTCCTCCACCTGCCGTGAGCAATGGGACAGGAGGGGGCAAGTGTCCTCCCTCGGGGTCCTGACCTCCTTGCCTGGCTGTGAGGGTGAGCACCTTTGCCTCACCCTCTCCTGCCCAAATCCCCCACCCGATGGGATGGCCCCCAGCCACAGCCTCCCCGGTCTGACCTCCAAGTCGACCAGGTAGCTGAGCACGTCTTTGTCCTGGGCACCGATCATGGCTGACAACTGGGGGTGATGCAGAATCTGTGCTGTGTCAAGGAGCTGTGCCTTCAGATGCTGTGGAAACAGACACATCCCACCCCCTCAACCCTCCCAGGCTAAGAGCAAGGGACTAGATCATGGCATGTGCAGAAAGACCAGGAAACACTAGCCCCCACACTCCTCAGCCTCTGCAAATGCATCAGACCCCATCGACACTGGGCTGTCCGTTGGCTTCCTGTACCTCCCACGCTGTCTGCACACAGCAGGGAGAGACTCCACTGCCTGGACTCCTCACAGTTCCTTCATATACCTGACCTGTGTGCGTTGCCAGCAGCCCATCATAGCTTGTGATGGCGGCATGTGCTCTGACCCCTCCTCACGGCTGGGTGTCTTGGCATATTCCCGTGAAGACCAGTGTTGTCACCGGCCTTCTGAGTCCAGAAGGAATAACACGGCTTACAAGAAACCGACTGCACACTTACGATGCAAACATAGGGTGTGGGAGGGAGAAAGAAATCGAGAAGCACGGACAAGGAGGGGAGAGGAGGGGAAAGAAAGTAGACACAGTGACACAGCCAGTCAGGAGAGAAAGACATGGGTGGGACCCAGCCAGAGCCTGAGGACAGAGAGGGAAGCAGGGGAGGAGATAACAGGAGAGAATCCCGTGTGTGTGTGTGTGTGTGTGTGTGTGTGTGTGTGTGTGTGTGTGTGTGTGTGTGTGTGTGTGTGTGTGTTTGTGTGTGTGATGGTCTGTGGAGGCAGATTGTAGCTCGCTCGGAGTCAGTCTGAGTCGTCCCACTGTCTGGAACAGGCGGGTGGCATGGTTCCACTAAAGGCCATGAGTGTGTGTCTGAAATGCTCTCTTTTGACGGAACTGCTAGAAAACGTGCACAGCCTGTGAATGTGAAGGTGGGTGTGCGGCCTCTGTAACTCTCCCATTTGGCATCGAAACGTTTCCTTGCCTTATCTGCTCTGAGTGAAGGCTGCTTTGTGCTACCCTAGCTCTGGTAGCATGGGGACACATGCCTCACGTCCACAAATAATGTTTGAGAGCAGCCTGCAGGCCAACGCTGGCGGAGACCTAGAGGAAGCAGGTCCAAGTCCCCAAGTCCCCCCATCCCCAACAACCGCCCCTGTCCAAGGCCTTACATTGGATCCCAGACCACACAACCCAGGGCCAGGGACCACTGCCCAGCTCTCCTCCCTGGGGTCCCTCGCCCTGAAGCACCCTGCTCTCAGGGCCCAGGCCTCCTGCACTACGGCCCACGCCATTACCCAACAGCACCAAGAAGGATACCGCCTGGGCCCCGAAGCCAGGGATGTGCTTGATGATGGCCCTTCTGTGATCCAGGTAAGAAATGCGCCTCCGAAGAATCCTGCGCTTCAGCCGCCATAAGGCCCTGGAATCTTGGGCATTCCCAGCGCTGATCTCCAGCTGAAAACGCTCCAGAACTGCCAGCGGGTCCTGGGCTGAGGCAGGACGCAGCACTGGCTCTTGCTGCTGCAGCTCCTGTGAGAGCTGGGGCCCCTCCTCCGCCTCTGCATCTGCCTCAGTCTTCTCCTCTTGCTCCGGAATCTCCTTCAGCTGCTGTCTCTCCTCCTCCACCTCCTCCTGCTCAGGCATGTCCTCTGCTTTAGCCTAGGCTTCCTCAGAATTCTCCTCTCCAGCCACCTCTTCCTCGGTCGCCTCCCCGTCCTCTTCCTCCACCCCGATCACCACCTCAGCCGCCACCATTCCGTCACCCAATATCACCACCAATTCCTCCACTGGGCTTGCCACCTGTATCTCACACCCGGCCTGGGCTTCCTGCACAGGATGGGCGCTTGCCGCCCCTGAACCTGGGGACTGTGGCCAGCCCACGCCCTCCAGCGCCCCTGCATTCCCGCGGGCCAGGGACTCTTGACCTTTCTCATCCAGGACGATCAGGGCCCAGGGTCGCCGGGAATCACCGCTTTTTCTGGACCGCGACGCGCTGGCCATGACGCTCGGCCCCGGCCCCAGTGTAGCTAGGGCAGCCTCAGGACAAGGACAGGGAAATGGCAGCAGGTGGACGGAGCCTTGGCCGCAAGGCCTTGAGGTCCCTGCTGCCTCCCGCCGCAGCCCGCACAAGTGGGGCCCAGGCACACAGGCTCTGGGATTTGACGACTCTGCATTGGCTGTGGCTGCTGTGGAGGAGGGGCTGAGACAGAGGCAGTGAAGAGTGTGCGCCTGAGGTCTGGGGGCGAAGTGTTTCCAGGGCAGGTCATGCCCGCTGGCCAAGTTGGCGGAGCAATCAGTTGCAAGACAGCAAGACGGGGTGTTGGCCGCCAGTTAGCACGTGCCAGCGGCCGGTCCGGGCTCTGGAGCAAGGGACCAACCGCCAGTGTTGACCCCGTTTTGCCGCATGTCCTCTTCAGCACTGTGACCTTCCAGGCCTGACTCGCGAGGTCCCCGGTGTCACACAGTCTGTGTTCGCTTGTACACCCTTTCCCCAGAGGCCTCACTCCGGGCAGCAGAGCATTCAGCACAGGAACGTCCACAGGGTGAGCCACTGCCTGCTCCGTCCCCTTGCTCCTTTTCATGAAGCTGGGGCAAGGCCTGGAGAAGTCCTTAGGTGTCGCACCTACCGGGGCCACATGGCCGTCCGCAAGGTTTCTCCTCCTTGGCCATCATGCTGAGGGCGGCGGTAAGGTGGGTGCCCACCCAGAACCAGTGACACCCCCCTTAGACCCACCCCACCGCCGTGTCCTTGCATGAAAGCAGCTCAGTAGAACTCACTGCACTGCAATTCAGAGCAAACAAAAACCCGCACAGCCCCATCTGCCACTGGTGCCCTACTGATCTCCGTACAGAGCACCAGGGAGATGGGGTAGTAGGATTTAGCAGTTTCCTCCGGTCCGGAAATCTAACCTTGCACTCAAAGGAGGACGACTCCAAGCAGGGCGCTTAGGGGCCCTTCACCGAGAATTACAAACTTGTCTGTGTCTGTCTCTGAGAAAGCCCCGTGCCTGCTGTCACTAGTACACACGAAAGCAGACGAGTTCCCTCCACATTTGGCAGGCGCCAACGAGAATTCAGAAGAAGCGTGCACCCAGACACAGAATGTCCACTGAGAGAGACAGCGAGAAAGAGACACACAGGGAGACAGAGATATAGAGGGAGAGAGAGAGACACATGCAAGCAGAGGGAGGAAGGACGAGTGGAGGGGAAGACCGGCCTGGAGAGGGAGAGTCACAGGGAGATTGGCGGGAGAGACAGGGAGGAGGAGAAAGACAAGAAGAGACAGAGGGGCACCTATTACAAGGAGACAGGTGGAGACAGGGGGAGGCATAAGTGAGGGAGAGGAGGGATACAAAGACAAAGAGACCAGGAAGGGTAGTGGGAGGGAGGGGCAGGAAGAAGACAAGGGAGGGGGAGGCAAGGGGAGAGTAAGAGGACGGACTGCAGGGGCAGCTGAGGCAGAGACAGGTGGGCTGATTCTGACGACAGGGCAACTGCAGTGTGCAGTTTCACCTGGTGAAGTTCACCTGTGCAATTTCCACAGAGACGAATGCTGTACAGTGGTCAGCCCTCAGCACAAAAGGCACCGTTCCCACCTGGACCTTAAGGGCAGTCTGGAACGATCCCTGAACTAGAAGGAAGCTGCAGTGAGGTCACTCTGGGTGAGGAAAGGGCACCGCAGGGAAGAAAGCAAGGACCCGATCCCCACAGGGCTTCTGGAAGCCCTGTATTTACCAGCAGCAGACAGGAAACGGGACTGCCGGAAAGAGACCGCAGAGACCTAGGGACAGCACGTGTGGGAAGGAATCACGTCCTCAAGCTCGGCAAATTCAAGCAAAAGCAGAGGCTGCACATCCATGGAAGTCAATGCTTTCCGAGTGGAACCAATGAGGTTCTCACAGATGCCCAGGAAATGTGCTCCACTCTGAGGCCCCTCGCCTCTCGGAAGCTTCTCATTCAAAGCCACTCATCACAGAGAAAGGGTGCACCGTGAGCAAAAGAGCCAAGGTCTCCTTCGCATCCCCGGACGCAGACAGGTGATCCGCCCAGTAATCTCAAGCCAACGTATGGTGATAAAGGTTACATTCCACCACTGTGCTGGAGGAAACTCGCACCCGAGGGGAGGACAATGAGTGAGAACCTCATCCCAGGCTGTAAGGTAAGGACAGACCGTCAAGCTGTATTGACAGGTCACGAGATCGTGACTCAAATGTCTGTACAGACACAGAGCGTCTGCACAAGCACGAGGTCTGGATAGTTGTAAGCAGGGAGCTGGATTTCTAAGTCTGGGCTGCCCATATGATATGAAAGGCTAACACGTGCAAGCAGAGCTATGCCCATGTGATGCGGATCAGCTTCCTGAGGCGGTATTTGTACCTTGTGGAGGACCTGAGAGACCCATGCAGGCCGGCTCCTTGTGCACCTCTGCCACCGGGCACATATGTGGGAAACGTAGGGCCAAAGGGTTCCCGTTAGGCTTAGTTTGGCTCACCCTTCAGCGGGTGCATTGATCATCAGTGCAGAGAGCACTGGGCTCCCTGAAAGAGGCCAACCCCTGACAGAAACACAGTGGTGGTGACCCCTGCTGGATGGACTCCTGAGGAGATTAAAAGGAGTTAAAGGCATGCAGTCCACTAGAGAGTAGAGAGGTGTTAAGCAGGGGAGGGTGCGATGAGGAGGTGTCGGGCCTAGGGTGTGAAGAGGCATTCATGCCATGTGCATGAGTTCTGGGGATCTAACTTGCCAGGGCAGCCGTAAGGAACGCTTCACCGCATCGTCATGTTTCTCAGAGCTAAGTGCTCTCACCACAAACATAGAAGGTTTGCTGAGAAATGTCTCGGTGAAGGTGGCTTGATGGAGCGCTTGCACGTGAAGGATACGGGCACCTCCGTGACTGCCCGTTGTGTTCCTCAGTCATGCACTAGTCCTGGTGGACTAAGCTGAGCTCAGTACCCTGCAGTCAAAGATGTCTGCATGGTTCCCGCAAACATGAATCAGACTCCCAGGGAGGAAGTAATGGACAAATGAGGGACCAGAACACACAGGCGGCACATGGAAACGAGACACACGCTGGCAGGGGGAAGTCTCTCCCAGCCAGGAACATGCCACTTGGCAAAAGAGTAAGTGGGAAAACGTTGCTAGACCGCTTTTCACACTTTAAGCCTGTATCTGCAACTTGCAAGCCAGTGACGTTTGAGCCCCTAGGGTCCTAAGGGTTTGAAAACAGAAGGACGGAAAATAGAGGTGTGACTTCATGCTCACAGCAAGGCAGCTGCATTTGGGGACATTAACTGGCTGGCAGTGAGTGCATGGCCAATCCTCTGACGAAGGTCCTATGGGTACGGAAGGATTTCTGGCTCCGGGAACATATAAGAGAACACGCAGAAGCCCCTCCACCTGACAGCAGGACAGCAATTGGATCTGTCAGTGGAAGAAAGGGGTTGAATTCAGAGGGAAACACACTCAAGCGCAGAAGCATACACCAAAGACAAGACAGGCAAGCAGAACCGCAGCTGACACAACACGCAGGTGTGCAGAGACAAAGGAGGTTACACGGGTACAGCTGTGCCCACTTAGGCCAGGCAAGGAGGCATCACCAGAGAGGCGTTGGCCCAGGCAAAGCCAGGAAAGGACACAGACATGCCAGGGCTCACTCAGGGAGACAGAGGAGCAGAGGCAATGCAAGACATTTCCTGTACACAGAGAACAACAGGACGATCCCGACAGGCTAATGAGGGACACATGTGGTTCAGAGACATGGAAGTCAGAAGGCTCCTGAGTTGCCGAGGGTGTCCCCTGTCGAGGGACAGCACTCTGGAGCTCACACATGCTGGTGTTGTGGTTGAGGAGGCTGCTAGGCAGCACATACAGTTGTGCAGTGGGTTTAGCAGCTCCTGGACCCTGGGTCTCCCCAGGGAGTGCAGCGGCTATGGGAGGACACCCGGGGCTGCAGGGTGTGCAGCATGAGGGCTGTAATCCCTTGGACACAGAACACTCAGGCCTCTGACCACGGTCCCTGGACACAAGTATCCACACTTGAGGGTTTTGCTCTGGGGGCCGTGAGGGCATTCCACACCCACGCCTTGCCCTTACTTTCTCTTTGGGACAAGCCGGGCGGAAAAGTCACCCTGGCCCCTCAGCAGGTATTGGCGCGATATATGAACACGTGGGGGACCCCGTGTTCCCCTGTCCCGTAAAGTGTTCCTGCTCGGCAAGACCTATCAAGTAACGGCCTGCTTGTGCAGAAAGATGTCCCAAAGGGCCCAGACTCATGACCACTGAGGCCGTATTCCCACTGCAGAGTCATGGGCCATACTTTCTTTGGATGTTCACACCCAAAGACACGGGCCAGCACAGGGAGCTTTCCCAGGGTACCCCGACGTTTAAACATCAAGCTGCTGAGAAGTCGTGCTTCTCCAGCCAGTGTGCAGACAGCAGCGAGAGAAAGACCTGCCTTCCCTTCTAGAGAGTTCGACAGCCTCCGCCCTGGAAGAGGTAAGGCTTGGGCGTACAGATTCCCAACTCCACAGCGTGAGGAACCCCGCTGACCATGTTGTCTGCATACTGGTATGGGCGAGAAGCCTCCATGCATTGGGACTGCCAACGCCTTCTCTGGAATAGAGCCACTGCAGAGAAAGCTCTTGTACTGCAGAGCTGTGCCGTGGGGATCCTGGGGGGCTTGGGCAGCTTGGGAGACAGGAAGATTAGTGTGGGGATGTCAGTCTCAGGCACGCTGTGCTGGGGGCCGTGTAACTTGGTGATAGAGAAGAGCCTGCGATGGACAGGGCTGAACTCTGTCTATTGCACTGCTAGCACGGTGGAGCTTTTCCCCTATCCCTAGCACAGACATCTCTGGCAAGCAGCCATCTGCTGCGTAAGGAGTACCCCAGCACTCACCTCTTCCCAGGTGAGGCTCATCCCAGTCCTTTCTAACATCCAGGCCTGCCCGGGACCTCTGCACAGAATGCAAAGGCTGCACAAGTCCATCGTTCCCTTGTGGCCGAGGCAGCCTTTGTCCAGGCACTCGGGCCAAGGAACGCAGGCTGCCTGGGACGAGGCGACCTCTCTGAGTGCCTGCTGGTGTTTGCCCTTGGGAGTCTTCTCACAAGTCTCAAATGGCGTGTTGGACACACAGCATAAGCCTGTGGACCCAGAGGAAGAACAGCACCCGACTCATCACGGCTGATGATGAGAGGGCAGCGGGCACACGGGAGAGGATGGCGTATCCGTGGCCTTTAAGAGCCCCACCTCCCCGTGACCCTCCACTCTGTTGGCTTGCAATCTGGGCCACCCATTCGTAACCTGAGGTCATTTCAGAAACAGCGAAGTTCACACAAGGACATCAGTACTAGGACTCTTTCAGGAGTCTTGTGGGTGTGAGTGTGTGATCAAATTGGTTGATCAAAAAATTGGGTACTTTTTTTGTTCACAATTTTATTTTCAACATTCATTCTCAAATTTGTTATGCTTTAATATATGATTTTTAAAAAGCTCCTTCAAAATATGATTTGATTTTCAATCTTGCAACACCTCTTAAATTTTTATTTATTGAAAAATGGGTTGACAAGTTCAAAGTCAATATTGAAACGCTTCTCAAATTCATTCCATCTGACAATATTGCCCAAATTGCTGATATTTTATTTGATTTTATAGTGTCTAAACTTATCTTTTTAAAAGTTATTTATTTTGAAAGAGAGAGAGAGTGGGAGAGTATAGAGGAGGGGCACAGAGATGGTGAGATAGACTCTCAATCGTGAATTAGTAATCCAAAAGCTCTGAAGAAACAAAAGTTCAGGACCAGATTAATTCTACTGTAACTTAAAGAAGATTTACTCCCTGTTCTTCTCAAAGGAATTGCAACTTCATTCTATGAGACCAGCATTTACTTGATATCAAAATCAGAAAACTAGTCCACTAAGAAAAAGAAGGACAAGCCCATATGTTTAGTGAACATTGATGCAAATATTCTCAAGAAAATACTTGCACACTGACTCTAATAATACATTATAAAAAGAGGTATTCACCACAATTGAGACAGATTTATTCCTAGTTTGCAAGTATAGTCCAATATTCACAAATCAATTAACACGTTACAGTACACCAATGAGATAAAGGAGAAGAGCCACATTATCATTTCAACAGATGCAGGAAAAGCATTTGAAGAAGTACAACATCCATTCATGATAAACAACCTCGGCAAATTAGGATTAGAGGAAAATACCTCAACATAATAAAGGCCATCTATGAAAAACTCATAGCTAAAATCTTTTTGAATGGGGAAATCCTGAAAGCTTTTCCCATAAACTTAGGAACAAGACAAGGATGTCCACTCCCACCACTTTTTTATTCAGCACAGAACTAGAACTCCTAGCCACGGCAATTAGACACTAAAGAGAAGTAAAAGGCAATGGAATCAATAAAGAAGAAGAAAAATGTTCTCGATTTATAGAGGACATGATACTCTACTGTAGAAAACCTGAAAGATTCCACGGACAAAAGTGTGAGAACTGAAGAACGAATTCAGTAAAGTCATAGGATAGAATCAACATACAGAAATCTGTTGCATTTGTATACACTAATAATGAAGCCTCAGAAAGACAGATTAAGAAAACAATCCCATTTATAATTGGATCAAAAAAATAAGATCTAGGGGTAAACTCATACAAAGAGGTGAATAAACTATACTCTGAAATCTATTAAATAAGGTTGAAAGAAACTGAGGTCAACAGCAAGAAATGGATAATTCCATGCTCATGGATTGAAAGGGCAAATAATGTTAAAATGTCTATGTTACCAAAGCGATCTACATATGTAATGTAACCCCGATGAAAACACCAATGGCATTTCTCACAGAACTAGAACAAACAGTCCTAAGCGTTATATGGGACCACCAAAGAACCTGAAGAGCAATGCAATCTTAAGCAAAAAACCAAACAAACAAACAAGCAAACAAACAGACAGAGAAACAAAGAAACAGTGGAGGCATCACAAACTCCAGATATCAAGTTATACTGCAAAGCTGTAGTTATCAAAACTGCATGGTACTGGCACAAATTGGAACGTAGACCAATGGAACAGAACAGAATACCTAGAAATAAACCCACAAGTTTCTGGTCTATTCATCTTTGACAGAGCAAGAAAGCATATAAAATGGGAAAGAGGTATTCTCTTCAGCAAATGGTGTTGGAAAACTGAACAGAAATGTGGAAAAGAACGAAACTGGACCACTTTCTTACAAAACACATGAAAATAAATCCAAAATGGATTAGAGATATAAATGCCGAACCTGAAACCATAAAAATCCTAGAAGAGAACACAGGCAGTAATTTTGGACGTTAGCCAAAGAAACGTTTTCTAGGTATATCTCCTGAGACAAGGGAAACAAAAGCAAAAATAAACTATTGGGATTGCATCCAAATAAAAAGCTTCTGCACAGCTAAGGAAAAACTCCACAAAAATGAAGGGCAACCTACAGAATGGGAGAAGCTATTTGCAAATGACATATCCAGGAATGGATTAGTATCCACTATATAAAAAACTTACAAAACTCAATACTGAAAAACGAAATTATCCGATTAAAAAATGGGCAGAAGACCTTAACAGACACTCCTCCATGAAGACATCCAGATGGCCAACAGACATGTGAAAAGATGTTTATCATCACTTACCATCAGGAAATTGCAAGTCAAAAGGACAATGAGATACCACCTCACACTCTTTGGAATAGCTAAAATCAGCAACACAATGAACAACAGGTGTTGATGAGGATATGGAAAAAGAACTTTTGCACTGTTGATGGGAATGCAAACTGGTGCAGTCACTGTGGAAAACATAGTGGGTTCCTCAGAACGTGAAAACTACAACTGCAGCAATCACAGTACTGTGTATTTACCCAAAGAATCCAGAAACGATAATTCAAAGAGAGACAAGAACCCGATAATTTTGGCAGCATTATGGAACAGCCACGTGTCCATCTAGTGAGGAATGGATACAGATTTGGTATGTATATATGATGTGGTATTATAATGTGGTATTATACACACATAATTATATGATGTGGTATATTCTGTATAATACCCACACACAGGGGAATAGTACTCAGCCACGTAAAATAATGAAATCTTGCCATCTGCAACAACATGAATGGAGCTAGAGAATATAATGGTAGGCAAAATAAGTCGGTCAGAGACAGACAGATACCATATGACTTCATTCATATGTGAAATTTAAGAAACTAAACAAATGATCAAATGTTGGGGAAACAGAGTAATAGACAAATCAAGAAACATACACTTAATTATAGATAACAACATGCTGGTTACCAGTGGGGGGGGTTGCAGATGTAGTGAGTGAAATATGTGATGGGGAATAAGGAGTGCACTTGTTGCCATGAGTACTGGGTATTGTAAGGAATTGCTGAATCAGTATATCGTACATCTGAAATTAATATAACACTATAGGTGAAAAAAAAAATAGGGGCATCCTGGTGGCTCAGTTGGTTGGCCATCCAACTTTGGCTCAGGTCATGATCTCGCAGTTCGTGGGTTTAAGCCCTACATTGGGCTCACTGCTGTAGGCATCACGCCCACTTCAGATATGCTATTCCTCTCTCTCTGACCCTGCTTGCATTCTCTCAGTAAGAAATAAGATATTGTTTCAAAACCATAAAATATTTAAAAATAAATTCAATTTATAAGAAAAAGAAAAAAAAAACACTTTAGAGCACCTCATTAAATTACTGGATTTTCTGATATTTTAGGTATCAGGAAATTCATTTGTTTGCATATGTGTTATTATATCTTTTCAGGTATTCTCTCTCACGTCCTGTTTTAATAATAATACTAAGAGCAGTAATAATAGGAGTCTATATAAAGGGTGTTTGCTATGTTTCAGATATTGTTCTAAACTCTTTATGTGATCATTATATTCATCACTTGGTCTTACATATATGAGAACGAAAGCACAAAAGCATTAAAAAAAATCTGTGCCGATGATCATACACCTAGTAGTGGTGAGACAGGATGTAAACTTGGGTGAGTTGGCACTAGAGGACACTATTTCATGCCACCTCTCAGTTCCATCACATGCCACCTGTGTTGACCTTGCGAGCAGACAAGTTCCTTAACCTCGGAACTTCTTCAATTTGCTGATGTGTAAAAGGAGGTTAATAGTAACCCCTCCCTCATAGGGCCCTAAGGAGAATGACATGAAGTACTTGTGAAGTGTTCAGAACCTCACCTGGTATGAGTAAGAACTAAGTAAGTGTTGGCAAGAAACATCTCAGCCAGGCTAGCTGGTCCCCAAGTCTTACTCATTTGCTCCAGTGTTAGAGTTATGGGGTTATGCTAGTTTTTCAAAGAAATGACTTGCATCGCTTTCATTCTCTTGCTGCTTTTTCTTAAACCAGTTGTAGTCCTTTACATTGTGTCCAAAACATTCATTGTCTGTTTTATTGGCATATGTACATAGGAGTTTTTAATAACCAAAAGCTCTATAATGTTACCATGTTTTACTTTAATAATTTGGTTTCCTTGAATTTTCTGTTTACAAGAAAAAAAGTTTAATTTTACTGACTTGGTAACTTGGTTAACTTTTTAATTTCTTGGTTAAATACAAAATATTTTGTATTTAAGGAAAACACCTAACACTTTCAAGTTGCCCTTGTACAGCTTTGATCATATCTGACAATTACTTTTTGGTGCTATTCCTATTCAACCTGCTTTTTGGGTGTTATCCCAATCACACTGTTCGGTGAGCTCCTTTCTGGGTCACATTTGTTCCCTCTCCAATTGCTCTCTCTCTGGCTACTCTCACCTCAGGGGCTTCTCTTCTAAGACTGAAATTCTCTTGACTCTGTTTATCTCCTTGCAACAAGTGTCAATTATACATAACTGCGATGAAGGAAGGGAGATCAGATTTTTCATGAGTCTTCCTGATGAAATTACATGATCCAGGCTCACAAGGCAACAATTTAGCATTCTCCCATACAAACAAGAAATAATTAGAAATATAGTCAGAGAATTGGCGCCATTTACCATAACAGAATTAACAGGAGAAAGAGGTGGAAGGAGGGAAGGCAGGAAGGAAGGCAGGAAGGAAGGCAGGAAGGAAGGAAGGAAGGAAGGAAGGAAGGAAGGAAGGAAGGAAGGAAGGAAGGAAGGAAGGAAGGAAGGAAGGAAGGAAGGAAGGAAGGAAGGAAGGAAGGAAGGAAGGAGGGAACTTAACAAGAAACTGAAAGAAGTATATAAATAAGCCTTTCAGAAAACTTTAAACTCATCTAAGAGATTTAAAAAAAAAAAAGCTTAAATATATACATTCCCTGTGTAGGAATAGGAAAAGTTATTATTGTAAGAATGCCAACTATCTCTAAATTTCTATGGAAATTTGTTGCAAGCCCAATAAAATATGGATTTTTAAAATCAGATCAGCTGGTTCTAAGATTTTTGTATACATATCAAAATTCAAGCTGATCCAGAAATTTTTTTCTGAAAGGTAGCATATGAATTAGGCGAGTTCTACCAGATAATAAATTATGTTATAAAGCAAATGTGGTCCAGCTGAATGAATGAATCATCATTGAGAATTCAGAAGTAGGTTCAAAGCATATGCAAATTTAGTATATAACTAACTGAACCTTTCAAAGCAAATGCATTGTTCGAATAATAGTAACAGTGATACTATTCATGAAGTTTCAATACTTTTCTTATAAATGTCTTAATTTGCATTATGTCATATTGTTATATGCTATAATATTGTTACCAATGTTATATGTTTTCTTTAAAAATGCATCTATAAAATATAGGAGAAAACAAGAAAGTTATTTTTCTATTCTTTATTGGGAAAAGCCTTATTAATATTTACTGAGCGTTTGTTGCTAAGAAATTTTAAGCACTTAGGTATTTATTTCTTTAATTATTGAATTCCTACCTTGTGATAATGCCCGTTTCACAAAAGAGAAAGCAAAGAACAAAAAAGGTAAGGGGACTTTATTTGTTTCCCTATAGCTCAAGATGGAAGTACATAGTCAGATAGTTTTACTCTAAGCGTGTGTTCTCAAACATGATGATAACAACTGACAAACACCAGAGAGAGCAGAAACAATGGTGGAGCCCAGTGGAAGGCTGTGGGCTCAATCCCTCCTTGGCCTTAAAAGGTAGGCAGTATCTGTCTGCACTTGTCCACAGGTGGGTCATTGTTAGCATAGGCATAAAAATGTCTTGGCATCATTACTTAACCTGTGAACAAGTGGCAGTATGGCCCTGGTTGCAGAGAAAGAAATTTTGCCTACCACCAGGAAGCGATGTGTGAGAGGCAGTCTTATAAACTGGGAAATTAGTTATGCTGTACCTGACAGCACCTTAACCTGGAAATACAAAATTTCATTATAAACAACGTATGCGTTTCCCCCTAAGAGTAAAACAAACAAACAAACAAACAAATAAACAAACCAAAAAACAACACAAAAGCCCAGGAGGCAAGCTTACCCCATACCTGCAAGGAGGATGGCTTCCCACATGCTTTGTTTACGAAGTATGTTTTAAGTGGATCAAAGGAAACTATAACTTTCTTAGGTCAGATTTATGTGTCAAAGCATTCATTTTTGCCAACGCTCCAACACAGTCATCTGCAGAATCACTTTAAATCTTATCTCACTGCCTCCCCCAGTTTTATTACAAATGGAGAAGATATGTTTTTATGTAAGTCAATCTATGAAGTCCTAGGAGAAAACATGGGGGAATTATTCTTATAATCCAGAATGACAATGATCTTTCTAAAATAGGGGTGGACATTAAGCTCAGATGTAACGATAGTAGAGAAGGATCATTTTTATTATATTGTACATATATTTTTTTAATTTTGTAAAGAAAAAACAAAGCCAAAAAAAAAAAGGAAAAGAAAAAATAAAGTGAGGTGCCTGGGTGGCTTGGTAGGTTAAGCCTCCAAATTCGACTCAGGTCACGATCTCATGGTTTGTGGGTTTGAGCCCTGCATGTAGCTCTTTCCTGAATGCTCAGAGTCGGGAGTCTGTTTCAGATTCTGTGTCTCCCTCTCTCTCTTCTCCTTCCCTGCTCTCACTCTCACTCTCTCTCTCTCACAAAATAAATACACATTAAGTGAAAAAAAATAAAAAAATTAAAAAAAGGCAAATGAAAATTAGTGGATATATTTGCACCACCAATAGAAACACAGAAGACAAATTCCCATAATGCTTGTATTGCTTTTTTTTAAGCCACACTGTAAAACAAAACAAAAATCCAATAGAAGGAATAGAGGAAAGAAAAAGGAAGTTAACCAGAAAACAAGCATAAATAACTTTTAAAAACTATAAGAGGTACAACCACAATTTTAGAAAGGAATTGCAAATAAAAATGAAATACTACTATCTTTTGGACAAAAACATTGGTAATGCACACTATGGAAAACGGAAGAGGAAAGAGGCATTTCAGAAATGTAATTGGCGAACTGGTACCTCTTTTTTGGAGGACAGTTTAACATGATAATGGTAAAAATAACAGTAAGAACATTTATTGAGTATTTAGCATGTTGGACAGACACTGATTTATTTCACATATTTTAATTTAATTATTCCTCATAACAACCAAATGAAGTGCTTTATATTACTACCCCTCTGAGAAATCAGAGGCACAAGAAGATTAAGACATGTGCTGTGAATGGAGTAGCTGAATTCAAACTCAGTACTAAAAATTCACTTTAAAATACCAAACTTGACAATATCCATAAAAACTCAAAATATTTATACCTGTTATCTGTACACCTTCATGAGGGTTAGGTTTTTCCCTACGACACAGACAAAGGAAGAACTATGGTTTTAACAGGGTAAAAGTGGATTTCTCTCCCAAATCAATGAACTTTGGAGGTATACAGCTCAAGTCTGATTGGGCAGCTGTATTCTATGAAGTGCATAGAACTCTAGTTCCTACCAGCTCTTGCTGGAAGAATCTCAGTTCACTTTCCATCCAAATAGTTTGGCCTAGAGTTCAGGATCCAAGACAGCATGTGAATGATATCAAAGAAAAAATAAAGGACACAAGGCACACAGCTGTCTGAACTTTCTCAGAAGGTGTCACATGACACTTCCTCTCATATTGCTTTGGCTGCAAGGGAAGCTGGGGTATGTAGTCCTAATTCTGAGTGCCTGTAGGCACAGCTCAGCGCTGGTAATAACCTGCAAGGGAAGGAGGTGGAGGAATGGATGTGGAAGAGGTTCTTTCTGTTCTACTGATACCACAATTCCAGTTCTAGGAAATTTCCCAAGATTTTTACATTACAAATCTTCCTTGATTTAGGATGGACTCACCTCTAGGTAAAACCAGTGTGAGTGGAAATTATTCTAAGCCAAAAATGCTTGTAACACACGTAATGTGCTGAATATCATAGTTTAGTCTAGCCTCTATAATGTCTGTTCAGAATAGTTGCATGAGCTGAAATTATGAGACATCATCTAACACACAGCCTATGTTATATTAAAGTTTAACTGTCTCATGTATTTCAGTGAATACTGTGTTGAAAGCATAAACACAACGCTTGTGTGAGTACAGAATGGCTGTAAGCATATAGATTGTTCACCACCATGATCATGTGGTGGACTGGGAGCTGTGGCTGGATGCTCTGCCAGGCATCACAGGAGAGGGTCGTATCGCCTCTCATTAGCACTGGGAGAGGTCAAAATCTTCAATTTGAAGTACAATTTATCTTTGAAAACGTTTAATGTTTATTCAAGTTTTGGAGAGAAAGAGAGACAGAAAGAGTGCGAGCAGGGCAGGGGCAGAGAGAGAGAGACACACACACAGAATCTCAAGTCAGCCCCAGGATGCAAGTTGTCAGCATAGCCTGAGGCAGGCTTGGACTCACGAGCCGTGAAATCTTGACATGAACTAAAGTCAGATGCTTACACCACTGAGCAAGCCAGGTGCTTTTCAAAGGACAATTTGTAAACAATGCTATCATTTTCACACTATTGTAAGGTCTAACCATATTAAGCCAGGGACTGCTAATCCTCAATTCATGCTTGCAGATATATTTTTGATCATCCAATGCCTGCCAGTAAACTCACGTCCATGGACTGCATCGTTTAGGCTTTCTTGTCCTCTGGCTTCCGTCCATAGTTGGCAGGTATACTAATAGGTAGGCAGAGAGCAAAAGAAAAGCAGTCATTATATGTACTCTGAACTCTGGAATTTTGGCAGTGGCTTATTCCTCAGTCTATGGCCACATCTCCTGTTAGGTGGCTTCTCTCCCAGCCGTGGGCTCATTGGCTTCTAGTAACACTTGCCCTTTCCTTGTCCCTTGGTGCCTGGGAGAGGTGAAGTCTTCTCTTGCTAGTCCCCAAGGACTGAACCACTAGTTTGGAGCCGGTTTATCTCACCAGCACCTGTGTTCATAGTTTCTCCATTAAACTCTTTCCAGTTAAGATTTTCGAGCCACCACCCACAGTCTGCTGGACTCTGGCAGGCAAATATGTGTACAAGGACTTTCATGGCAGCATTGTTTTCTATACTCGTAGACTACAAACAAATTAAATACACATAAACAGGGGACAGATTACATACCTCTAATGAAGCCAGGGTAGGATATATACCATGAAGTCTATTTAAAAAATAATGTCCCATTGGACCAGACACTTTAATTTTTAAGAGGGCAAATCTCATGTCATACCTTTTCACAATCACAAAAATCATGTATCTATAAAATGGAGAGCTGTACATAATATCTTGGTACCAGCTATATATATATATTTTTTTTCTCATGTGAGATATGCATATTATATACTTTGAGATTCTGGAAAAAAAACCCTACAAACTGTTAAAAGTGGTCTTCTTCTGGGGAAGAATAATGGAGGCCTACCGAAGACATAGATTTACTTTCATTGAATAACTTTTTTTGCTACTATATGAATTTTTACCATGTGTATATTACCTTTAAAAAGCTCGTTAAAGGAAAAAAAATGTTTTCCTTAGGATATATATAGGGAAGTTTATGAATATGACAATAACACTCCTCTGATATTTCAATATTGCAGTTTGGATCCCAACTTCCCCCCCTCCCTACTCTGCCCACCGTTTACCCTCTCCCTCCATACAGGGTCACTAAACTCTCTTTTCTCATACCGGACAGCACTTCCGGGACTACTGTGGTCCTTACTGTGTGTTCCCCATGTTGTCACGGCTCTCACTGCACTTGAGTTTCATCATGATCCAGAATCATCTTACATTATATAGTTCTTATAGATAAGCTTTCAAGGCTTGGCCTCTTAGGAAATTAAACTACCTTTCATATTTCTTCAAAAAAATCTTACTCTCTCAGCTGACAACTCTTAGAATATAGTAAATTCTCCCACCGTTGGCTAAAGGACCCTCCAGTTGAATTCAAATGCTCTAGTGTTAATCTGGGTTGAATTCATAGGAACAAAAGTCTTTATTGAGCCCTTTGTCTTTGGACCCATTCCTTCCTTTATTTGTCAATTGAGCATCAAATAATTGAGTGTCTATTTTTTCCCAAACTGTAGGAGGTGCTAGAACTTAATGAATGGATAGTCCTGGTCCACAGAAATATTAAGTCCTATTGGAGACATGAAAGTGTAAGATGTGTTGGGGCACCTGGGTGGCTCAGTTGGGAAAGGGGCCGACTTCAACTTGGGCCATTATCTCACAGCTTGTGAGTTCAAGATCCATGTAGGATTCTGTGCTGACAGCTGAGAGCTGGAGGCTGCTTCGGATTCTACACCTCCTTGTCTCTCTGCCTCTCACCCACTGATGCTCTGTCTCTCTCTCCTCCAATAATAAAAATAAATAAATGAATAAATAAACATTAGCAAAAAAATTAAGTGTATCAGGTGTCAATTGAAGTGTGTATAGAGATTAGAGTCGGGCATAGAAAGAGAATGTTGGATCAGGACAAGTAACTAGAGTAACTTTCTAAGAGTATGAGTGACAGTGGGTAGTAATAAAAGGTGAGTCAGAGTGCCCTAGGAGGACTAGTGGAATGGACGTCATGTAATGCATTGGAAACATCGTAACCTGAAGCAGGAAAGCAGGACACTTGAAGTAATGTATGAACTTGATAGAAGATTAAAATGGTGACTTAAGCTGTCAGATGACATCATCAGTGTCATCATCACCCTGGAAAGAAACAAAAGGGAAGGGGAAAGGGATGAATTAAGAGTGTCTACTACATCACCAGACATATTAAAGATGCTCAACATCACTAATCAGAGAAACCTGAATCAAAACCACAATGACACATCAATTCACACCTGACAGAATGCCTAGTATCAGCAAGACAAGCAATAACAAGTATTGGTGAGAAGGTAAGAGAAAAAGTAACACCAATGCACTCTTGGTGGGAATGTAAATAGGTGCAGCCACTCTAGGAAACAGAATGCAGGTTCGTCAAGAAATTAATTCAGAAATACTATATCATCCAATAATTCCTCTCCTGGGTATATACCCAAAGAAAAGGTAAACCCCAATTTGGAAAGAGGCATGCACCTCTGTGTTTATTAAAGCATTATTTATGATAGCCCAGCTATGGAAGCAGCCCAAGAGTCTGTCAATAGATGAATTCATAAAGAAATGTAGTGTCCATATAATGGAATATAATTTAATTTAAAAAAAAGGAATAAAACCTTGCCGTTTGCAACAACATGTGTGAACCTACAGGGTATTATGCTACGTGGGATTATTCCGATAAAAGGAAATATCATATAATTTCACTTTTATGTAGAAGCTAAAAAACAAAACAGAAAAAGAAACAGACAGATTCTTCAATACAGAGAACAAACTTGTAGATACAAGAATAGAAGTGGGTGGGGTATGTGAGATAGGGAAAGGTGACTAAGAGTTACAAACTTCCTGTCATAAAATACATAACTGACAGAGATGAAAAGTACACCACAGGAAATATAGTTGATATTATAATAACACGATATGGTGAAAAATGGTGATTACACTTACCACGGAGAGCACTGAATAATGTATAGAATTATCAAATCGCTATTTTATACACCTGAAACTAAAATAGCACTGTATGTAATCTATACTTCAATAATAGAAAATGAAAAATAAAAAAAAGATCATCTATTACCATTGTTATCTGGGAAATAAAGAAAAGAGAATATGTTAGATACTTGATAATTATTTTAGCCTGCCTTAAAATACGTACGAATTAAGATGCTGCATCAAAACATACCCATGGTGATGGGGAAGACAACTTGGCATAAAACAATAGGGCATATTAAGGAATTTGCTGATAGTTGATCATGAGGGAGTCTAAGGGCATGAACATTGGCCCAGGACCAGTAAGGATGCAAAGGTGGGGGCAGGGTGTGGATGGGAAAGGTGTTTTCTCTCATGCTGCAGTGTGGGGGAACCACAGCTTGGAAGGCAGTGATGGAATAAGTTTTGCATGTTACAAAGTCCACTCTAAGCGGAGTAGAGATATGAGCTTCATCATGAGGTTGCACTGATGCCAAGCAAAGATACAGAAGGGTGCGGCATAGAGGAAATGTGGTTGCCATAGTATCCACAGAAGTGAGTTACTAATTGAATCATACTGGTGAGGAAATGAGAGGAATTACACTAGGATAAAGAATAAAAAATGGAGAAGGAAATTTTGAGAACATGTGCTCGTTTGAGGTTTTTTGTGAGATGACCTCTTCACAAAGCGTAGGACACAGTCAAGAATTGGAATGACTCAATGTCCAATTTTTACTTATACCCTCTCCCTATATTCAGTGTGATTTTTCTCTACTGTGTAATGCCTGAACCTCTTGTCTCATTCCTACTCCAACCTTGCCTAATTAATACCTACTCACACTTTAAGGATTAGTTCAAGATACCACCCCATCTGAAAAGTCCCTTACGACACTTCTTCTCCTTCCCCTGAAGGCTGAGTTACATAGATTTTCTCTTCACACTCTCCTCATGCTCCGTGCATGTTTGGACAATTACCCCATAATATCTGTCTCCCCTACATGATTGTAAGCTCCTTGTGATTGTAAGCGCCTTGTGAGTAGGGTCTATCCCCTCATCTCTAATGTCCCAAGCATACAGCACAGTGCTTCGTAGGACTCAGTTGGCTCTCAGTGATTGCCGAATGAATTAGTGAATCTAGAGTGCGAATAGGAACATTTTTGTCTCTCATACAGGGGTTGGGGTTGAAAGTTGTGTTGAAACGTGTCATTATGAGGTCTGAGTGAGAGTTTGAAGGTGTCTACAATCTACGTTCTATCTATGAAATAAGAGCCATTTCCCAGGGAAAGGTGAAAAAGATAGGTTGAGGGAAATGATGGAGGTATGGAATAGCTACTGTGTGGAGAAGACCGCTTAAGATTGGCAAGAAACTCTCGGGGTATGTTGACATCCGCAACCATAAAATTAGAGTGAGTGACCCTAGTGACTGTGAGTCCCTGTAACAGTTCACTGGGCTGAGTGACACAGAGGATGGGCTGACAGAGTGGAGGACTCATCCAAGCTTCAAGGCCACCAAAGCAGATGCAGCAGAGGACTAGGACGTTCCAGCACAAAGTGACATACTGAGGTGTATACACTGCATTTGGAAGGGAAGTGGAGCCACAAGGGATGATATGCAGGGAAATGATAGGGAGGAAGGAGGAACCACACGTCTCTATCGGGCTGAAGAAGAGAAATTGTGAAGTCAAGTAGTGAGACACCTGGTTAGGGGAGGTTATCTTCTCAGATATTGGCACGTTAATATTGACATTCTACCAGGAGACATCTGGATGATCACAGAGCTCAGAGTACCATCACGGAAGTTAGCTACTGGAGGAAAATGACTCTTAGGTTGTGAGAGCCAGAAAATTTAAAGTACCCTGAAGCTACATTGCTAGAGCAATTTTACCAGGATTCTGAAATTGCCCACAACAGAGGTAGGAGCAACGTGAGAAGAAAGAAGAGTAGGAAGGGACTCCAGAAATTTCCATGAAGAAAAGGGTGGCACTCTGGGATTGAATAGATGGACTAAGGAGGTGAAGGCAGGAAATTCAGAGGAGCATAAAGATCATGGCCTGGAGGTGGTAACAAGGGGCCTGTAGATCACTATCCAGCCTCTCCCTTAATCCTGAAGGAATTTTCTCTCTGCTGGAGCAATGTCTCCAACCTCTAGAACCTACACAGCATTTATCTTTGTTCCTCATTCTGGCATCTTGATTCTGCTTGCTGAGATATCTCTTAAATGGAGTCCCCAGTCTGATTCTTTTTTTTTTTATGGGCATCACTATATGTCCCAGGATGTTATGACATCAAAACGAATATGGCCTGTTTTTCATTCCTTCATGTGACCAATGGGACCAAGTCTACTGGACGTAGACTGAGTTTCACTCCAAATGATGATGGACTCAACATGCTACTTTGCCCAAGAAATATACTTGTATCTTAGAAGATCCTCACAGAAATAACAGTGTTACCCAACCCACCCAGCAGACTTGTCAAGTAAGGCAGCCTGCTAAGAACACATCAAAATGCAAACATGTTTTCTCGTGCTGCATCTTTTAGCAGGTAGACAGGTAATCCAAAGCCAAAGAAGTACATTATTTTAAGTTAGGGAATGAAAGGAAGGTAAACTGCCGTAAAGGTATTTTAAACTGTTGGGAAAAAGGAGTAGAATATGAGTGTCATAAACTCACCATCATTCATACAGGACATCATACATATATTCCAGGAATTTTAAGAGAGTAACATGTGGTTAATATGGCAGAGAAAGCTCCACTATTGCCACTCTCTTTATGCTCTGCCAATAACGTGGTCACCATGAAAGCTGCCTGCCACGTACGAAAAAACCCAGTTAATAACAGATGATAACGGAGCGCCCATGAAATAGCATGGTAGACATATGTGGGCAGAGTTTAGGAAGCCCAGAACATGGTCCCTGCCTTAAGAAACCTGTAACGTAAGGAAAGTGAAGTGAAACCAATAAGAGTTAAAACCTGTGTTAAAATAACTGGTTGACTTCTAGTCAGCATCAAGAATCAAACATGTTATTTCTGTGGAACTGTGAACATCGCCTCTGTGTTAGAGAGTTCTCTTGAGTTTTACACTGTTGCGAAAAACTGGCCTTTTCTGAGCCTGGGCAATTCCCAAACTTGTGCATTGTGACACAAGCCTGTCAGATCAGTGGGCTCCTTATATGCTGCTTTCTGCAGAATGAGCTGGCAGTTTTATCTGTCTTCCACACCACCTGGCTTAGCAAATTAGATCATATTAGGGTTATTGTCTCAGAGACAATAAGAGGCATCTGTAACTGAAAGAGACCATGATGATATCTTCTAAAGAGACTTTGAAGACTAGAAAGGTCAACAAGACGAGTGTAACTATCATCATTGTTTTTTTTTTTAACCCGTCCTTTTCCTCTGTTAAACATGCTACCCTTTAGTAAAATATATAAAATCAACACATTCCTTTTTCTTGGCACAGAGTGTTGTGAGAAAGAGTAACTTACATTATGCAGCACATTTTTATGTACAAAATCCTTCTGCATATATGAACTCTTTTGGTCCTCAAAGCAAACACTATAGAAGTAAGAATTGTTGACACAATTTACAGAAGTTCATTGGGGGTTTCGGCTCCATTCACTCCACCACTACAGGTGAGGAAACAGTTACCTTTCCCACGCTCATGAGCAGGAGTTCCCCTCCTTATAGATCAGACAAGTCTCGTTCTAAATGTCACCACTCTTTCGAGGCTCTGCCTCTCCTACCTGCCAATTCTTTCTACTAATTCTCTCCATTCAATTCAATTCAATTCAATTCAATTCAATTCAATTCAATTCAATTCAGTATATTCGATTCAATTCAACTCATTTCTACTGAATTCAATTGGCAATTGACAAAGGCTACCATTAGTCAAACTGTATACTAGGAACTGCAATGACCAAACTGACCCCCTCAAGTAGTGGCCAAATTATCTAGGGAGACAGGGACGCAAATTATTACAATATGGCAAAACTTACAGTACAGGGCACTGCACATGGTACCACAAGAGTTCCAAGAAGGGACTAATTAACTCTGCCTGGTGGGATTAAGTATGTATTGGTTGAGGCAAATTTGAAATATGAGTGATTAGGGTAGATAGGGCTTCTCAGGCAGATGCAAACTTACCTATGCAGAGGTAAAGAAGTGGGGAACCGAAGGAAGTTCCATCTACTTCCTGCACATAGGAACATCCTATGTAATTGGAGGAAAGCAGCACAAAAGTTATTTGATGGCCACTGACTAGAGTGAGGTCAGAAGGCTACTTCCTCACACCCCTAGACCTCTAGTTCACAACTTCCTTCTCCGCAAACTTCCAACTGTTCCCAACCCTTCTTCACTCTGGTCTTATAACTTTGCCTATTACCGCACTGAGAAAACCAGGTCACTGAAAAGAGAATTTGAAAAATCACCTATCGCATCTACCATTCCATCTACATCTATTTCCTTGTGCTCTGCTCTCACCAACATTCATATGAAGGATCTGTTCATTCCTCTCTGAGCCAATTATCTTTTGGACACTAGACCAAAGTCACTCTTGCCCTGTTAAGAACATTTCTGTCAGCAATTCTCCCCCACTCTGCCATATCATTATTTCCAACAGCAATGTGGAAATTAAAAAAATGCTTTTATTTCTCAAATTTTAGAAAGAAAAAGCACAGCCCTCTCTTGACCCTGCTCCCTTCCCTTCCCACTGCTGCCTCATTTTTCACCCTCATTTTGTCACAATGATCCTCGAAAGAATTGCCTTACTCCCTGTCTACAGTCATTCTCCTCCAATTCTCTGTTGAATCCACTCCCATTAGGCTTTTCCTCGGTGCTACTGAAATGGTTTTCATCACATGTCAATGGCATCCACTTTGCAAAACACAGGGATTATTTATATTTTAATAAGTTTTAAAGTGTATGTATTCATTTTGAAAGAAAGGGAGAGTGAGCAGGGGAGGATATGAGACAGATGGAGGCATAGAGAGAATCCTAAGCAGACTCCACACTGTCAGCATGGAGCCCGACCTGGGGCTTGAACCCACAACCATGAGATCATGACCTGAGGTGAAACCAAGAGTCAGACCCTTAACCAAGTGACCCCCCCTTGTGACCCTGATGATCATTTATTTGACCTCATCCTATTTGACTTGCCATCAGCACTTGACCAATTTGATACCTCCTTCCTTGAAACACATTCCTTACCAGGCTTCCTGGACTCGAGAGCCTCCTCATGTCTCGCCTATTCCTTTAGTGGCCACTGTGTCTAGTTTCCTTCGCTAGGTTTTCCACATCTTGCAGTACTTTAAGAGTTAGAGACCCCAGAGCTCAGTCCTTGCATGTCTTCTCTCTCATCCATTCTCACTCCCTAGCTGATCTCATGTGATCGCATGCTAAGTAATCCAGCCTACAGTCCACACTAAACTTCTTAGTTTAAACTCCAGATGCCTATATCTAACTACATTCACAAAAAGGCAGCTTGGATGTCTGATAAGCATCTCAAAATCACCATGTGAAAAGAGCAAGTCCTGATGTTTCCCGTAAAACCTATGATCTCTAACAGACAACTTAAAACTACCACCAACCTGTGGTCCAGCCCAAAAAAACAAATACAAAAACAAAAACAGAAACAAACAAAAGAAAAAAAAAAACGAACTTGGTGTCATTTTTTATATCTGTTTTTCTCATACCTTATATTCAAACTACAAGCAATCTTATTATATCCACATTTATATTATACACATGATCATAATTTTCTCACTATGTCCCCTTCTTCCATCCTTATTCAGGATGGAAGTTATTTCAGGATTACTATAGTAACCTCCTTATTTTGTTGCTGTTGTTGCTTGTATGCTTGCTTCCCACTCCATCCTGCTCCGCAGATAGTAGTCAGAGTGATTTGTTTAACATACAAATTAGGGTCACCTGGGCGACTCAGGTGGTTAGCCATCTGACTCTTGATTTTGGCTCAGTTCATGATCCAGAAAGCATGACGTCATGGGGTCAGAACCTGTATTAGGATCTGTGCTAGGCATGAATTAGGCATGAAACCTGTTTGAGATTCTCTCTCTCTCTCTCTCTCCCTCTGTCTCTCTCTCTCTCTGTCTCTCTCTCTCGCTCCCTCCAAACCCCTGCGGGCACTCTCATTAAATTAAATAGATAGATAGATAGATAGTTATATAGATAGATAGATAGATAGATAGATAGATAGATAGATAGATAGATAGATAGATAGATAGATAGATAGATAGATAGATAGATAATTAAATAAAACTCAAATGTGAATTTGGTCAGACTACTCAACTGACTTTCCATCTCATCGAAAATAAAAGTCAAAGTCCTTATAATGACTTTCACATTCTTCATGATATGCACCCCACACATACCCTCTCTGACTAAAGAAATAAATGAGGAAATGAGTGAATGGTTGGTAGAGAAGAGGAACATGATATTAGATTAACCTTATAGAATTAATCAGATGATGAGCAACGTTCTAACTAAGCCAAGAGGTTTCTTCAGGTTTATTTGAATACAATGGTAGTCATCAAAGTCATTTGGGCACAATAACTATCTCCTGTTAACTGTTTCTAGGATCCAATATATATGTCTTCTTCTACATTAATCCTCACTCTTTACCAATCTCCCATTCCCACATGAAATCCATCCAAAGGAAACTTTGCTACTCCTTTAATGTGTCACATTTTCAAACTTCCATGTCTCTCTCTCTCTCTCTCTCTTTTTTTTTCCTGCCTGCAATGCCCTTCCTTTCTCTGTTGATTTGAAATATGTCTTCTCTAGAAGACTCACTTGTAGTGACTCTCATTTGTGTAAAGCACTCCCTGGGTGCCCTAGAGAATCATGTGTTTTCTTCTTTGCAATTCCAGGGTACATTTATCCACCCCTATTACAGATGTTATGAACTCAGTATAGTTAATTTGTTTACACAGCGGCAAATCCCTGGATAACAAGGTCCATTAATAGTTCTAGATAAGACCTCTGTTCTTTGTATACAGTGCCTACAATATAGTACGTGCTCAATGCATACTTGATGAATGGAAATGAGGCAGGAGAATAGAATGAAAATTAATAGAGGGCATATATAAGAGAAACCAGGAGAGTCAAATGTTATCAAAAATAAAAGAAGAGGTATTTTCAAGAGGTAAGGAGTGGTCCATTCTTTAGAGTTTTGTGTTTGTTTTACTTGAGTTTGAAATAAGCTACAGGTATCATTGCATTTACCAAGTAGGAGGTATGTGGAAATAAAATAGTCAAATTTCAGTAGCATATGGCAGAAATTACCTTATATCCAAGCAGTGACTTAATATGAGCAATTGTGTGTTCAAACCATCAGGAGAAGTGTTAGTTAAGTGGGGTGTACACTGCACTCCCAGAATCCAAAGACAGCCCTGCAGAATTGTCTTGGCAGAATAACCCCAGCAGACTCACTGGTCTGTCCAGGCAGACTCACTGGTGTTCTGGGCCTAGGGTATCACTAGGTAAGAGTCAAGTGTCAGTAGGTTGGGTTCTTATCTGGAGAAATCTACTTCTGAGATTATTTGGGTTTTGGACAATTAAGTTCCTTGCAGTTATAAAACTGAGGTCTTCATTTTCAGATTGTGGATGGCCAGCCAGTGAAAACTGTCTGCTTTGCATGGGTTTATGATGCATGGGTTCATGATGATTCTAGGTTGATCCAGAAAATCTCTCTCTATAATACAACACGACAATAGAAATGGTCTCTCTTCATATTCATGGGTTGTCAGCTGTAAGGTATGGATCGTAGGGGGCTATTTTATTTTTCTTTAGAATAATGTCTACCACATTCTGTTTTTAAAAAAAAACAGCTGTAGAACCAATAGATAATACTTTTCACCTTCTGAATTAGTAAGATTCAACAGAGAAAAATTCTGTTTCTCATATATATATTATAATATATAATATATTTATATATTTATATTTATATTTATTTATATTTATGTAAATACATTCACATAAAATATGAATCTATTACTATAAATATATTTATATATTTATGAATGTTTTATTTATTTATTTGTTTGTTTGTTTGTTTGTTTTTTTACTTATTTATTTATTATAAGAAATTCGCTCCCATAAAGGTGGATGCTGACAAGTCCCAAGATCTTCAGGATGTGTTGGCTAGCTGGAAACCCACGAGATCTGATGGCATAGTTGTTGTCCAATGGCTGGCAGGCTTGAATCTCAGGTAGAGCTGCTGTTTCAGTCTGAATCCGGGGAAGAGGCCAATGTCCCAGTTGAAAGACATTCAGGCAGGCAAGAGTAATTCCCTAGTATCCCTGGGAGAATCATCCTTATTGTATTCAGGCCTTCTCACTGATTACATAAGGCCCACTTACATTAGGAAAATAATCTGTTTTACTCACTGTCCAGACTCAAGTATTTCCCATCACAAAACACCAGAAAAACGTTTCACCAAGCATCTGGACCTCTGTGGCCCAGTAAAGTTGACACATAAAATTAGCCATCACATCTTCCAAATTTCATGCAAGCGCATGAAGCGGATGCACCTAAGCCCTATCAAGAAACCAAGCTACTGAGGCACCAGGCCGCGTGATAAGGTGCATGAGCACAGCGGCTTTCAAATATTTTATCCCCAGTCTACTGTAAGGAACACATATTTCGCCACAGCCCAGTATAAGGATACACATACACATACACATACACATACATATAAATAAATGAAATAAACAACATTTCATTAATTATTGGTTATCCGTACTAAGGTTAAATGTACATGTATATTTTCTTATTGGTTCTATTTAATTTAATCCATTCTTCCCTTGATCCGCACCTTCATGACCTTCCAAACAACAAGGCATCATTAGTAAGGTGTACTGATTTTGAGGGTCAATCTTTGGGAAGTAATATTCCTTCAGTTATATGTTTCACAATGTCTGACATGCAATACTCTCTTTGTTAAGTTGAATGGAATACAGAAAATGGGCTTCCAATTCAGTCTTAAGACATACTAACAAAATTCCGAATCCTTTTATAGGGGTACGTCCATAACTATCGAACAAAATGAAACAACAGGTACCAAGAGATGCCCGTTGGATGTCTCCAACCCTATTCAGGAAGGCTAAGTTTACAAGCCCACTGAAACACAGGGGACCATTTCTTTCTTGGGGAAAATGACCAAAACGGAATGTTCACGTGCAAAGAACAGACAGGACTAATTATTACAAAGAGGTGATGAAGCATGTAGAAACTGTCCACTTCTATGCCACTTATAATTAGTGCTTGTCTCCCTTTGGTTATCATGTAAATGCATAAGGCACAGTTAGAGAACATTGTTACCCAACAATTGCAGCTCTCAGGTTTCATGTTTCTGGTAAACGCCCTCATAGGTTGAACTGTGTCTCTGCAATCATTAAGGCCCTAGAGAAGAATTCACCCACTTTGCACCACTCACTCTCCCTGATTAAGCTGTTCTGCAGGGAAACGGCTTACTTTTTTAAATGATTGCTTTTTGTTCCTTGGATAAGCAGCAGACACATTTCTGAGTGCAGCATTTCTATTTAACTGTACTCATGCCCTAAAGAGATTCTAGGGATCAGCTCAGGGAGTCCACTTGAATTGATCTTCTTCATCTCTATTGCAACATTACTGGCAGACGTTCACAGTCAGATTTCATTCTGTGTGACTGAGAGAAACGGAGGAATTTGGCTTTCTGAACCAAGACCACATGATGGAATGGTCTGCACTCAGTTGCAACAGATTGTGAATGAGGAGGAGACAGGGACATTATATGATCCAGGATGTGAGGTTGTAGGGTTAGCTTATGGTGGTTGTAACCAAACCTTAATATTGTGTGGAGACTAGACAACCTTGAAATCCCTATAATGTGATGGTCTGGGGACTCTTACCATATAGATTGTCAAAATTCTTGTTATATGTCCGATACAGAAAGAATAGAACTATTCACTTAATATAGATTTAATGAGCATATACTATGTGGTATTTAGAGCTCTACTCTTGTTGGAGAAGTGAATAAAGTACTCCCACTTTATTGGAGTACGGGATGGTCAACGGGGCTCAAACAGACTCTGGTTTCTAGCTTAGAGACCTCGCTTCTGGGTTCTTCTTCCTTTGTTTGGTGCATGTGCGAAAACCCCCACAGATATGGAAGCTGACGACTATACCTTACCCTCCCCACTTGACTCCATGCTCAGACGTTTGGTGACTCAAACGCTCTGACCAAACTCTCTGAGTGCCACTTGGTTTTTCCTCCAGGGTTCCAGCCTGGTTCCATAACATACTAGATTGCTGACCAGGAACCCCAACTGCACTGGTCCATTGTTGCCACCGGTTTGGGAGAAAGGCGAGGTGGTGGCAAAGCAAAGGATCACAAAGGAGAAAGTGCATGCTCTGCCTGAATTTCAGCAGCCTCCTTCTCCGTTGTCTTGGGCAGGTTCTGCTCCATGGAACAGGTAAGGCCGGGCCCCGAAGAAGTCAAGCATACCCAAAAGAGTGGAAGGGGGACATGATCAATCCCCAGAGGACTTAATAGGTGTCCCAGGTAGAAAATTTTGTAGAAAATCTTCCCGCCACTCTCATACCCAGATAACCCACCCCAACATGGTCCAGCAGCCAGACTGCGCCTCAGACCCAGACCTAAGACTCTCCGAATGCATGTAAAGGAGACGAGAGAGCCTGAAAGACACAATGAGGATGGATCAGTCCAGACCAGCCATTCCATGATGTGTTATGTACCTTTCTCTACAACAGACCTCCTCAATTGGAAACACAACACTCCACCATACTCCGAAAAGCCACAAGCAATGGTTGACGTGATGGAGTCCCTCTTCCAGACCTACAACAGACTTGGAAAGATTGTCAACAGTTACTCCATACATTGTTGAATTAAAAATAAGGATGACAGAAACATGACAGTACCTAGAAGATCACACATCTCCAGGAATCAATGACCCTACTGTCTGGGCTCAAGCTGCATGCCTGAAGAACACCCAACATGGGATTTCACCACATAAGGAGGACAGGGTCACGTCTGAGGATACCAGGAAGCCCTCCTTCAGGGAGTTAACAATCCCATGAAAATGACTAAAATATCATCAGTCACACAGCACCCTAGGGAGGTCCGGGAGACTACTATGAAAGATTCTGTGAAGCGTACCCTGTGTACGTCCCGTTTGACCCCGTGGCACTAGAAAGTCAACATATGGTAAATCCCTCTTTTGTGGCACAGGCTGCCCCACATATCCGACGAAAACTTCAGAAGTTGGAAGGCTTTACCAGATGAATATCACTCACTTGTTAGAGGTCGTCAATACAGTTTTTCAGGAACAGAAATTTGCAGCTGAAAGGAAGTGAAGACTAAAAAAGAAGACCACCTTTCTCACAGCAGAACTAAAGAACAGATGCTACTGTTTTTTAGCAGCATCGAAAAACTCCAACCACAAAAAGGGGGGAAGCCCATAGCCCCTTTAGCTAGGGACCAGTGTGCATACTGCAAAGGCAAGGGAAACTGTAAGAATGTCCGAATTGGATGGGGACCTCAAAACGCAGCCAATATCTGGAGGAACCTCGAGGTGAGAACCTTCTTTATCTGGCCGGGGTAGAATTGGACTGAGGGGGACCGGACTCTTTCTTTCTCGGCCCCCATGAATCCACGGCTGAAATGAGGTGGAGGGCTGAACAATAACTTTCATGGTTGAAATACTTTTCAACTGGGGCTGAATACTCCTTGGTTACTTCCCTGGTAGTGCCCATAGGCGAAAAGACAGCAACCATACTTGGGGCTACTGGGACACAGGCAATGCAACAGCTCTTCTGTCAGGCTCAACAAGGTGCACTTGGGGGTCACAAGGTCCGGCATGAGTTCCTCTACTTACTTGACTGCCCTATTCCTCTCCTGGGCCGCGATCTATTCTCCAAACTTGGGGCCCAGATACCTTTTGAACCCACTGGACACACTAGCTTCCAATTAAACCCAAAGCAGAAGGAAACCCTGGTCTTGGCGATACCGCTGCCAAGGGAAGAAGAATGGAGACTGTTGGGTGCCCAGGCCTTACCTTGTCACCCCTTAGAATTCAGGCTTACATTCCACTCCTTATGGTCTGATGATAACCCGCCTGAAATAGCTTGGAATTGGGTCCCAATCATTGTGGGCCTGATCCCTGCAGCTCAACCGCAGACACCAAGGTAGTACCCCCTTCCACTAGAGGCTAAAATGGGCATACAAGAGCACCTGACCAAGCTCAGAGAAACAGGTATTCTAACTGAGTGCCAATCAGTTTGGAATACCTCATTCTTGCTAGGCAAGAAGCCAGGAGGAGGACACCAACCAGTACAGGATTTGAGGGCCTTTGGCAAAGTGACTGTTTCCTTACACCCAGTCATTCCGAACCCTCAGTATACTCTCCTCAGCCAAATTCCGTGGTCAGCCGGAAGGGTTATGTGCTTCCACCTAAAAGATGCTTTCTTCTGCCTCTGCCTGGCTCCGCAAAGGCAATCATTGTTTGCCTTTGAATGGACTGAGCCCGTTACAGAGCGCCAGATGCAGCTGACCTGGACACTACTTTCCCAAGGATTCAACAATTCGCCCATTCTTCTGGGGGAAGCCCTAGGTTCAGATCTCGCTGACTTTCCGAAGGAAACCTCAGGGTATGTCCTTCTCCAATACATAGAAGACCTCCTTTCCAGTGACACCCAGGAAGACTGTATGAAAGGTACACAGGCCTTCTTAAAGCTCTGATCCTACTTGGGGTACCAGGCCTCTTGGAAAAAGGCACAGATTCGTCAGCAGCAGGTCCAATACTTAGGCTCCCTCCTCACAAAAGGAAAAGGAGAACGAGGACCAGAAAGGAAGAAAGTGTGGCACCACACTGCCACAGCCCCAAACAAAACGAGGCTTGTGTGAATGTTTAGGGGCCAGGGGGTTCTGTCGCATTGGGAATCCTCAGATGCTCAGCCATAGTGAGGTCCCTCTATGACCTGTTGGGAGGACCAAACTGGGAGCCCCTCGCATGGACTGAGGAGGAGAGGGCCGCTTTCACAGAAATAAAGTTGGCTCTGGGAAAAGCCCCAGCCCTTGGTTTGCCTGATATAGACAGACCCTTTAACTTCCTCACACACGAAAAGGAGTGCTCACTCAGAGCATGGTGCCTCGGCAAGGGCCAGTGTTCCGTCAAAAAAAAAAAAAAAAACTTGATCCTGTGGCTGGAGGATGGCCACTGTGCCTAAAACCTCAGAGCCACAGTCCTGCTCATCAAGGTTGCAGACAAGCTCACACTGGGCCAAACATTTAATGTTAAGGTCACACACACGGTTGTGTGGCTCACAAGCACCCAAGGATATCATTTCCTCTCCATTTCTCAGCTGACACAATCCCAAGGCCTTCTCTATGAGAACCCAAGGCTCACTCTCAAAACAGTGTAAGAACACTAAACCTGGCCCCTTCCTTCCCACAGAGGAGGGAGAACCTGACCATGACTGTTCTGGAGTAGTGGATGAAGTCTACGCCAGCTTCCCAGACTTCCAAGACCAGGGTATAACAAGCCCAGGGATCACCCTGTTCAGCGATGGGAGCAGGTTTTTAGAGGAGTGCAGCCAAAGAGCAGGGTATGCGGTCATCACTACCACGGAAGTTCAGGAAGCTAAGGCCTTGTCGGAAGGATGGTCGGCACAATGGGCTGGACTCAGTACGCCTTAACTTGAGCCATCATCTTTACAAAAGTAAATGAGTTAACATCTACATCAATTCCATGTATGGCTTTGCTACTGTGATGTACATGGGGCCATCTATAGAGAAAAAGGCCTCCTTACCGCTTCAGAGAAAACTATCAAAAACGAGGAAGAAATACTAAAGCTTCTTGAGACCATATGGCTACCAGTCAAAGTAGCTATCCTACACTGTAAGGGACCTCAGAAATGAGATGACCCCATAAATCAAGGAAATCACCAGGCCGACAAAACAGCCAGAGTGGCTGCATGAGGTGACCTAGGTGAAGCGCCTACCTACACTCTGACTCTTGCGCCCCAGAAGGAAGCCTCCCCACCCATGGACACAAGTGAAGAAAGAAGTTGGGCTTCCCCAGAAGGGGACACACTAAGCAAACACGGATGGTGAGTCTTGTCCCATCATCTATGTGAAAGCAGCTAGTGAAGGAAGATAACTAACTCACCCTCTTAGGGAACTGCTCTAGAGGTCCTCTTCAAAAAGAACTACGGTATCAGCCAACTGCCAGCATTATGCCAGGCTGTCAGTGAATAATGTGTAATGTGTGCCAAAAACAATGCTTGCTCGGCCCCACGGCCCCTGCCTGGTTCACAAAGGATGGACATAGGGGTGGACTTTACCAGCATACAACCAAATAAAGGGTTGAGGTACCTTCTTGTAATAATCTGCACCAATTTGGGATGCGTCCAAGCTTTCCAGACCAGAATGGGATGAATTCACGAGGTGGCCAAAGGTCTTCTATGGGAGATTGGGCTTAACCACACACAGTAATAATGGACCTGCGTTTGGAGCGGACATTATACGAACCCTAACAAAGTCCCTTAACATTGCCTGGAAACTGCACACTGCTTAACGCCCCCAGGGCTCAGGGAAAGGTAGAGCAGATGAACTGCACCCTCAAGGAAACCCTGGCCAAGTTCCACCAAGAGACTAACCCCCCATGGCCAGATTTGATTCGGCTGGTCCTCCTGTGTGCCCAATGCCCGCCTGGGGCACTGGGATTCTCCCCTTTTGAGTTATTATATGGGCGATCCTCCCCCCCCCCCCCACGCACACACACACATTTAGGAAAGCTCCCAGGAGACCTAAACCATATTGGAGACAAAGAAATAAGATAACAGGTCCAGAAATTGGGGGCAGTCCTAAACAAGTTAGAGATACACCATAGAGAGGGTCACAATTTCCTTAGGGACCCCGTTCACTTCTTTCAGCCAGAAGACACTGTGTGGGTCAAAGATTGGAAGAAGGAACCTCTTATTCCATGGTGGATTGGGCCTCTCACTGTTATTCTAACAACTCCTATAGCCCCCAGAACTTCAAGTATCACCCCATGGGTCCATCACTCCACAGTTAAGAAGTCCACTCAGAAGAACCCACAACCTGGTGAAGTGATCCAGATCCAGTCATCCCCTTAAACCTACCCTCAAAAGGGAACTGACCCCTGAGGTGTCCAGCCCTGCTCCAGCCACACCATGGGAGATGGCTGGCCTGCACACAGCAGGAGCTTGAGGAATCAATGCGTGAACCAAGCCCAGGGGTTTGAATGCAACTTTGCCAACCCTTGCCCCTTACTGGTGTCATAAGCCTGGACTTACTTCTTACTGTTGGGCTGATAGAGACTGCGCCAACAATCTGGATATGGTGCAAAAGATGTATCCTGGGCCTCACATACCTCCTCTGGATGGGAGGGTTACCAAGTATTGCCTGTATATTATGATAACCGTTCTCACCCTCACAACTGCCGCTTATCAAATTTGCCCCCACAATTGTCATAGGACAATAAGGGCGTCCAGGGTGTTCAGCACATTTCCCTCCCTCCACAAAGATTGCTACATGGGAAAAACACCCACTCTCTGTCAGTCACCTGGTGCCCGAAGTGCTAAGTATTGGACCGAGGATATAACCAAACTATCAGTAACCCATGTCACAACAAGGGCCTCCAGACACGGAAGCGAGCTTGCTACACTTACCTTCCTCAATGGGGAATCTCAAACAGGGGAGAGCTGCACTACAGGCCCTTCAAAAAGTTATAAAGCATATACCCAGGAGGGGGTAATTCAAGCCATAAAGGCGACCACTCTGCCAGCAGCCTACCAACCTTTGAAACTTCAGCCGTCAATCAGATGCCTACCAATTCCCCACTCCAGCATTGGGCCGACACTGCTCTACTAGTCCTCCATAAGATAGATAATCACATGCAAACCTGCTGGATGTGCTTGCCCCTAGCCAGAGGACTTACTTAGCTACTCCAATCCATTTGACCTGGGAAGCTCCTGAAAACCTCAAAACCAACACCTCTGTCTTAATTGGACCCCTGGCCACTAGGGTCCATCTCCCAATGCCGACAATCTAATCCGTACAGTCCCTGAATTCCCTCTCTAGGAGGAAGAGATAGAACCTTAATGAGTACTACGACCCTATGTTGCACGCTTGGGGTGTTCTATCTGTGTTGTAATTCGGCCTATCGATGCTTAGAGGCCAACTGGACTCTGAAATGTTATTCCATCTTCCGGACCCCAGAGATATTTGTATACACTGAAGATCAGTTGCTAACAACCTTTAGCCCCAAGTCTCAGGCTAAACGGGCAGTCCTGCTACCCATTCTGATAGGCTCAGAAATTGTGACAGGAATAAGAACTGGATAAGGCGGCATAGGTTTATGCATAGGACTGTACCATGGACTATCTCAAGAGCTAAATGAAGACATGGAACAGGTGGCTGATTCTCTGGTAAATTTACAGAACCAAATAAACTCTCTGGTGACAGTAATCCCTCAAAATAGACAAGCCCCAGACCTCCTCACTTCAGAAAATGGAGGGACTTGAAAACTTTCGGAGGAGGAATGTTGCTATTTTTTAAACCAGTCAGAAATACTCAGAACTAAGGTTAAGGAATTAAAAAATAAAATAATAATAATAATAATAATAATAATAATAATAATAATAATAATAATAATAAGAAATAATAATTCAAGATAGACAACAGGAAAGTACCAATCAATGGAATAAATGAGATCTCAGGGATTGGGATCCTGGCTTCCTGCCCTGGCAGGGCCCCTCTTCTTCATAATTTTACTTGTTCCCATTGGCCCCTCACACTGAATACCATAATATATTTTATTGAAAACACTGTTGCTCGCCAAACTACTGCAGGCTTCTTAGCCTTCTGAGGGTACCAACCTAAAAAACTGAAAGGTGATACCTACTGAAAAGGTTTCTTAAAAGGAATAAAATGGGATAATGTTGGAGAAGTGAATAAAATACTGCACCAAAAATGGCGGGTGGGACTAAAACGAACTCTGGTCTCTATCTTAGAGACCCCTCCCCCTGGTTCTTCTTCCTTTGTTTTCTGTGTGCAGGAAAACCCCCACAGATATGGCAGCTGATGACTGTAAATATCCTGCCCCACTTGCATTCCGCGCTCAGGCGTTTGGAGAAACAGGGTCCTCTGAGCCCGCCGTTCCACCAAGTTCTGCAATCCAAAGAAGATCTCCGAGTGCCATTTGGTTTTTCCGCCAGCATTCCAGCCTTGTTCTGTAACATTATAAACACAGAAGTGAGCAAGACAGACCAAGTCCCTTCTTATACAGTATAAGGAGACAGAGGACCATTAACTGGTAAACTAGTAATTAACAAGTGTACAAGGGTAATGGGGTGCTGGGACTCAAACAGCTCCAAGTTGTCGAAAGCAAACATGTGCTATATCACCCATCTCATGTATGGATCATAGTTCTAAGTGATGTGACACTTATAATTGATACACGTGATAACTGCCAGGGGATTCCCCCTTTTCCCAACTTACATTTATTTTTAAGAACTTAAGTGAGTTAATGAAAGATACTGGGGATTCCGAGAATCAGTAGATGCTGGTGGACCAGGTTTGAAATAGCAGCCCCAGAGGTCAAAAGACACAATATACAATCATGTTTTGTGTGTTTGTTTGTTTGTTTGTTTGTTTTTAAGAACTTCATTAATGTTTAACTGATATACACAAACTGTACCTATTTAAAGTACATAATTGGTGGAGCACCTGGATGGCTGTCACTTGAGCATCAGACTCTTGATTTTGGCTCAGGTCATGATCCCAGGTTCAATTAAGCCCTTTATTGGGCTCCATGCTAAGCATGCAGTCTGCTTAAGATTCTCTATTTCTCCCTTGCCTCTCTCCCCCACTTATGAACGCTTCATTTCTGTCTCTGTAAAAAAGCCCTAGTAAATAAATTACTTAATTAATAATTAATATTAATACTAATACTAATAAATACAATTACATAATTTGGTAAATTTTGGTCACATATCCACCAATGTATACATAACAAGGAAAAGAATATGTCTGTCACCACTAAAAATGTCCTTGTATCCCTTAGATATCCCTCCGTCCCCCACATCTTCCCGATTCCCATTCCTAGGCAAGCTCTGGTCTGTTTTCTGTTCCTGCATATTATCTTGCATTTTCTAGAATACTATAAAAATAATATTATATAAGACATACTCCTTATTATTTAGAGGTGTGGAGTTGACCTCTCTCACTTAGTATTTTGAGGATTATCCATAGTGTTGTCTGTATCTTACTACTTTTTTATCCGTTCACATGTCAGTGGACATTTGTATTATTTCCACATTTGGCGTATTTATTTCTTTTTATGACAGAGAGTGAGAGAGAGAGAGAGAGACAGAGTGAGAGAGAGAGAGTGAGTGAGAAGGAGAGGGGAGGGGGGAAGTAGAGGTGGGGGAGAGATAGGAAAAGGGAGATGGAGAGGGAGAGGGAGATAGAGAGGGGGAGGCAGAGGGGGAGGGAGAGAGAAAGAGAAAGAGAGAGCAGAGGGAAGAGAAAAAGAATCTTAAGCAGCCTCCATGCTTAGTGTGGAGCTCAATGTGAGTCTCAATATCACGACCGTGGGATAATGACCCAAGCAGAAATCAAGAAATCTACCAACTGAGGCACCAGGTGCTCCTTAGCCTATTGAAAACAAAGCTTCTATAAACATTCATTTTTTCTTTTCTTTCTTTTTGTTTCTTTTCTTTTCATTTCTTTTCTGCTCTGTTCTTTCTTTCATTTATTTATTTATTTTTTTGTATGATCGTATACATTGATCCCTCTAGGGAAAATATTTGAGAGTAGATTTGGCTGAGTCATAGAATAGGTTGCATGTTCAGCCTTTTAGGATACTGTCAAACTGTTTGCCCGGGTAGTTTTATCACTTTTACATTCTCATCAGCAGGGTGTGAGAATTCCAGTTCTTTCATATCCTAGCTAACACTTCGGAGCCCTGTCTTTTGATTTTAGACATCTTGTAGGCATGAAGTAGTAGTTGATCTCATTGTATCTCATTTATCTCATGGTAGTTTATATTTATATTTCCCTATCATGATGCTGAACACATTTTCATGTGTGTATCTGCTGTACATATAACTGTTTTGGTAATGTGTCTTCTCAAATCGTTTGCCTTTTTTTGGATTATTTAGGTTCAGAATATTGAATATTGCAGATTGCCCATATGTTCTAGATATAAGTCAAGTCACATTTCACATAGATGATTGGTATATATATTCTCCCAGTCTCAGTATTGTGATTTCAAAGTCTTTGTTCTTTGAAACGCAAAAGTTTTAGTGTGATAAAATCCAACCATATGTTTTTATTGTAAAGAATCATATTGTTGGTGGTGTAGCTAAGAAATGTTTGCCTAAGCCCAGATCATAATGGTTTCCTACTTTAGGTTCTTTAAAAATGTTATCCTACTGTATTCTAGATTGCATTGGTTCTGATGAGAAATATTTTCCCTCCCTTTCCCTGGATTAAAGCAATTTGATTGTGGGGTACCTTGGTGTAGTATTCCTCATATTTCCTGTCGTTGAGGTTCATTGACCTTATTGGAACTATATATTTTTAGTTTGCATCAACATTAACAACTATAAATTCAAATTAGTTTCATTATTTACTCAAATTAGTTTTCTTGTCTGTGTTCCTTGGAGATACAATGACATGTATATTGGATGGTTTGCAGGCATAATTTGTCTGTGTGTTTCATTTCAGACGATTTCCATTGCTATGTCTTTAGGTTCATCAACCTTTTTTTCTGCACTGTCTACATGCCTTTAATTCCATTCAGTAATCATAGACCAGATTTCTTATTTTAGTCATTGCTTTTGTCATGCGAAGTTCGGTTTAGGTCTTACATACCACTTGCATGTCTCCATTTAACATGCTCATTCTGCCCTATAATTTCTTGGATATACTGATAATAGTTATAATAACTATTTGAATGTTCGGATGTATAAATTATATCATTTGTGTAATTTCTGGGTCAGTGTCAGTTGAGTTCCCCTTCCTTACGTGTCTTATTTTCCTGCTTCTTTGCATGCCTGATAATAATTTATGGGTTGCCAAACATGGTCAGTTTTAGCCTGTCAGATGCTGGATACTTTTAGATTCCTAAAAATATCCTTGCCTCTGATTTGGGACAGGGTTTAGTTACTTACAAATAGCTTGATCCTTTCAGGTCTTTCATTAAAGATATTTTGGGCAAGGCACAGGCAGCACTTAGTTTAGGGATAATTTTTGTCCAGTAACTGACACAAAAATCAAGTATTCTCCAAATGGCATGTACATTGTGAGGTCATCCACACTGGCTGTCAGGCATTATTCCTGACCCTGTATGGCAGTGGGTTTTGTTCCTTCCCCTGGTCTCAGTGTCCTCATACACAAGAGTTTATCAATATTCCATTGAATACTCAAGGCAGACCATCTGTTGATCTCTGGGGTTCTCTCTGTGAACAACTTTCTCTTCTTTGGTCCTCTGCTCTGTGAAATATAGCAGTCTTCCTGAATCAGTGACTAACCCTTCCACAATTCAGGGAATATGTTGGGCTATGCCAGCTTCCTCCTCTCTATAGCACAGACTCAAAACCCAGCCTAGTCAATAAGCTAGGGCACTATAGGAACCATGTCACTTATTTCCCAATATCAGGGATCACTGCCCTTCACTGCCTCATGTCTGATGTTTTGAGAACAGCTTCTTATATATTTTGTCTACGCTTTTAGCTGTTTCCATAAGGATTATAAATCTGGTTTTCGTTATTACATTTGCCTGGAAGTAGACGTGTTATCACCAATTTACATTTTAGTATTGAGTCTTACTTCTCTGGCTTTGTTCTTTTATCTTTTTATTCTCCTTTGATGATAGATTTAATGTGGACATATGGAGAATGGCCATTGCTAGACATAGGGAGAAACTAGGGATGAGCTGCAGATTGGAAGTATAGCTAGAAAAGAGAAAAAAAGGAAAGAATGAGAATATGCAGTCAAATCTTGAAGAAAGGAATTGATGGCGATTGTCAAAGCCATGTGAAATCCCAGCTCCCACTTTAACACACATAATGTGAGAATTGAAACTAATCTCTTCGACTTGGAAAGCTTAATCTTCCAGTGAGCTTTACTAATTTTTACTGGTCTTCATAACTCCATAACAAAGGCCGAGGTTTGGAATTTCTCACCTTTGTTTCTCAGAGAGAAAACACCAATGTCACCCAGAAAGCAGTGCTTGGGTGAAAACTAGACGTTTTAAATGATTTTTTTCCTGCTTTGTTCCAATGATTCTTTAGCAGTGTTCGCCTTGGATGAGAACAAACTGTGGCACCGAAGAAACATACTGGACATGGAGTAGGAGTCTAGGGTTGTTGTCTAACACGGTCATAAACAAGTTATGGGGGAGGCACTTGACTTTCCTAGGTCTCAATTTCCTCACCTGGAAATTGGAATAAGGACCCCCATATGAAGGGCCATTGTGAGATTAAATGAGATGATGCGTGTGCCAGTTTTACAGAGCCTAACACTTAATATTACATGAAAGCCTCTGTGTAGTATTTCTTCTAGAGGGAGGGATTTGCACTTTTTTCATTGGAAGGAAAGAGATGAATATACAACTGGACTATCAAATAAGAGGTGGATAGAGGACTGGCTTACTGGTCTATCTCCTTGTACTCTTTCAGCCATCCTGGTCCTGGGCTCCCTCCAAATTGAAGAATCAGTGTCAGAAGACCTGAGATTCCTCTGTAGGTATCTGACCCCAGACAGAATATTAGCCTGTCTTAGCTGTTCAAATGAGGATAATGATGGCTATCATCTGTGGAACACTTGTTCCGTGTTGTCAGGTGTTGGATTAAGCACCTTGCCAATAGTGTCATTTAATTTTTTGACCCTTTGTTATTATTTCCATTTTATAAATTAGGCAACTGAGTTTCAGATATGTTAAGTAATTGGTCCAAGATAACACAAACACTAGTGGTGTGGCTGGGATGGGCACCAACTCTGCTCCTATGCCAACATGCATGCTCTCACCCATGTTACACTGCCTTCCCATGAGCGTGTTAAGGGTTTGGAAAGCCACCCCTGATAAAGTAACATGGAGTATGTTCGTGCCCTAGCTAAGATCTCTTTCCCTTACCTTGCCGAAAAGTTTTCATATTAACTGAAACACTAGTCCATGCACAAGACAACTTTCCTCGAATTTATCTTAACGCTATACACTGGTCAGAATATAAAAAGCAACGGCTTCAGAACTTGAAAGTTAGCAATAGGAGGTGAATGAGGGAAGGGAAGCAAAACAAGAATGACCCTGTGATGGTTATTATTACGTGTCTACCTGAGTTGGTCTTGGGGTGCCCAAGGTTAAACATTTTTTCTCGGGATATTTGTAGAGTGTTTCTGGGTGATATTAGCGTTTGATTTGGTGGACTCAGTAAAGCACTATCGTCCCCAGTGAGTGTGGGCAGCATTCAATCTCCTGAGGTCCCAAAGAGAACACAGGGTAGAAAAAGGAGGAATCCATGTCCCACCGTTTCTTTTCTCAGCCTTAGAAGGTGATCCCGCTTAGAGGCAGAGCAGTGGGTAGGGGTAGGGTTGGTTCCCCGGAAGTGCCTTTGGTCCAACCACCCACAGTGATGTGATTTCCCTCCAGGACTGAAATGAGGGCCCATATGCTCTTATGTTTCAGGGCTACCGTTGGAAGGGCGGAGCCAAACGTATGCGTGGGACAGACTGAAACTGTCTCGGGATCTCCTCCTCTATCTCCATCACGGCTGTGGAAATGTCATGGAGAGAGTGTGACTTCCACACAGGATTTTCCCCAATGGTAATTGGCCCCAATCCGTTATTTCTTTTAGACGTCCATGCTAGGTGCCTTTAAAGCCAGAGCCCAGGCCAGCGTTAGGGTTAGGTCCTCGCTACCTGCATGTAGATTTCCTGGTATCCCAATACCTTTTGTTGAAGAGACGGTCTTTCCCTCATTGTTTATTCTTGCCTCTTTGTTATAGGTTAATTTACCACATAAGCCTGGGTTTATTTCTGGGCTTTCTATTCTGTCCAATCGACCTATGCGTCTGTTTTTGTGTCACTACCCATACTAATTGGTTTACTTGAAGCTTTGTAGTACATCTTGAAATCTGGGATTTTGATACCTCCAGCTATGTTTTTGTCTTTCAAGAATATTTTCACGATTCAGGGTCTTTTGCGGTCCCATACAGATTTTAGTATTAGTTTTTTCAAATCTGTGAAAAGTGCCTTTGGTATCTTGATAGGGATTGCATTGAAACTGTAGAGAGTTATGAGTAATATGGACATTGTAATGATATTAATTCTTCCAATCCATGATCATGGGATATCTTTCCATTTGTTTGTGTCATCTTCAATTTCATCACTGACTTATGGTTTTCACACTACAGGTCTTTCACTTCTTTGGATAAGTTGAGTCGTATCTATTTTACTCTCTCTTTTTTTTTGGTGCAATTATGAATGCGTGTTGCTTTCTTAATTTCTCTTTCTGTGACTTCATTATTATTATATAGAAACCCTACTAATTTTTGTGTATCAGTTCCGTATCTACAATTTTCCTGAATTCGTTTATTACTTCTAGTAGTTTTGGGGGGAAAGTTTAGGGTTTTCTGTGCATATTCTTACGTCATCTGCGGATAGTACAGTTCAGGTTGTTTACAAACATAGATGAATAATTTCTTTTTTCTTATCTGATTCCTGTGGCTAGGACTTCTAGTGTTATATGAAACAAGAGTGGCAAAAGTAGTCATATTTATCTTGTTCTTGTTCTTAGAGGGAAATCTCTCAGTTTTTCACCATTGAGATGTTAGGTGTGAACTTTTTAATATAAACAATATATAAAATAATATTTTCATGTGTTGAGGCATGTCCGTCCCCCCGACTTTGTTGAGAACTTTTACCATGAATACATGTTCAATTTTGTCAAATGTGTTTTCTCCCTTTATTGGTATAATCATATGATGTTTACCCTCCGTTTTGTTGAGGTGGGATATTATGTTGATTGATTTGTTGAGCCACCTTTGTTTCCCTGGAATAAAAGCCACGTAATCATTTTAGCGTGTTGTTGAGTGGAGTTTGATAATATTTTATTGAGGATTTTAAAGTCTATTTGGTTTGATATAGGTGTTGCTACCTGGTTCTGAGTTGTTGTTGTTGTTTGATGTTATTTTTGTTGTCCTTGTTGTTGTTTGCTTTCATTTGCATGGGAAATGTATCTCCATCCCCTCACTTTCAGTCTCTATGTGTCTAGATCTGAAGTGAGTCTGTGCTAGGCAGCATATGGATGAGTGTTGTTTTTTATCCATCCTGTTACCCTATGTATTTTGACTGGAGCACTTCAGCCGTTTATATTTAAAGTAAATGTTGATCATTATGTACTAATTGTAATTTTGTTCTTTTTTTTGTAGCTTATTTATTTATTTATTTATTTATTTATTTATTTATTTATTTATTTTTCTTATTTTTATTTTTTTTTGGGTAAGCCTAAATATATTTTATTTTATATTTTTTATTTATATATGAAATTTATTGTCAAATTGGTTTCCATACAACACCCAGTGCTCATCCCAAAAGGTGCCCTCCTCAATACCCATCACCCACCCTCTCCTCCCTCCCACCCCCCATCAACCCTCAGTTTGTTCTCAGTTCTCAACAGTCTTATGCTTTGGCTCTCTCCCACTCTAACCTCTTTTTTTTTTCCTTCCCCTCCCCCATGTGTCCTGCTAAGCCTCTCAGGATCCACATAAGTGTGAAACCATATGGTATCTGTCTTTCTCTGTATGGGTTATTTCACTTAGCATCACACTATCCAGTTCCATCCACGTTGCAACAAAAGGCCATATTTCATTTTTTCTCACTGCCACGTAGTATTCCATTGTGTATATAAACCACAATTTCTTTATCCATTCATCAGTTGATGGACATTTAGGCCCTTTCCATAATTTGGCTATTGTTGAGAGTGCTGCTATGAACATTGGGGTACAAGTGCCCCTATGCATCACTACTCCTGTGTCCCTTGGATAAATTCCTAGCAGTGCTATTGCTGGGTCATAGGGTAGGTCTATTTTTAATTTTCTGAGGAACCTCCACACTGCTTTCCAGAGCGGCTGCACCAATTTACATTCCCACCAACAGTGCAAGAGGGTTCCCGTTTCTCCACATTCTCTCCAGCATCTATAGTCTCCTGATTTGTTCATTTTGGCCACTCTGACTGGCGTGAGGGGGATACCTGAGTGTGGTTTTGATTTGTATTTCCCTGATAAGGAGCAACGCTGAACATCTTTTCATGTGCCTGTTGGCCATCCGGATGTCTTCTTTAGAGAAGTGTCTATTCATGTTTTCTGCCCATTTCTTCACTGGGTTATTTGCTTTTCGGGTGTGGAGTTTGGTGAGCTCTTTATAGATTTTGGACACTAGCACTTTGTCCGATATGTCATTTGCAAATATCTTTTCCCATTCCGTTGGTTGCCTTTTAGTTTTGTTGGTTGTTTCCTTTGCTGTGCAGAAGCTTTTTATCTTCATAAGGTCCCAGTAATTCACTTTTGCTTTTAATTCCCATGCCTTTGGGGATGTGTCAAGTAAAGAGATTGCTACGGCTGAGGTCAGAGAGGTCTTTTCCTGCTTTCTCCTCTAAGGTTTTGATGGTTTCCTGTCTCACATTCAGGCCCTTTATCCATTTTGAGTTTATTTTTGGGAATGGTGTGAGAAAGTGGTCTAGTTTCAACCTTCTGCATGTTGCTGTCCAGTTCTCACAGCACCATTTGTTAAAGAGACTGTCTTTTTTCCATTGGATGTTCTTTCCTGCTTTGTCAAAGATGAGTTGGCCATACGTTTGTGGGTCCAGTTCTGGGGTTTCTATTCTATTCCATTGGTCGACGTCTGATTTTGTGCCAATACCATGCTGTCTTGATGATGACAGCTTTGTAGTAGAGGCTAAAGTCTGGGATTGTGATGCCTCCTGCTTTGGTCTTCTTCTTCAAAATTGCTTTGGCTTTTCGGGGCCTTTTGTGGTTCCATATGAATTTTAGGATTGCTTGTTCTAGTTTCGAGAAGAATGCTGGTGCAATTTTGATTGGGATTGCATTGAATGTGTAGATAGCTTTGGGTAGTATTGACATTTTGACAATATTTATTCTTCCAATCCATGAGCAGGGATTATCTTTCCATTTCTTTAAATCTTCTTCAATTACCTTCATAAGCTTTCTATAGTTTTCAGCATACATATCCTTTACATCTTTGGTTAGATTTATTCCTAGGTATTTTATTCTTCTTGGTGTAATTGTGAATGGGATCAGTTTCTTTATTTGTCTTTCTGTTGCTTCATTGTTAGTGTATAAGAATGCATCTGATTTCTGGACATTGATTTTGTATCCTGCAACTTTGCTGAAATCATGTATCAGTTCTAGCAGACTTTTGGTGGAGTCTATCGGATTTTCCATGTATAATATCATGTCATCTGCAAAAAGCGAAAGCTTGACTTCATCTTTGCCAATTTTGATGCCTTTGATTTCCTTTTGTTGTCTGATTGCTGATGCTAGAACTTCCAGCACTATGTTAAACAACAGCGGTGAGAGGGGGCATCCCTGTCGTGTTCCTGATCTCAGGGAAAAAGCTCTCAGTTTTTCCCCGTTGAGGATGATGTTAGCTGTGGGCTTTTCATAAATGGCTTTTATGATCTTTAAGTATGTTCCTTCTATCCCGACTTTCTCAAGGGTTTTTCTTAAGAAAGGGTGCTGGATTTTGTCAAAGGCCTTTTCTGCATCGATTGACAGGATCATATGGTTTTTCTCTTTTTTTTTGTTAATGTGATGTATCACGTTGATTGATTTGCGAGTGTTGAACCAGCCCTGCATCCCAGGAATGCTTATGTTTACGAGTAATTGTTTTATATATTTGGGCGCTCCGGTATTCGGCGCATAGGCATTTATAATTGTTAGCTCTTCCTGATGGATAGACCCTGTCACTATTATATAATGTCCTTCTTCATCTCTTGTTACAGCCTTTAATTGAAAGTCTAGTTTGTCTGATAGAAGTATGGCTACTCCAGCTTTCTTTTGGCTTCCAGTAGCATGATAAATAGTTCTCCATCCCCTCACTCTCAATCTAAAGGTGTCCCCAGGTCTAAAATGAGTCTCTTGTAGACAGCAAATAGATGGGTCTTGTTTTTTTATCCATTCTGATACCCTATGTCTTTTGGTTGGCGCATTTAATCCATTTACATTCAGTGTTATTATAGAAAGATATGGGGTTAGAGTCATTGTGATGTCTGTATGTTTTATGCTTTTAGTGATGTCTCTGGTACTTTGTCTCACAGGGTCCCCTTTAGGATCTCTTGTAGGGCTGGTTTAGTGGTGAGAAATTCCTTCAGTTTTTGTTTGTTTGGGAAGACCTTTATCTCTCCTTCTATTCTAAATGACAGACTTGCTGGAGAAAGGATTCTCGGCTGCATATTTTTTCTGTCTAGCACACTGAAAACCTCGTGCCAATTCTTTCTGGCCTGCCAAGTTTCAAAAGAGAGATCATTCACGAGTCTTATAGGTCTCCCTTTATATGTGAGGGCACGTTTACCCCTTGCTGCTTTCAGAATTTTCTCTTTATCCTTGTATTTTGCCAGTTTCACTATGATATGTCGTGTAGAAGATCGATTCAAGTTACGTCTGAAGGGAGTTCTCTGTGCCTCTTGGCTTTCAATGCCTTTTTCCTTCCCCACTTCAGGGAAGTTCTCAGCTATTATTTCTTCAAGTACCCCTTCAGCACCTTTCCCTCTCTCTTCCTCCTCTGGGATACCAATTATGCGTAGATTATTTCTTTTTAGGGTATCACTTAGTTCTCTAATTTTCCCCTCATACTCCTGGATTCTTTTATCTCTCTTTTTCTCAGCTTCCTCTTTTTCCATAACTTTATCTTCTAGTTCACCTATTCTCTCCTCTGCCTCTTCAATCCGAGCCGTGGTGGTTTCCATTTTGTTATGCATTTCGTTTAAAGCGTTTTTCAGCTCCTCGTGACTGTTCCTTAGTCCCTTGATCTCTGTAGCAAGAGATTCTCTGCTGTCAGCCATACTGTTTTCAAGCCCAGGGATTAATTTTATGACTATTATTCCAAATTCACTTTCTGTTATATTATTTAAATCCTTTTTGAACAGGTCATTAGCTGTTGTTATTTCCTGGAGATTCTTCTGAGGGGAATTCTTCCGCTTGGTCATTTTGGATAGTCCCTGGCGTGGTGAGGACCTGCAGGGCACTTTCCCTGTGCTGTGGTGTATAACTGGAGTTGGTGGGCGGAGCCGCAGTCAGACCTGATGTCTGCCCCCAGCCCACTGCTGTGTCCACAGTCAGACTGGTGTGTGCCTTGTCTTCCCCTCTCATAGGGGCGAGATTCACTGTGGGGTGTGGTGGCCTTTCTGGGCTACTTGCACACTGCCAGGCTTGTGATGCTGGGGATCTGGCGTCTTTGCTGGGGTGGGTAGGCAAGGTGCACAGGGGCAGGAGGGGCAGGCTTAGCTCGCTTCTCCTTACGTGATCCACTTCAGGAGGGGCCCTGTGGCAGCGGGAGGGAGTCAGATCCACTGCCGGAGGTTTGGCTCCGCAGAAGCACAGAGTTGGGTGTTTGCGCGGAGCGAGCAATTTCCCTGGCAGGAACTGGGTCTCTTTGGGATTTTGGCTGGGGGATGGGCGGGGGAGATGGCGCTGGCGAGGGCCTTTGTTCCCCACCAAACTGAGCTCTGTCGTCAGGGGGCTCAGCAGCTCTCCTTCCCTTTGTCCTCCAGCCTTCCCGCTTTCTGAGCAGAGCTGTTAACTTATGACCTCCCAGACGCTAAGTCGCGCTTGCTGTCGGAACACAGTCCATCAGGCCCTCCGCTTTTTGCAAGCCAGACTCGGGGGCTCTGCTTGGCCGGTGAGCCGCCCCTCCGCCCTGGCTCCCTCCCACCAGTTCGTGGAGCGTGCACCACCTCGCCGCCTTTTCTACCCTCTTCCGTGGGTCTCTCGTCTGCGCTTGGTTCCGGCGACTCCGTTCTGCTATTCCTCTGGCGGTTTTCTGGGTTATTTAGGCAGGTGTAGGTGGAATCTAAGTGGTCAGCAGGACGCGCGGTGAGCCCAGCGTCCTCCTACGCCGCCATCTCTCCTCTCCTGAACTGTTTTTTCAAGAACCATTAAAATCACACCAAACATTGAAATACTTACATTTAAGTCTAACAACCATGCACAGGATTTGTACGTGAAAAGCCACAGAAGGCTGATTGGGTAAATCAAGGAAGATATAAATAAATGGAGAGATATGCCATATCTAGCTAAGTAATTAATATTTTACTCAATCATTTCATTGATTAATTAATTAAGTAAAAGAAGCCTTGACCTAAAATCATCACTTATAGAAACATTCACTCAAATGGATCATAGATGTAAGTGTAAAGTACAAAATTATAAAACATTCTTAAGAAAGAAGGAGTGTTGTTGATTCATTGAATCATTCAATAAATACTTTTGGAGCATTTAGAATGAGACAACACAGTCTACGCCCTGAGGATCCACTAGGGAACCAAAGGAGCAAGGATCACTGCACTCTTGGTGCTCAAGAGTCCAGTGGGGGAGACTGACAAACATAATGGAACTAGAAACTACGGTAGAGAATAATGAATGGGGAAAGAACAAGTAAATACATCTTGGAGAGGATATAAGCATTGGGGGAGGGGGTGTGAAATACTCGACACAGAGGGCCCTACTGTAAAGGTGTCAGTTGAATAAATACCTCACGGAAATGAGAGAAATACCTGCTGACAGGAAGGTGATCTAGGCAGAAGGACCCATGAATTCCCCAAGGCAGGAGAGTGAACGTGTGTACTGATGGGAAGTAAGGAGGCCAGCATAGACAGAGAAACGAGGATGAGAAGAAGGAGGAATAAAGAGGGGGAGGTTGTGGGTCAAGGAGGAGAAAAAGAGGATGAGGGAGAGAAGGCTGTAAAGACTGCCAGCAATAGACAAGGTGAAGCGAAATCTGGTCATACCTGTTCCTCCGCCTCACATTACAGGCTGCAGTTCTTTTTATTTTTTAACTGACATTTACTAAACTGTGTCTACACCATGAAAAGCTAATTCTACTTGTAGCAACTATTCGAAGCAAGAAAATGGAACATCCTAAATGATCAATAGCCATGTTTAAATAAGTTATGGCATGGGGCACCTGGATGGCTCAGTCGGTTTGGCGTCCGACTTCAGCTCGAGTCATGATCTCATGATCCGTGAGTTCGAGCCCCGCGTTGGGCTCTGTGCTGACAGCTCAGAGCCTGGATCCTGCTTCGGATTCTGTGTCTCCCTCTCTCTCTGACCCTCCCCCGTTCATGCTCTGTCTCTCTCTGTCTCAAAAATAAATAAACATTAAAAAAAATTTTAAATAAGTTATGGCATGCTATGAGACCTTTACAATTCATAGCCCTGGAGAACATTTGTGACCTAGCGAAATGCTCGTATCACTAGAGGATCAAAAATGGGATTCACAGCTACATAGCAAATTTTGGTTAATGCATGTACATATACCTCTTCCGTGACGATTATACCACAGTGTTAGAGGTGCTTACCTCCAGGGGCGCCTGAATGGCTCAGTCGGTTAAGCATCTGACTCTTGATTCCAGCTCAGTTATGATTCCACTGTGTGTGCGATTAAGCTCCACATTGAGGTCTGCACTGACAACGTTGAGCCTGCTTATGATTCTCTCTATCTCTCTCTCTCCTCCCATCCCCCACTCTTGCTCATCTCTCTCTCGTTCTCTCTCTGTGCCAAAAATACATAAACATAAAAAACGTGTTTACATATGCTTATCTCCAGGTGTTTGACTTATGACCATTTTTCTTTCTTTCTTGTTTATTTTCTAAATTTTCTGCAATAAACTTTAAGACCGCCGTAATCATAAAGTAACGTTTCAAATAAATGATTTAGTCTAGTATCAGTTAAATAAATAAAATGTGTCAATTCATAAATTTATTAGGTCCATTCAACACATCAAGGATAGTTTCAAACAATCCAGTGTTATTCCTTCAGCAGACACCCTCCCATCTGATTTGACGTTGACTCAACCACTTCACCAAGAAAGATTTCTAAACTTTGACCATGTTTGAGTGTCTATAAAAGTTTCTGAAAGCATGCAAGACCGCATCCTTGCCTTCAAGAAACTTTCAATATTTGAGGGTACAAAAAACCCAAACACCATACAAAGCACAGTGAGACTTCAAGGTCAAGTTTCATGTAGCAGGAGAAGTCCACTGAGCCGAGTTGATCAGTAAAGGCGTCTCGGAGGCATAGCACAAAGAATCTTAAAGGATGACCAAATTTCTAGTTGGCAGGCAGAAAGGAGGAGGACAAAGGAGACAAAAGCAAATGTGCGGGAATAAAGGAGGGGCAGGCATTCCGAGAACAGTGAGAACAAACCTGTTGGACCTTGAGGTTCTTCTACAACAGTGGCCATTATGTATTTGTGACGACGACAAAGACTGGGTAGAAGATGATGGACCTACATAACCCATCATGTCCATACTCTTATGTAAGAAGGTCTTGGAGACAGCGAAGAATTGGAGAACATCCGTTAGAACCTCAAGATGGTAATAACGAAACAAGTTGTAGAAACAAAACAATGAAAAGATAAAATTCTAAGCAAAAGTCTCTAAGCATATGAATTAATACCCAATCAACAACCAATTGAAATCCATGACCAACTTAAGACCCCTCTTGTGTTTCTCTCTTAATGGGGCATTGTCTTCAGCTGCTCAAGAGGGAAAGAGGCTCATTGTCAGTCCTCCCATCCTCAACGTCTTTTCTGTGATCCACTCAGCAGCAGGGGCTCTCAACTCCACCTCCAACTTATGCCAAGCCAGCTAGTTTCTCACCACCTTCCGCCTACTCTCCATTTTCGTTGTTAGCCCCATGCTGCCTTTCCCTTCCCACCAAAATCCCAGTTCATTCTTTTCACTGCATCTGGAATGCAATCCAAGACTCCTGAATCTGAGCAGTTCATTCCTCTGCTTACGACAACCCTCTAGTCTCCACTGTACTCAAAATGACACATAGAATCTGTAATGTGACCACCAGACGTTGGCAGTCCTGCCTTGTCACCCCTCTAATGCCATCTTTCCTGATTCTCCTTTCATTAGGTGACCGGGACGGTCTCTTCTCCTGGTTGCTCAAATTAGACCCATGTAGGTTCCGCTTAGAATGCATTTTGTGGTCGCTAGTTTCCTTACCAGTTCTTGCTACGGGTCCAGTTTGAAAAGGACTTTTCTCCCCAAGAAACCTTTGTTGGCCAATCCTGTAATCTACACTTTGTCCCCTGTGCCATTCCTTCTCATAAAATTTAGTGTTCTATTTAACAGCATTTGCCACACGTTGTAATTACACCTGTACTATTTGTAGCTAAGTTTTGAAACATCCTGAATATATGGAGCGTGCATGTTGGATTCTCACTGTGTACTTGAACCTAATAACACCTGACACCTAAGGTGTTCAATATGTGTATCCACGATGCCTGAAATAGGGGATTTTTAACTATCTCCCGGCGAGCTAGACTGCAATATACATTCAAGTCTTCAATGATCTCTACCACCAAATTTAGTATACATATGCAAAAAAGGGAAGGGTCACGTCCTCACGCATAGGAGAAACATTTTGCCTCGTTGATAGCTTCTATGGTGTAGCTTACATTTTGACCTACATAAGACCCCACCCTGGAGGTACAGTTTGTATGGATGTAGTGACAACTATGAGGAAATCAAAACAAAATACAGTGTTTATGGAGTGTAATGTGCCAGGAGTTTTTCCACACGTTTTACAGGCATTACCTATAATCTCACCACTATACCGGACATAGGCGTTATACTTCCCCTTTACAAATTGGAGAAGCAAACTCGGAGGTATCATTTGCCTACAATCTAAGATCTGGCTGGTAGAAGAAATAGATGTGGCCAGGTAATGTACAAAATCCACAATTTTGCCCAAGGTAGCCTCTGGGAAATCAGAAAATGAGCAGCTTTCATAAGTGCAGCTGCCTAGAGCTTTTCAGAGGAGCTGTCTGTGTGGCGCCGGGGCTTTGGCGCCATCACATCTCCAGGATCTCACTACCAGGAGTAACCCCCATTGTTGGGAAGGGCAAGAACACCCATCCGTGGCAACTTAAGGTGTTTTAACCCCTGTCAAGATAGTGCAAGCCTCCAATTACTTCATTTGGTACTTCAAGGAACACATCAAAGCACACCTCGTGGGATTTTCAAAAATCACTCTGAGATGAGAACTCAAACACAAAAGTCATAGCAACACGAAGCAAGTAACACTTTCCAAAACACACGTCCTGAAGGGCTAGGCCATGGAGACGGTATGAGCCCACTTTAAAGTAGCAGTGCTCTCAGGTGCATAGCACATAAAACAAAACAAAACAAAACAAAACAACAACAACAACAACGTTAAAACACAAAAGGGATAGAAAACTATCCAAAATGATGAAACGCAAGAATTCCCCTCAGACGAAATTCCAGCAAGAAGTGACCTCTAAAGAATTGATCAAAATAGATAAAAGCAGTATAACAACAAGAATGTAGAATCATAGGCATAAGATTAATCACTGGGCTTCAAAAAAGGTATAGAAGACGACAGAGAATTTATCATTGCAGTGATAAAAGACCTAAAACATAGCCAGGGTTAATTGAAAAGTCAATGACATAGAGATTGATTTTCATCACTGATACAAAAACAGATAAGCTGGAACGTTGGATGTCCATTACCCAAGTTAGTAGTTATGCGATTGTAGCAAAAGCTAATTCTAGAAAAAAACGATTAAATAATGAAAACAAGAGAGCTAAAATATGTCAAGTTTAAATACCTTGCATGAACTGTGTAGCTGTATAGTTGTTTAAAATTCTAGGATATCAAATAATATTATGTGATAGCCATTGTAACACATGCAAAGTTCACCATGTCGACCTTTGCTCTTCTCAATGTGGAGTAATAAGTTATTAGGCCTTATAGACTAACTGAAAAAATGAATATTAAAAAGTTTTTGAAAGTATATGTTTCTAGTGAGTTTGGTCATGTCAAATAAAGTGTGTCATTTCCAACACCTATTCACGTGCACTCTTAGTATGGCTAGAGTCCATAAAAAGTTATTGCACCATTGCAATAAACAGGATTACCAGTGCAATCTATTTTTTTAATTCCATTTGTTCATTTATTTGAAAGCCAGAATAGTGCATGGAGAATGTACCCTGTAGGTTCTGGATTCTCTCCTTGATTCCAAATGTCTTATTGGGCCTCTACCAAAAAGATGGTAAAACAATATTATCTGTACCATGAACATGTAAAATTTGGAACACCTCACGAGTATTACAATTTTGCTGTTTAGCATATGTGTTTACAAATACACACGTGTGCACTGGGTGAAGTTAGATGTTTCATACTTCTATCCATATCATGAGGGATTCAATAAGTTTTAAAGAGTTAGATTCCAGTTACCAATTCTAATGTGGGATAACATGCCCAGTTCTTGCTTATTTGTCACTTATGATGCAATTATGAAGTTAACTTAGAACCTAAAGGGTAAATTCTTTTTAACTACACTTGACTGAACATGTATCATTGAAAGTCAAGCTTTGGCCTTTCAAAGATGACATGAGAGTGAACGCGGAGAACCCAAAAGACTCCAGGAAAATGCTGCTAGATCTGATACATGCATGGACCAAACTCACAGGATACAAAATCCGTGTAAAGAAACTGATTGCATTTCTATACACCAATAAGGAAGCAACCGAAAGAGAAGTCAAGAAATCAATGCCAGTTACAATTTCACCAAGAACCGTAAAATACCTAGCAAGAAAACTAACCAAAGATGTAAAAGATCTGTACAGTGAAAAGTATAGAAAATGTATGAAGGAAAATGATGAAGACACATCAAATACAGAAAAAAAAAACAAAACAAAACAATCCATGCCAAAGAGTGGAAGAATGAATACTGTTAAAATGTCAATAGTACCGAAAGCAATCTACACATTAATGCAATACCAATCAAAATTGTACCAACATTCTTCTCCAGACTAGGGCAAGCAATCTGAAACTTTGCACAGAACAACCAAAGAACCTGAGTAGTCAAAGTTAACTTTAAAAAAGAAAGCCAAAGTGGGAGGCAGCCCAGACTTTCGCCTCTCCTATGAAGCTGTAATCGTTAAGATAGTATGACTTTGGCACAAAAACAGGCACATGAACCAACGAAACAGCATAGAGAACCCAGAAGGGGCCCCACAAATGTATGGTGAACTAATCTTTGACAAAACTGCAAAGACAATCCAATGGAGAGAAGACAGCCTCTTTACAAAGGGTGCTGGGAGAACGAAACAGTAACATGATGAAGAATAACCTAGATGACTTTCTTCCAACGTGCACAAAAATAAAGGCAAAATGGATGAAAGCCTTAAATGTGAGACAGGAAACCATCAAAACACTAGAGGAGAAAAGAGGAAAAAAAACCCTTTGACCTCAACTGCAGCAATTTCTTCCTTAGCATGTCTCAAAAGACAAGGGAATGAAAAGCAAAACTGAATGATCAGGACCGGGTCAGGATACAAATCTTCGGCACTGCAAAGGAAACAATCAGCAAAATTAAAAGGCAACCGATGGAAGGAGTGAAGATGTTTGCGAGTGACATATTGGATAAAGGGTTACTACACAAAATGTATAAAGAACTTACCCAAGTCACACCTGGAAAATGTAGTACAGTGAAACAATGGGCAGAAGACATGAATAGACACTTTTCCAAAAGAGACATCCAGATGGCCCCAAAACACATGAAAGGATGCTCAACATCACTCATCATCAGGAAAATACACATCAAAGCCACACTGAGATACCACCTCACACTAGTCAGTGTGGCTAAAATGAGCAACTTAGGAAACCACAGATGCTGGTGAGGATATGGAGAAAGAGTAACCCTCTCTCACTGTTGGTGGGAAAGGAAACTGGTGCACCACGGCAAGCATGAAACCTGCAGACATCACAATGACTCTAAGCGCATAACTTTCCATAATAATACTGAATTTCAATGGACTAAATGCTCCAACCAAACAACATAGTGTATCAGAATGGATGGAAAAAACAAAAACAAAAAACAGAACAAGACCCATCTATTTGCTGTCTACAAGAGACTGCTTATAGACATGAGGACACCTTCAGGTTGAAATTGAGGGGATGGAGAACTATCTATCATGCTACTGGAGGTCAAAAGAAACCTGGAGTAGCCAAATTGTATCATACAAAGTAGAGTTTAAATTAAAGGCTGTATCAAAAGATGACGAAGGGCTTTCTATATTAATTCCAGGGTCTCTCCATCAGGAGGAGCTACAAATTTTAAATGTCTACACACCAAATTCGGAGACACACAAATATATAAACAATTAATTAAAAACATACAGAACCTTGTTGATAAGAATGTGGTAATTGCAGGGGACATTAAATTAAACACAGAAAAAAAGATGGAAAATCTCCAAAAGCATGGAGGTTAAAAAACATCCCACCAACGAATAAATGGGTCAACCAGGCAACATGAGAAGAAATTAAAAGATATAAGGAAACAAATGAAAATGAAATACAACAATGCAAACCCTTCGGGATGCAGCAAGGGCAGTCCAGACAGGGAACAACAAAAACAAAACAAAACAAAACAAAACACAACAACAACAACAACGACGACGACGACAAGAAACATTGCTATCCAGGCCTATCTCAAGAAACAAGAAAAATCCCCAATACAAAATCTAACAACACACCTAAAGGAACTAGAAGCAGGACAGAAAAGACACCCCAAAGCGAGCAGAGGAAGAAAAATTATAAAGATCAGAGCAGAAATAAACAATGTGGAGTCTAAAGGAAAACAGTACAGCACATCAATGAAACCAAGAGTTGTGTTTCTGAGAAAATACACAAAATTGATAAACGTCTAGCCTGGCTTCTCAAAAAGAAAAGAGAGGGGACCCAAATAGGTCAAATCACGAATGAAAAGGGAATTATTACAAAGAATCTCTCAGAAATTCAAGCATTCATCAGGAAACACTATAAAATCTTCTATGCCAACAAACTGGACAACCTGGAAGAAATGGACAAATGCCTCCATACCCACACACTTCCAAAGCTCAAACGGGAAGAAATAGAAAATGTGAACGGACCCATAACTAGTGAGGAAATTGAATCAGTTATCAAAAATCTCCCAATAAATAAGAGTCCTGGTCCAGGTGGCTTCCCTGGCGATTTCTAGCAGACATTTAAAGCAGAGATAATAGCCATCCTTCCCAAGCTGTTCCAAAATATGGAAATGAAAGGAAAACTACCAGACTCATTTTATGAAGCCAGCAAACGGTGATTCCCAAACCAGACAGAGACACAAAAAAAAGGAGAATTACAGGCCAATATCCCTGATGAATACGGGTGCAGAAATTCTCAACAAGATACTAGCAAATCACATTCAATAGCATATAGAAAGTATTATTCAACACGATCAAGTGGGATTCATTCCTGGCCTGCAGGGCTAGTGCCATATTCACAAATCAAACATTGTGCTACATCACATTAATAAAAGAAAAGATAAAAACCATAGTACACTGTCAATAGATTCAGAAAAAAAGTATTTGAGAAAATACCACATCCGTACTTAATACAAACCCTCAAGACATTTGGGATAGAAGGAAACTACTTTAAACATCATAAAAGCCATTTATCAGAAGCTCACAGTAAATATCGTCCTCAATGGGGAAAAACTGAGAGCAATCCCCCTGAGATCAGGTACAAGACAGAGATGTCCACTCTCACCCCGGTTGTTGAACATAGTGTTGGAAGTCTTGGCATCAGTAATCAGACAGCACATGAAATTAAAGGTATCATCATTTGATTTGCAACGATGAAGTCAAACTTCCACTTTTTGCAGATGGCATGACACTATACATGGAATTTCGGACAGACCCCATCAAAAGTCCTCTATCACTGATACATGAATTCAGCAATGTTGCAGGGTAGAAAATCAATGTACAGAAATTGGTTGCGTTTTATAAGCCAATAATGAAGCAACAGAAAGAGAAATAAAGAAACGGATCCCATTTACAATGCACCAAGAGTCATAACGTACCTAGGAATGAAGCTAACCAAAGAGGTAAAAGATCTGTATGCTGAAAACTATAGAAGGCTTGTGAAGGAAATTGAAGAAGATACAGAGAAAGCAAAACACATTCCATGCTCGTGGATTGGAAGAATAAATATTGGCGAAATGTCAATACGACCCAACGCAGTCCTCACTTTATAGGCAGCACCAATCACATTGCACCAGCACTCTTCTCCAAGCTGGAACAAACAATCATAAAATGTGTATGGAAACACAAAAGACCCTGAATAGCCAAAGTAATACTGAAGAAGAAAACCAAAGTGTGAGGCACCACAATGCCAGACTTTAGCCTCTACCGCAAAGCTATAACCATCAAGACAGCATGGTACTGGCACAGAAACAGATACATAGACTTAATGGCATAGAATAGAGACCCCAGAATTGGACCCACATACGTATGACCAACTAATCTTTGACAAAGCAGGAAAGAATATCCAATGGAAAAAAAGACAGTCTCTTTAACAAATGGTGCTAAGAGAAGTGGACAGCAACATGCAGAAGAATGAAACTAGACCAGTTTCTTACACCACTCACAAAAATAAACTCACAATGGATGAAGGACGTGAATGTGAGACAGGAAACCATCAAACCCTGGAGGAGAAAGCAGGAAACATCCTCTTTGACCTCAGCGTCAGCAAGTTCTTAGCTGACACATCTCCAAAGGCAAGGGAATTAAAAGCAAAATGAACTATTGGGATCTCATGAACATATAAATCTTTTCCACAATGAAGGAAACAATCAACAAAACTAAAAGGCAACCGAACGAATGGGAAAAGATGAGTGCAAAAGTCATACTGGATAATTGGCTAGTACCCTAAACCTGAAAAATGAACTCACCAACTCCACACCCGGAAATCAAATAATCCAGTGAAGAAACGGGCAGAAGACTTGAACAGACACTGTTCTAAAAAAGACATCCAGATTGTCAAGAGACACATGAAAGGTGCTCAACAGCACCCCTCGTTCAGGGAAATCCAAAGCAAACCCACACTGAGATACCACCTCATGCCAGTCAGAGTGGCTACAATGAGCAAATTAGAAGACTATAGATGCTGGTGAGGATGCGGAGAAACAGGAACCCTCTTGCACTGTTGGTGGGAATGCATCCTGGTGCAGCCGCTCTGGAAAACAGTGTGGAGTTCCTCAAATCATTAAAAATAGATCTACCCTAAGACCCAGCAATAGCACTGCTAGGAATTTACCCAAGGGGTACAGGAGTGCTGAGACATAGGGGCGCATGTACCCCAATGTTTATAGCACTACTTTCAACAACAGGCAGACTATGGAAAGAGCCTAGCTGTCCATCAACTGACAAGTGTATAAAGAAGTTGTGGTTGATGTATACCACGGAATACTACTTGGCAATGAGAAAGAACGAAATCTGGCCATTTGTAGCAACGTGGATGGAACTGGGGGGTATTATGCTACGTGAAATAAGTCAGGCGGAGAAAGACAGATACCATTTGTTTTAATCCATGTGTGGGTCCTGAGAAACTTAGCAGAAGACCATGGGGGAGGTGATGCGGGGAAAAAGGTATAGAGAGGGAGGGAGGCAAACCATAAGAGACTCTTAAATACGGACAACAGACTGAGGGTTGACGTAGGGTTGGGGGAAAGTGGGTGACGGGCATTGAGGAGGGCACCTGTTGGGATGAACACTGGGTGTTGCGTGGAAACCAATTTGAAAATAAATTACATTTAATGAACAAGGAAATCCAGGGGTTGCTCTTACTGAATATGAGAATAGCTTTCCATTTTCAGCACTTTCTGAACGTGAGGTAGTACTGGCTTAAGGTGCGTAGAGGAAAGTTTGGTTTGTGTGTTTAAGAAAAGGAGTTGAGTAAAGACAGAGGCCTCTCACATGTATCACGTTGACCTTGGCAAGTGTCTCTTCTGATTGTTACCATGACTTATCCCTTTTCTTGATTCACATAGTTTGGTGTCATCCTTTCATGAGGAAGTGGATTTCAATTGACCATGGTAGGTGGTCCTTGTAATATTTTGTGAATTATTTGTGTATGTGGTGATGCTGGATGGACCATGCTGGTTGCTTTCAAAAGCACTTACACGGACGGTGTAACACGTTTTCTACCCTTGGAATCCCATACGGTCTTTTACTACCTTGTGTATGACTTACCTGAAATATCATGAATTGGTAGGTACCGAATAGGTTTTAGTGGCACTGAATGCCCTCATGGCCACTCACGCAGAATTCGTTGACGCTTTGCTCTTAAGCACACAATGACTCGGTCTTCCCTAAGCTGCGTGAAAGTGAGCATGCACACTAACTAGGCAAACTGTTTGCTGCTGCTGTGAAGAACAGCTTCCTGAACTGTGAGCTATAGCAACACACATATGGAACCCTAAGCAAGGCACAATATATCTGTATTCTTTGAAAGAGTAGAGTAGTTACTTCAATTTGGCTTTCAGTGCATTGCATGACAAGGCATTTAATTAGCTAAAACCCTCTTACAGTCATGTTTGATTACAAGTTGTGTGTACTCTCCACCGCGAAGTGTCATCTCATGTTGGATGGAATTAATGGAGGCTGAGGCACCAGTGCATTCACGTCGAGGACAACCCTCTTGAACTCATCAAGAACTATGGGCCTTCTCAGGTAAGATTACGTGCAGGTCTTTCTCAAGGGCATAATCTTAAACACAGCCCAACCTAAGGCAGCTTTGGGCAGCAGGCAGTGATAGGATAGGCAGACATTGTGACCTCACAAAGCGCCTGGTCTCCTAGCAACTGCGGTGTAACTCTCACAGCCTGCCGCCTGATTTGGCTTCATGGTAGGAAATTCATCAGTGCCCTGCGGCGGCGGCGAGACCTGGCAAGCGCGGGCGGCCCCTCGGGACCTCACATCCTGAGCCGCATGAAGAGGCGGCGGCGCAGGCCCCGGGAGGCCCTGGCCCCGGCCGCCCGGGGAGGAGCCTCTAGCGCTGCAGGAGGGGCCGCGCTGGAGGCGCCTGAGGAGAAAGTGCTGTACACGCGGTGGCAACCGTCGCCACTGTCGCTGGCCAACAGCAGCAAGGCGCTGATCGATGCTTTCCAGTTATTCGTGCCCCGCAGCACGGAGTTCATGAGCTCAGACGCGGAGCTCTGGAGCTACCTCTGCAGCCTCAAGCACCAGTTCTCCCCCCGCATCCTGCGCAGCAAGGACGTCTATGGCTACTCTTCCCTCCTGGCCCAGGTCCCGGACCCCTGGCACCAGCCCCCCGAGGCCCGCCTCCAGACGCGCCGGCCGGCTGCCAGGAGGAGGCGCCACGGAGCCCGGAAGGTCGCCGCCGGCCAGAGGAAGGTGCCGCCCCCGCCGCCGCCGTCCCGCGAGGACAGCAGCCCCCGCAAGCCCACGGCCCCCGGGCCCAGCTCCGGGGGCCGCACCCTGGAGGAGAGTGGGAGGGCGGCCACCCCAACGCTGACCACCTTGCCAAGCATCCGCGTAGTCGGCGACGTGTGGGTCGAGAGCAGCGTGGCAGAAGCGCGGCGCCAAGCGCGCCAAGTCCTGGGAGTGAACCTGGAACCCGTGGTGAGACTCCGCCGCGTCCCAGTGCCTGGGCGTGAGATGCGGGCCACAGCCGCGCGACCTCCCAGCCCCGGGACGGGTTGTGCTTGGAGGGATGAACCAGTGAGAGCCGGGCCCGCATCCCCTAGTGCACTTTACCGGCGAAGAAGCACCAGACGGTCCCGGCCCGCGCCCCAGGGATGCGGCGCCGCCTTCTGGGACTCTGGGGCAGCTGTGCCCTCTACTGCCTCCCAGCACCGGGTCTGCGGAGGGAGGCGACCCCTGGACCGCAAGGGAGGTCCCCTTTCTTCCTAACCCCAGATTGAGAGGTCTCCAGGACTGTAGGGGCAGATCCATGATCTCTCTTGTTCCCTCATTGCTCTGAAGTCGTCAGAAGAAGCCATTCCACCCCCACCCTCTCCAAAGGAATTTGCTTCCATGCTTGTGTAATAAAGCTAGAGTTTCTCTGCCGTTCACCCACCACCCGGCTCCTCCCGCCAATTTCTTTCTTTCTTTGTGTGCATGTGTATGTATATATATCTTCTAGGATGATTTAAAGTACATATTCTTTAAATGTTTAGAAGAGCAGTAGAGAAAAAAGGGTGGGACATAGGAGTCTGCACTCAGATTAAAATAAGGTTACTGAAGTATAGTATACATTCAAAAGGACATATGTTATTTTTTTCATGTTTGTTTATTTTTGAGAGAGACACCGTGTGAGCAGGGGAGGGCCAGATAGGGAGCCACAGGATCCAAGCAGGCTGCAGGCTCTGAGCTGTCAGCACAGAACCTGATGTGGGGCTCGAACTCACAAACCATGGGATCATGACCTGAGCCAAAGTTGGACACTTAAGTGACTAGCCACTAGCACGCAAAAAAGAACATTTATTATTAAAAGCATTCTGAGCACAGCTTGATGCAATTCAGTTCAATATACTTGAGGAATCAGCACTCATTAAAAAAGGTACCAGGACCCCAAGGGACCACCTGTGCCTCTTTCAGTCACGGTCTATCCCTCCTTTGGGACGGCAATTATTCTGACTTCTTACAGAATCTACAACTTTTGCTTGTTTTTGGACTATATAGAAATGGAATTATGTGTCCTACACCTAGCTTCTTTCACTCAAACTTATGTTAGTGATAGTCATGTTATTGTATGTATAGATCCTTTCTGCTCATTGGTGTATAGAATTTCATTATATGAATAGTTTACAATATTTCTGCAACTCTTGGTGGACATTTAGGTAGGTTCTGGCTTAGGGAAATTATGAATAAAGCTTCAGTGAACATTATAGGACACGTCCTTTGGTGAACATTTTTTACAATAGTATTTATTTATCTAGGAGAGAATTTGCTGGGTCACATGTCATCCAACTTATCAGCTTTGGTAAGGTTCCTCCAAAGTGTTTCCAAAATGGTTATACCAATTTACACAAACTTCTTTCTATAGTAGTGCCTGCGTAATGCCTGTGAGCTCTGAATACTTGATAGCCTTGCCAACACTTGCTAATATTATCTTTTTCATGTTATCTATTCTGGCAGGTGTACAGATTTTTTTTTATTTGAGAAATATCAATCCAAGTATTGTATGCAAATAAAAAAAAAAACACAACATCTAAATTGCAGATCAGGGCTTGCAATAAAAAATCAAAAGCTTTGTTTCCCCCATGAACACCTCTTCCCCAGAGGCAACACTTTCTTTTGTTTTCTTTTTTTTTTTTTCAATCAGGGTTTTTTTCAACAGACCATTTTTTAAGGACAATTTTAGATTTAGAGACAAATTGCACACAAAATACAGGTTCCTCATCCCCAGTAGTTTCTATAGTACCTTGCCCTAATGTGGATACATTAGTTATAAGTGGTGGATGAGCCATTCTTGACTGACACTTTATCATTAGACACATTATCATTTACTAACAGTTAGGGTTTATTTTGTGTTATATAGATTCATAACTTTTGAGAAATGTATAAAGGTATGTATCTACTATTGCAGTATCATACAGAATAGTTACACCACCCTAAAGTGCCCTGTTCTCCGCCTATTACCACTTCCTCTCTCCCCCTAAACCCTAATACCACTGGTCTTTTTACCGTCTCCGAAGGTGTTTTGCTGTTGTTGTTGTTGTTGTTGTTGTTGTTGTTGTTGTTGTTGTCGTCATTGTCCTTGTTTTGTTTTCTTTTGTTTTGTTTTTCCAGAACGTTATCATAGTTGGACACGTAAAGCAAATGGCTTTTTCGTATTGGATCCCTTCACTTAGTAATCCACACTTAAGTTTCCTCCATGACTTTTAAGTAGCTCCCTTTCTCCCTCTTTCCTTCCCTCCTCTTCGGTCTCTCTGCCTCCCTTTCATTGAGGGAGTTTATTTTCTAAAACAGCTTTTAAAAAGCTGGTTAACAGAAAAAGACTGGAAAGTGCAGAGTTCCCCTGTTCTCCCTCCTACCCCCAAAAACATAGTTCTCCCTATTGTAAACTTCTTGTGTCAGTGTAGTGCATTTGATACAACGGATGAGCCCATATGAAAACTATTACTAACTAAAGTCCGAAGTGTACCTTAGCATTCACTGTGGTGTGCAGTTCGGTGAGTTTTGACAAACGCACAATGCCATGATCCAAAGCATTTCACTGTCTTACAAGATGTTTCACTGCCGTAAATATTCCCTGTGCTTCATCGATTATTCATCTCTCCCTTCCCCCCTGAGTCCCTGGCAACCACAGGTCTCTTTACTGTCTCCATTATTTGAGGCAACACTTTTAACTGTTCCAGGTTTATATTCTTTTGTTAGGAATTTTCATGAAGATAAGTAGTATAGTATACTGCTGCTTATTGATTTGTCAGTTTTAAGCACCGTCTACTGACTTCCTATGTGACGTTGACGTATAGGTCGCTTAAGCCACCTGTCTTCTCTCTCCTCACCTTCCGATATATTCCCTAACTTCTATCTGTATACTGTTTCAGTCAGGTCCAGCCAGCCGGTGAGTCACTATAGGTATTTTAAACAGTTACACACGTGATGGGAAATCCCAGAAGCCAAACAAAGGATGGCGAAGCAATCAGGAATTAGTATCATCAGAAAGCTGTATCCACCCGCAGAGCTAGAGAAATTCAGAACCATACCTAGCAGGAACTGAGATCATGGGAGAAGAGGCTCTTGGAAAGAAGCTAGAATTTGGAGGAGATAAAATCACTGGTAGGAAGTGGAGCGGGAGAGAGAAAAACCTCTGGGCTTATCCCTTCCTCCCTTTCTCCCATCAAACACCCATTGGTCAAACCCCTCTGGAAGCCAGTTGGCAAGGAACCAGGAAACACAGTCTATAGGAGAAGTGCAGGAACTGGATCTGAGGGCAAAAAGACATAACGGATGAAGTTACATATAGGTACTAGTTAGGGTTCTCCAGAGGCTCAGTATCAATGGGAATTGGTTCACAGGATTCCGGAGGCTGAGAAGGGCAGACCCAGGAGATCGAGTAGTTCAGTTCCAGGCAGACTCCCAAAGCCTAAGAATCAGGAGAGCTGATGATGTATGTTCCATTCCAAGTCTGAGCCTGAAGTCAGGAGACCAATATCGCAGCTTGAAGACAGTCAGATAGACACAGTGGATTCTCTCTTACTCCGCCTTTTGTTCTATTCAGGTCTTCAATCGATTAGTTGTGGCCACCCAGTGTTTGGCAAGGCAATATGTTTTGCTTAGTCTACTGATATACAGATGTTAAGTGTACTAAGAAATGTCCTCACTGACTCACTAGAAATACTGTTTAGCCATATATCTGCGTACCCTGTGGCTTAGCCCATTTAAAACATGAAATTGACCATCACACGATATAATTCTATGTTTATATGTATGTATGTATGTACATATGTATGTATGAAAGTATGTTATTTGAGAGAGAGAGGGAGAGAGAGAGTATGCTCAAGCAGGATAGGGGCAGAGAGAGAGAATTCTGAGATGTCAGTGCAGAACCTAATGCTCATCTTAGTCTTATGAACTGTCAGATCATCATCTGAGCCAAAATCAAGAGTGGATTGTGAACTCACCGAGCCACTCAGGTACCCCATGAGATGTAATTTTAAAATAGAGACCTAGTTCCCTTACCTGTACTATCATTTTTCATTCCTTACATTGTACGAGAAAGGTCTTCCTTAAACTTGCTGCACTGTTTCTCCGTCTCCCATCAGCTTTGGGCTTCTGTTTGTCATTGTTGTTAACACTGCTGTTATGCTCTGCAATCAAGTCTCTTTAGAGGGTTCAAGGTTGATTCTAAAACTTGAAAACTAATAAATGGTTTAAATTATTGTGATTATTAAATAATATGCAAACATTTGAATTACTACTCTTTTGCTGGAGTCTTTGCACCTGCTGAACGAGGACATCTCTAGCATCAAGGTGAAATGGATCCTTTCTCTTTGTATTCCTAGGTGCTTTAAACCATGCTATGTTTCACTTGGCTCATTCAGACTAAGGCCGTCTTATGGATATTTTCTGGTTCTCCTTAATTTTCTAATTGCACTTCTTTGTTTTATTGCACTCTTTCAGTGTTCTCAAATCATGCCACTTATGACATCTTCCTGCTAACCTCTTAGCGGTCTCTCACTGGAACCTTCTCTTTTCCTGCCTCATTTAGGTGGTGTCTCAGTAGGTCTGCTTCATAGCTTCCTTCCTGTGATTTTCCTCTGCTACGCTCCCAGTTTGTTTCCATGGTTTCATGGTAATATGGCTATCTGGGAAGTTAGGGAACATTTAAAAGCCTGGACTCTTGAGCCAGACGGCCTGGGGTTAGACTTTACTGGTTCCACTTACCAACTGTGTAAGTTGGATGTTGGATGAGGTATTTGCCTTCCTTATAACCCTGTTTCCTCCTCTCGAAGATAAGAATGGTAACTGTATATACTGTATAAGTTTGTTGTGTGGTTCATATGTAATAATATGTGAAAATAACCCATAACAGTGTCTGGAACAAAAATAAACACTCTGTTAATGTTGCCTATTATTAAGTATAATTTTTCTTTATTTTTTCTCTCCTTGTTTTGCTGGAGTACACCTTCAGATAACTTCCTAATGAAGAATGAGTGGAATCGAATGTTCTGTGTCTTTGCACGTCTGAAGATAATGAGTCCACTCTCAAATTTAATTGATAATTTTGATAGTGTAGAATTCTAGCTTCTTTTTGTAATTGATTTATTTTTTTACTTTTTTAAAGTTTACCTCCTACTTAGTTAGCATGTAGTGCAACAATGATTTCAGGAGTAGATTCCTCAGTGCCCCTTACCCATTTAGCCCATCCCCCCTCCCACAACCCCTCCAGTGACCCTCAGTTTCTTCTCCATACGTATGAGTCTCTTCTGTTTTTCCCCCTCCCTGATTTTACATAATTTTTGTTTCTCTTCGCTTATGTTCATCTCTTCCACTCATAGATTCCTAGCGTCTAATGGCCAGTGGCCCCTTCCGTCGATTTTCCCCTAATCACAACCCCATTGGAACTACAATATCTGCTCTTTAGAGTGTTTTTAACTCACTATCACTTCCACTTTCTTCTAGTTTTCAAAATCATTCAGTACGTCTGGCCTATGCTTAAGGAAAAGGGAATGGAGGTCCCCCTTTTGAAGGGTTTAAAAGAGAATTTATGAACATATTTTAGACTAGCACAGCCTGTCTGCAGGCCTCCTATTATTCACTCTCATCCTGCATGAAAAATATCCTCACCCTACCTCAAGAATCCTCCCTCTTAAAGACCCAACCCTTGTAACATCAACTCAAAGTCCAGGATATTGTTATGTAAATTAGGTCCCAGTGTGAATGAGTCTCCTGGGGCGAACTCATCCTCCACTACACTTTCAATCTGAAGACCTATGAATGAAGACCTATGAATTCAGCATACAACCAACAGGGGCATGTGGTAACCAGAAATCACACACACAAAACACTCACACACACACACACACACACACACACACACACACACACAGAAAAACAAACAAACAAACAAACACACCAACAAAACACAAACATTGCTGTTCCAAAAGAAAGGAAGGAGGTAATCATGAATGAGTCCCTGGTCCATAGCAATTCTGAAGTTCAGCTGGTACAGGTAGGCAGTCCTTTCATTGGGTCTTAAGACCTGGGAATGATTTTCCATGGCCCTAGCTCCTCTGGGGTTCTGGCTTTCAACCTCCAAGTCATTCTTCCCTTCTCATGAAAGGTAGCCTGTGTCTACAGCCTTATGGTTGTCTCGACCTACGTACTGATTGGAGGAGTTTGTGGGTCCAAAGCCTTCTTTCATTTTACTCTCTGGGATTAAGGAAACCCTTCTCTACCATGGACTCTTCCAAACATTTATAAGGAAAAACACTCCTAAACTTCAAGTGATATTGTAACAGAGAGAACCCTGTGCCCACAGTTTACTCTGCGAGGGTGTGCTTATGAGATAGAACGCTGGTATTCTCCAAGACCCTTCTTCATTTAGGAAACATTTCTAGCATCTTTTCCCCAAGGTCATCTGCTGCGGGATGTTGGTAATAATTTCACCTTCAATAAGAGTGACAACATTGATGTTATCTGTGCTAACAAAACATGAAATTGTATTTGAATGGCATTGAGTAAGTGCAAGTAGTATCGGTTAGGGACGTGTTCAGCTGTCACAGAAAGGGTGCCGCCAGTGACATAATCAAAGAGAGTTTTACTCACAAGGAGGCTGTAGGCTGTGCTCCATTAAGGCAGCAATGTCATCGGCAGCAGGCTGCATGGAATGGCAGAGCTGCCAATTTCTTTATGACCTCCTACAAAATTTTGGAAAAAAGGGTAGCAGCCATTAATATAATACTACCAATGTCTTTACCACTTACCGTCTTCAAGATGCAGCACATGTGTGAGCATTTCAAGCTCACAGCACATCTGTGAGGTACAATTGTTGATGTCTTTTGGAGGTCATTCGGTTTCTTCTTAAGTCAAAAATTAGCTGTCATATGTCTAGGGCATGTGGCTTCACCAAATCCCCTCCTAGGTTTCCTTGGCTTATCAATGCATCAAGCAAACTCATAGGAATTCTAGAATTTAATCCTTGTGGGCCATGGAGAAACCAGTTCTGCCTTATCACATCACATTACATACTCAGGCCATTCAGTATACTCTCAGATGAACCCTTGGAAGGTGCTCCTGTATTAGCGTTGTATTTCTGTTGGCAAGAACCTTACCACGTTTCCTTGTTTTAATTCTTAGCATCATATACCAATTGCAGTATCTTCACGGAACAATGGTGGCCTCGAATGTAGCATCATCAGCTCTGGAAACTTCAGATATGGCCACGGTAACAGTTAAGGTGGACTCCAACCAGTTCTTGGCCACTTGGACTTGTCTGATTCTCTCTGTTTATCTACCTCCCACCCCACACTCCCAGCCCCAGCAGCAGTGAGAATCTGGTCAGTCAGGGAATCTCCAGCAGATACAGATGCAGATGCAGATCATTTCTCTGGATAATCTTTATGGTTGACTGTGGCCTGGGTGGCAGGACTGGTTCAGACAGAAACACCTGATTTGGGTGCCATCAAGCCGTCTCTGTGCCCTCCCTGAGAAATGGGACAGTATGCATTTCAAACACTTCAAGTCTCCACTTCTCCCTGCACACTTCTGTGTTTTGTTGCTTTCATCCACCTACAAAAGCAACCCAAACTTTATGCTAAAGAGAGTGGGGCTCGTGTGTTCTTTGCAGATTGGAATGCTGTTACTAGTTTGGGTTATCTTAACAAAAACTGACACATTACCTAAAAATGTAGAATTAGGTGTGAATTCAGAATCCATACATGTAGTAAGCCCTCCATGATTCCGTTGATTAGGGAGAGGCATCGACCATACTGTAAGAAACCCTGCCATCGAATGCTACAGCGCTATGGACTTTCAAAGCACTATTTTTAACCTGGTTATCCAAAGTCGTTAAATCTTTGTGAGCATACATTCAGAACTTTTTTAAGATCTGGATCGTAGTCTCCAATTTTTTCATGGCCTTCCTAACCCATTGATTCCCAGAGTTCTCTTTATTTTTGAATCGTTCTCTTGGGCATTTGACCAAACGTGTCAAATAAAAAAATGTCCTCAATTTGAATATATGAACATTTAAGAGCAGTCCCGTGTTCAGTGCCCAAATATTTTATTATTTCTGTTAAGAGTTTATTCTGTCTGTGGACGGTGAAGAAACAAATGCCTGTTTTTTGTTTGTTTTGTTTGTTTGTTTGTTTGTTTTTCATTTTCCCCACATAAGTAAGTAGATGTGCAAGGCAGAATGCTAGGTACCTGTCAAGGGTAATAGGACGTTCAGGAGTGTAAATGAGATTTCTGTCATCAAAAAAAAAAAAAATATTTGATGAACTAAGATAAGCTAAGCTTTAAAAATGAAAGGAAAATAGCCATGAACTCAGATAAAAGTTAGGCAATGAAGTACTTTTCCCTAGGGCAGCAAGGAGTTATGAGAAATACCATAATCTGTAGAGTTTGTACTACAAAGCTCTACTGACACGATGATAAAGCTCACCTTTAAATCTTGCTTTGTGTACTGATATTATTCCTTTCTTCTTGAAATCTAAAGAAGCTTTTTCTCTTTGGCTGTTAACATGAAATGAAAAGACACTTTCCCCCTATCTTTTTTTCTGCCGTATTTAAGCTGAGCTTCTTACAAAAGTCTTTTATGTATTCGTTGCTTTTTATCTTCATCCTTTGTCCAAAACAAGCCTTGAGATTGGGAATGATGTGGACTATTTCTAACCCAAGCTCACAGGACTTAACTTCTCATAACACCCATAATTTGAGGAGGCAATGAACTCGTATCATGGAGTTCCTTGTGCAGCCCATGGGCAGGATTCCACTGAAAGAATCGATAGCATCGTGGAGATCCTGTCTCTGGAAGGAACTAACAACAAATAAGCATTTGACCTTATAGGCTGATTTTCCTAGGAATCTAGGAATCAAGAGGGCCAGAAGTGGGATGGTGGGAGAGGGACACTGGAGAAGGGCTGAATACCCAGGTTCACTTGAAGCCAACTGAGCAGAGGAAGGTTCTGTCCTGGAGGAGCTTGGCTCAGCAGGGATCAGCTCCCAATTGTTACAGACTTAGTGAAAATACACTCATGAGAGCCTACAAGAAGGATGCTTCCAGAACTCTAAGAGGTTTCGTTCCTTTCTTATGTCTTTCTTTATGGAAAATGTCTTGGGGTTGCTTACTTCCCCTTTGTGTATCCACAGTTCTTCTTCCCACTAGTTGTGTTGTCATGAACCTCCTTGCGTAGTCCTTGCTCCCCTCCTAGGCCATGTGTTCCTCATGGGCAGGACTCACCTTAGCCATCCGTGTGTCGTTACTACAGTGCCAGCCATGGGCAAAGGGCCCTGTCCATACTGAATGAATGCAATGTGTTTATGGAGTTTCAGTTCCCTTTTGTTACAGAAGAACTAGCTGTCTCACTTCAATTTGATGTGTAACAGCAGCAGTCTATACGGGGTGTCTCTCTCACATTCTCTCTTTTTACAAACACCTGCATCATCAACTTTTGATTAACTCTTACCCTTTTGTCATCAGATGAATTGGGTGGAACCTTTGCCATCTCTTACGATCTTATTTGCAACCCAACACCACTTAAATTCCCTATCCTACAGTAAATTCTTGCTTACCAAGAAGCAATATAGTTCAGTGAGTAAGAGGGTGCCCCCTGGAGCCAGGCTGCCTGGGATCTCAAATCTTATTTTGCTCTATTTCTAGCAGCAGACCTTTGGACAACTTACTTTTTCGCTTTGCTACTCAGTTTTCTCAGCTGTAAAATCAGGCACAACCTAGCACCTTCACCATAGAGCTCTGAAATGAATTCAGTGGGGGTAACAACGGTAAAACACTTAGAATAATGCATGGAACCCCCTTCACTGTGAGTCAGTAAACACTCGCCTCTATCAGTGATGTAATTACGGTTTTGACAAAGTCGCTGCTTGCTTACTTAAAACCTTCACGTTGGCTGTGTTGAATGTACAGAACAGGTGAACTATGGAAGGCACCATGTCAGAGTCAGGCTTCCTTGGTAGAATGAGGCCCAATTCCCTGATGCTGGGGATTGCAAGAAGATACTCAAGGGCACAGAGAGGCACAGAGAGGCACAAGGCCCTCGGGACAAACCCATAAGGAGATGATCAGAAAGCCATAGGAAAACAGAGGGAACAAACTAATTTCACTTTAATTCCCACCATACACCAGTACAGTTCTCTGCAATTCACATATGTTTCCCTCTCAAGCAAACATAACTGGCCTGTGGGAAAGTTATTATTATTCCCACTTTACAGGCAACTAGGTTAATGCTTAGAAAGTTTAAATAACTTGCCAAATATCACATCTATGTTGCAGAGCTAGGATTTGAACCAGCGTCGGTCACAACCCACTGCCTCTGCCAATCTTTAGAAACATCTTTGGAAGAAGTGAAATACGTTAAT